>NC_079157.1:84249638-84602055 GCF_947563725.1 Argiope bruennichi | reverse complement strand
CATTTTCCCCACCGCCAACTTTTCCGCCAAAAAAATCTTCCATTTTCCCCACCGCCAAATGTGTAAGGCTTCATTTTTTTTTTTTCTCCCAACAGTAATGAGGCTAGGGTTAACATTTTTCGGCGGATTATTTTAAAGGATTTTGTTTATTTTCTTAATGTTTTATGCATTTAAAATTAAACATTGTTAATTAATCCATGTTGCAGATTCATTCTGAAGTACTTTTGAATTAAAATAACACAGAATAAAGGAAATTAAAAATTTATAATCTGCATAGCGTTACCCCAACTGGCGTAGAAAAATTCACACATTTGCGTTAACGTAACTGGCGTTGAAAATTCACGCATGCTCATTGTCTTCTGATTGTTGACATGACAACCAACGGATGATTTAAATTATTTTTAGGTTAGTTGCATGCTTTTGTAAGTAAATTGTATTTATGTTAGTTATATATATTTTTTGTATATGCTTATAGTTTTAAGTACATCGTTTTTAAGTAGTTTTTTTAAACCTGTTTTCGACCGATTATTTTAAACGATTCATTTTATTTTCTTGGTGTTTGATGCATTTAAAATGAAACATTGTTAATGAATCGATCTGTTCATGATAAATCTGAGAAATTTTTGTTGACAAATTCTTGAGATATTACATAAATGAAGAAAGATATTCTTTAGAGACCATAAAGTTTAAACGCTCAGTGACTCTATTATCAGTAATCATATTATTAAAAAAAAATGCTTTGTTTCAGTAAAAAATATTATTATATTAATTTCAGATTAATCATTTACACTTTAATTTAAAGCATAAATTCTACGAGAGGTAACAGAAAATTAGAGAGATACATATCACGTTATGACTGAAGGCCTTTGTAATATTATGAGTGAATTATATGACTATCAAAATTTGAAGTTTTAAAATATTTTGCTGAAGAATCTATTAAAGTTGGAATTGCGTAAAATATTTAATGGTACGACCGGAGTTTAACCCCCTGCTTGGCCAAATTTTTAAAAATCGCCAACAAGGGCCTTGTGAAATGTTCAAAAGCAAAGGAGCAGATGTTCAATGATAGTGCATAATAAAGATTGCCAGCTTTGGTGCGTTATCGCAACTTGGTGAAGAAGGGGGTTATACTCCTGTTGAAGTTATTTAATTATTAAAATTTTAACGAACATTAAAATTGGCGAACCGGCTGATCGCCAAAGGCGGCTAGTATCTAATAAAGATGCCGATAAAGCTTTCTTTAAAAACATTAAAACTCTAAATCAAGGCGTAGTCATAAAAAATATCATATAATTCTCGCATTGAAGCACTTATTAATTCAAAATTAATATGTCAGTTATGTCGACAAATTGACATTCTTGGAGACTTCATTGGCATTACTTTAATTAACACATTTATATCATTCGAAATTGGTAAGATTTCAGATCTTTTAATTGTATTTATCTCATAGTATGCGGCCATCAAACTACAACAAAAGATACCTTTCAGCTTGGTTAAAAAAAATATTTAAAAATTACATTCATGTGAAAAAGAACATTTTTATTGATTCACTTGTATGAAGAGGATTTAACATCCTTTCCGTAAAAGAATGTTGCCGATTTTATTCAATTTTTAAAGATTTTTTGGAACATATTTGATAAAGAATGAATTTTGATAAATATTGAAGAGTTAACGTGATGTGATGATATACTTACTGCATTTATTCGAAATGACTTTGCTAAAAATTGATTGAAAAATTTGTTCCGGTTAAAAGTTAGAGGTTTAAGCTATGATATAAATTCATATTCTTCATCCTCGAGCTTTATTTATACGAACAGATGTTGTTCAATTCGACTTAATCATACAACTCGCCACTTATTCTCCTTCCTACACTAAAAAAACTGTCAATCAAAGATGAAAGATTAATATTCAATTATTTTTCTGATGTTCAATGATTTACAAGTATGCACTCATCTTATAAAAATTCTGTACAGCCGATCATTCTATCATTTCATTCCATAAATTCAACTCGATCTAATTCGTTCTTGTAAAGACAATACAGATTTCTGGAATGGATGTGTGTGCAGGTTGAGGTTCGAACTCGCAACGTTAGGGTTCATAGCCGAGTAACAAAGCGACTAGACAAAAGTGTCCACTCTTCTCTGGAAGTTGTTAGCTGACTTATAATGTTACCACCACAACAGTCCCCCACCAGTGAGTCGGTAGAGTTTATCGCGCCAGTTATGGCGAGCGACGAACGTGATTATCGCGCCAAGTGTTATGGCGGGCGACGGCGAGCGTGTGTGAGTGGTTGCTGCCGGTAGATGGAGCCACGACAGCAGAACGAAGGATGCGGTTGTTCAGAACCAGGGTCACCAATGTGCAGGTTGAGGCTCGAACTCGCAACGTTAGGGTTCATAGCCGAGTAACAAAGCCACTAGACAAAAGTGTACACTCTTCTCCGGAAGTTGTTAGCTGGCTTATAATGTTACCCCCACATGTGTATTTTCAATATCACATCACATCATATCAAGATGTATATGCATTCTAAGTCCAAAAAAATTTAAAATTTGGTTCTGCTTCAATAATCTTATAATAATAGCTCCTAGGAACAAAATTACAGTATTTGGTAGATAATTTAGCAACCTCATTCAATTCAATCCCAAAATTTAAGATTTGAGCCATTCCGCAGTGCTACAAATTGCTCACTTATAATTTCTTATAATTGAACACATTGAATTATTGAATTATATTATTTGACCGCTGCAACTATTTCTAACGGAATTTCTTCACCGTATCGGAACTATTAGTGTTCAGAATCTGGTTAAACTAATTATCATACATCATTATATAACTATATAACATCTGATTAAGTGAACGATTCCGGCAGTCATACATCATACATTAACAGAAAGTTGATTTCAATGAAGAATATCACTTGCGACGAATGGCCTCAAACCCATTTTGACAACCAATCAATTTCCTTTTCTTGATAAATCATTCATCAATACAAATTTTAGCTTCCTATCAAAAGAGGAATACCATAGATTTCAAAAGCACTGACTGGCCAAAAATATTTTATAAAATTTTAAATTCTTTTACATTTCCAACAACTATATTTCTAATTATTTTTACATTAAACTGGATGTCAGATAAGATATTATTCATATATTAGCCAATTTCTGTCTTGCATCATTTGATTAAGGGCCTCTTGTTAAAATTAGGATTTCCGAATATCCTAAAAGAATTTATTAAAAATATTTATAGCCCTTTTTTACGAAATACTGATATTGTGTACGTTTACTTATTGCTATATAGATTCACTCACTAAAAATTTATGCGTACAGAAATTCTATAAAATTTTAATTCTTGAATTTAATATATATATATATATATATATATATATATATATATATATATATATATATATATATATATATATATATACAAATACAAAGTGTAATCATCTATGCTGTTTTTCTTGTTAGTTTGTTATTTTACATATTTACCTACTAATGATATTTCTAGAATAAAGTCGAGGTCTCGCTTATTTGGATGCCCTGCACTTGTTGAATTTTAAATACTGTTTTTTTTAGTGTAATTAAATGTAATTCATAAATAATATAATGATCTTAACTTTATATTTTTAAAGAATGAATTAGAAAAATTTGTTTTCGATGAGTTACTAATTTATGAGAAAATATTAATATTTACTGTTGTTAATATAATAGTACATATATATTGCACACTAAAGCATGATAATAAACGATATTGCGTAATTTTATAGTATATTGAATACTAGCCGTCTTTGACGACCAGTTCGTTCGCCTAGTTTATCGACTTTTTAGGTTGTTAAATGATTTCGATGAATTTCTTATTCGATATGACTGAAAAACATGAATTCAATCATTCTACTGCAAATTTAAAAGTAGATATATTTCGAAATAAAAGAGGAAGTGAAAATCCTATTACTGAGTTAACAAGCGATTGAATGTTTTGATATATAGTTTGAATTCCTTCATAGCTTTCAAAAACTTTCTTTCAGATAATGTATCAAATTGAATTAGAAATATTATTTCTTTTAAAGAGTAAATTGTGCAGAAATGAAACTAATATCATTAAAAAGATAATTTTTTGAGACTTAAGATAATACAAAAATCATTTTTTTATGCAATTGTTATTGAAAATATGAATATCAATTTCCATGGTAAAGTTATAACGTTACGGCTAGACTTAAAATTAATATGCGGTCACCAAAATTGAAATATTTTGATACGATTTGTGCAAATCTTTTTGCAATCTCTAAAAGTTATTTGCTATTATTTCTGGTATCTATCCAGAATAGCAGGGGTTTTTTTGGCTAGTTTTTGGACGATTTTCACGATTTTGATGTGCTTGTCGGGAAATCGTTGATTAATCTGAAACCTTACCACGATTATTTATCTCAAGAAGCTATAAGTTATTTTTCTCCTTTAAACTATTTTTTCGCTCTATTAAACTTTTTTTTGAAGTCTATTTCATTATTTCATTTATATCTTCTTAATCTGATTGAATTCACTTTAAGCTGAGACGACGAAACATCTCCAGAATATTTCTAATGACATTTTGCAGCTCTATTAATTAGCTAGACGAAACATTGGAATTAATGTACCGGTAAAAAATATTCAATGAATGAAGCAGTCTGAAATTCGTATGATGGTTAGTTGATATTTAAATGATGCCATTCTACAGAAAGTAAAAAGCACAGTTTCTGTGCCAAGTATGTTAGGGTCTTATATATATAGATTATAATATGATATCGTATAACATTAAAACATATTTCGCACCATGTTGCCTTATCTAGATATCAAATTTTTAATAATAGCTATACATAGTACAAAATGAAATCTCCTCAAATCATTAGTATGTTTGAAAGAGAAACTCGAGAAATACTTAACTGATATTGGAGATATTCGTACCATTTGGTAGGGCATTTATTGGGGAAGGTATTAGTGCATTGAAGTCATATGAAAATAAAAAATGGAATTTTATAATTGTGACTTTAATTATTTTCCTACTACGATTCACGCATGCGTAAAACAGCAGTATCTGTGCTTTGCATTTATCTGTGCATGTGCTAAAACCTCAAACGGCGCATGCGCAAATAGCAAGACCTGTCTATGCATGTGCGATACATTTCTTTATTTAAGTCTAATTTGAAACAGCGATTCAAAACTCATTATGCCCAAAATAAAAGGAAATCCAATCGTGGTCAAAACACATTAAATGCCAAAACGCTTCGTTTCTTGCGCGATAATGAAAATATAGATGAAAGGAACGTTCGGTTAGCGAATATCAGAGATAGAATGTCCACACTTAGGGAAGGAGTGTCTTCTGTTGAGCGAAGTAACATTCTCTCTTTAAATCGCACTGCAATTGAATTACAGAGACAGAATGACTCTCAGGGTCATGAGGAGCGAAAGGATGGCCCAGCCATTATAATTTACAAAGAAATATTATGAAGCAAGCTGGATTTTATTTTCATAACAGCTTATGCAGAATTGATAAACAAATGTGGTATAGTGGGTACAATGAATTATTTGTATATTTTTAAATTTTAAAACAGCTTTCTTTCCTGTTGTATGTTTTTAGTGAATTGCTTTGTATATGATCATATCATATATTTATCTTTTTAATTCTGAATGTTTAGAATTTCTGGACAATTAAAAATTGTTTAGTAGTTATTTTTGATGATTTCTAAATATATTTTTATGTTTGTTTGATGTTGCGTGACATGCCCATGTCATATCGGATGGAGGCTCGACTTAAGTTTAAAACTAATTTTTCCTTTTGGGTGTTATTCCTCGGCAACGCTGTACGAGTACTGCTAGTATCTTATACAATATTAAATAAACACTGCATGATGATAGTTGTATGAATGTTTTGTCACTTATTTGAACTTCGCACTTTTTCCTTATGCTTATGATTGCTTAATATAGTATTTCGCAATTTGATTCATGAATTATTTCGAGATCGATTCTCGGCCTTTCGGCTAAGATCAAAGTATAGTAGTAAGAGAATTATTTCGAATCCATTCTATACTTTTTTTTTAAGTGTTCCGCTAACGCGAATTTCAGACAATATGAAATACCTTATTTTATATATTTAAAAATTCCTATTTTTTGTAATTAAATTGTATTAATAAAAATATTTATACTTTCAGCTTGTGATTGCGGACCAGATTCAAATTGCATGTGGATACGTGATGGATGGCTGGGTTTCAATTCTAAAAAAGTATGTCTTTGCAAACCAGGTTATTATGAAGTGAATGAAAAATGTATAGGTGAGTTCTTAACTATTATAATAAATGTTTATCAAGAAGAACATGTATTTTTGAAATATATAAAATGATAGATCATAAAGCATAATAATTTAATGTCTGACAATTTGTTGGTATCTTAGACCGAAAATTTTATATAAACAAAAAAATTCATTTGGGTTTTCAGGCGCATTTTTCACAACCGATTGAAACAAAAATTTGACATAAAACTACACTTGCAGTTACAAAATCACAAATCAAATTTCATACGTTTAAGTCGTTGCGTTTTTGAGTTGTTGCTTTTACATATTTCTGAAGGCATCGATCGACAAACAATCAACCTCTCGCTGGATTTCGCTCACAATTTGGCATCTGTCTATACTAAAGACACTAAACCTGTGTAACGAATTTTATTTATCTAGCTCTCTCCGTTTACAGTTGGGGCCGCGGTTGCCTAGTGCTAAGGTCTCGGCTTCGAAACCGGAGGGTTTCAGGTTCGTGTCCCGATTCAGCCAAAGAACCGCCGTGAAAGGGGGTCTGTTGCACGTTAAACTCGTCATGACCAAACGTGCTCCCGCTTGTGTGGTGTGGCGAGGAGGTTGCCAGTTCAGGTGTCATCCTCGTCATCTGACCGAGGTTCAAAGTTACGAGGTCTGTCCCAAAATAGCCCTAGCATTGCTTTAAACGGAACGTTAATATAACTGAACGAATGAACGAACCATTTGCAGTTATCGTGTTAAATTGTATTCAAGCAGCCAAACAGACATTGTTCTTCTCAAAGAATTTCGCTGAAAAGATAACAGATATCTACAAATTTGGTTTAATTCTGTATACGAAGTTTCATCTGTCTATATCAAAGCGTTTATGAATTGACACAGACAGATATACGGACATTCTTTTAATGTGTTTTTCGAACTCAGACGGGTCTATAATGTGGAGATCCTTCCAAATCGTATAGTAATACGATTCATGGAAACTACTATACAACGTCGTGGAGATTACTATGTAACGCCGTATAGTAATCGTCAAACTATACATTCTATATACATTGTATACCGGAAAGTAAAAATGCAATAAATTTCTAAATATGAAATTTATACATCTAAAATAAAAAACTGCTTTTTTTTATATCTTAACTCTTTTCTATTTTCTATTTGGATAAAAATATGCTCGTTGAAACTGGCAATTATGTATTTTTTTAACTCTTGCACCCTCTTTTTGATATATTGTCGTTTTCTGATGAGCAGAACCTGAAATGATTACTTTATTTTCTCATTTATAAATAACTTAATAGGAGTTGAGGATAAATAATTTTGTCTTTTAACTTGCAATCTTTCGATCATACGATTCTCTATTTCCTTTACTTTTTTTTTGCCTGAATGTTTTTCCTAATTTGTCTAAAAGCAGCTTTCGTTCGGTTAATTTGTTTTCAATTCATTCGATATTTACTGATGTCCTGAAAATAAATACATTGCAAGCAGAACTACTATGAGAACTATTATAAAATACAATCTCAGCGAAACGATGTTTTTTTTTTGTTGTTGAAAAAAGTATGCATTTTAAAATTAATCAAGAGTTTCCAGACTTGCATTATAATCTAATATCATATCTATGATTTGTGTGGTTTGTTACTAATTGATATATCAAATTATGACTAAAAGCGACAAATTGATGCCTCAAAAGCAAACCAATTTTTTGCCTGCGCATTTTGGAGCTTCAAAAACTCAAATCATAATAACATGTTCTCACATGATAATAAATTATTTTACAGAAATCATTTTCCCATACATTCCAAAGTCTGTATATGAAATTTCATATCAATCTGTTACTTCGACAAACAGGAAAAGTTATTTCATAGCCATCTTTTACTTAAAGCAAGCTATCATCACGGAAATTAAAAAAAGTTTTTTTTAAATATCCAAATGAAAATTAGAAGTAGGGTCGGGTGGGGAGAGCATAGGAAATAACTGGCGCCATTGATGCGGAGTTGCTTGGATTTTAGATGTGATCACCTAAAAGCAATAAAATGTTGAAAGGAAAAAATAAAACCAACAAACTAAAGCAATTTTTTTATACCTTTAAAGTACTGTTATTGAGTGATTGATACACAAGAACAATTCTGACTCTACGTTATTAACGACATTCTTAAATCAAATATATATAAACGATGTGGAATTCATTATCAAATAGATTATTTGTTCTTTATGTTAAACGATAATTTGCAAAGAGTGCTTACCCAGAAAGTACTTTTCTTCAAATGTTCTTTATCTTTAATAGATGTCCTTGTAAGCGCTTTAGATTGGGGTAAGAATTTAAAATTGAAAGATGGAGGAATGTTATAAATTTCAATTTAAAAAAATTCTAAAATATTAAGAATGTAAGAACAAGTTTCATCGAAATGAAGTTAAGATTTTACTAGCTGCTTTTGGCGACCAGTTCATTCGCCCAAATTATTATCTTATTAAGCAGTTAAGTTATTAATATGGGATGCATTTCTGTAAAAAAACAAGTAATCTAATTATTTAATACGACTACGATAAATTAAAATAATTTACTGCAATTTACAAAGCGTATATAGCACGTAATAAAAGCGGAAATGAAATTACTACTACGGATTATATAATGGCGAAAACCCGTGCTTGAATGTTTTGATGGAGAGTTTGAATTCCGTAAAACAATTTTTTTTTCTAATAGCGTATCGAGTCAAATTAAAAATATTTATTAATGTTAAGTGAAAATTTGTACGAAAATGGAATTTATGTCATTAAAAAGATAATTTTTTTAGTCTTAAGATAAAACAAAAAGCACTTTTTATAAGATAATAGTTTTTTATAAGATATGAGCATCAATTTCCGAAGGCAAGTCATAGCGATTACGGCTAGACTTAAAATTAACATACGGGTTAACATTCAAAGTCGTTTGTTAGCATTTCTGATATACACCCAAGATTGCAGACTTTTGGAGAGTTTTGGGACAATTGGCTCTATTTTGAGGTGCTTCTCGAGAAATCGTACATTAATCCGATTACTTATATGACCCCCCCCCGAGGGAAACTTCGAAACGAAGATGAGAAGTTTCCGGCAAGGTTATTGGTTCTCACCACCCTGGAGGGTACACGAAAAGGTAAGCTTCTGGCTTTTCCTACCGATGACGGGACGTACTTCCTTAGGGAAGGGTTGTATCGTAACCGGTGATGGCCCTTAGGACTCAGCCACAGTTGCCGCCAGTGTTGCTATAGCGGTGGTCCGGTTATTCAGTTTTTTATCAATGTGCCTTCGAGGCGGGTCAGAGAGTCAATGATATGACTTACTAAACTGACAACGATTAAGCCTATTTTTGAGCTTGATTGAACTTTTCGTTTGAATTCTTTTTCTTTTATATCTTCTTTCCTCTGACTGTATGTCTTCTTTGATGGCATGGCGAACTATCTTGAGAACATTTCTAATAATATTTTGCAGCTCCATAATTTGGTGAGCAAAGCATTTGATTCAGGGCAGCTCTAAAAATTTTCAATGAATAAAGCAGTCTGAAATTCGTATAGTGTTTCGTTTATATTTAATTATTGCCATTCCTCAATTAGTAATCTGTGCCACATAAGTTAGCGTTATATATATATAGGTGGCTTATTCTTCAAGTTTAAATATCACAAAATATCATTCAAATATGACAAACGATATCAGAATTATTTCATAACAAAATATAAAGCCTGAATAATATCATTCAAAAGCGTGCAGAATTCACTTAACTTTTTACTATTAAATATTATCTTTCTCAACAAGTTTCTTCATTCATCGAATATTTCAGTTTCTGATAACAATGTGATGATGATAAATTGGAATATTTGTTTGTCAATTGAATCACTCTCCTCGAGAAATATTGATAAGTGAATTCTCATCTACATAACGCAAATAGAAAGAATCAAAGAACACAGTGATATTAAATGTATCGCAGCCAATGATAATAGTATTGAAAGGAATCTTTTCATTTTCCTTGGTTAAAAATAACCATAAAAATTACTTTGTAAATTTGAATTATTACTGTCCATACCATTATAAAGCCAGGCAATTAGACCTCTTGAAAAATAAAACTTTTTTTAGAAAATTTAAAAAAGAATCAGTCATTTAAGACAGAGAGACAATGTTAGCCAAGTCTCTAAGTTATTTTTCTAGATGAGAAATATCCTATCGGTCACTCACTATGACTTTTCGCAGTTTTATTTTGTTAGAGAGAAAAAAAAATTACAATAATGACATCTTTGTTATGATATTTGTGGTGATAGTTAAAAATCATTTAAATTATATATTTTTTATTTCGAATTTTGACGTACGTTTCATTATTTAAAAAAAAATCAAATCTAATGTTAATGAGCTTGATGTCGCTCGTGTCATCAGTTCATCTACGCGATGAAAATCTTGAAGATAGTCAAGATGAAAAAAATATGAATAATTGTATGATAACACAGTTTAGGCCACTTTTCCTGGTAAGTCTTCTCCCTGAAGACAATTCGATAGTCGTCATGCATAACAAACAATATGGCAGTGAAATTTGCCGCCAATATGGTAACCTAGAAAAAGCAGGTGGAATAGTTTTTCTAGTAACCCTAATACTGATTTGTTTACAATTTTTTTTCGCTTGCTGAGTTGTACATCAACTATAAAATTTTTATAAGAAATGAAAATTAAAAATAATCGGCAAATGGAAATTCATAAAGAATTTAATTAAATTACTTTTTATGATTGAAAGAATAATTACTGTTAATAAAACGTCCTACTCCTAATGTGAGCTACGAACAAATAATATTGTTCCTTTTGTTGCGATTCTTACTGAATTAATTTATTCTAATTAAAAGCGTCTGTTTTGTCAGAAATGAAAATAGAAAACTAATAACATTTGCTCCTAGCTATTTGAAATCGTTTGGCATTATTCCATAGTTTTTCATTTTAATATTATCTTACCATTCTGATGGAATTCTTTACAATTAGTTGTTCTTTTCGCGGATTTGCTGTGATAATTTTGTATGTAATTGTTCAAGATCCCGGTGCCTGATAATTGTGATAATCAGAAATATTATGATTACAATATTGAAAATATTGTACGGAAAAATTCTATATGGAATGACGTTTCCGTTCACCAATGGAATGACGTTTTAATCACTGAGAAGATTCGCGGTTTTTTTTTATATAGAAATTTCAAATTCGTTCCTTGTTCAAATGAAGAATTAATTGAACCTTGTAAGTATATTTATTCCTTAAAATTTCTTCTTAATAAAATTATCAATCTCTAGTAGCGAAGCTAATACAAATAGATTATTACTTTTTATCTTGTGTTGTCTTTGTTATTTCTCAGAATCCTTATATTCAATGAGCTGGCAAAACTACTAGATTACCTCTTCTACTGCTAGGGAAGCCGAAGGTTGTTTTTTTAATGTAAAAAATTCTGCTTGGTGCCTTCTTCAAATACTAAAGTCATCGCATGCTTAATTTTTTTTTTTTTTTTTTGTCTTGTCTAAAGCACAGACTGGCACAGACGGTTTGCAAATGTTCTTTATTTCAGAAATCAAAAAAGTTCCGATAAAGTCAAAATTTTAATTCCAAAAAAATTTAAACAGAAACTTTTATAGATAAAACAATTGTGATCATTAAATCTCATAATTTTAATTGAAAGAAAGTGAGTAACTAACTGTTTCACTGCATTGCATATCTGGTCAGTCATCGATCGGCGACTTGGCACATTTGGCATTCTTGGCAAAGTAAGAGCACACTAAACACAGATTTTACCTAAACATTT
The DNA here is from genome assembly GCF_947563725.1 of Argiope bruennichi. Lineage (NCBI taxonomy): Eukaryota > Metazoa > Arthropoda > Arachnida > Araneae > Araneidae > Argiope > Argiope bruennichi. The sequence continues at coordinate 84,589,991 of NC_079157.1, read as the reverse complement.
CAAAGTGCTAAAATAGAGATAGTATTTCTGCTCTAAATTTCTTTAGCTGTTGTGGCCTATATCAGTGACCTTTGGAGATACTATTTTGTTGTTGTTGTTTTGCATGAAAAAAAAAGCTGATCTGAATTGACTATAAATGTACAAATTGCAATTATTTATGAATCATGAATTCCTTTTAAAGATTTTTTTCACGAAATTATGACTCAATTTGAGTTTAAGTATTCTATATTAATATCTAATTACATTACAAAGTAAAACTGTATTAGTAGTCAAATCATAAAATATATATCGTTATTCAAAAGAATTAATGAAATTTGATAATGTTTATAAGCTGAAAACAGAAAATTGCTTGATGAGCTATCGTACGACATATGATATGCAAATAAGTATTCGAAAAGCTCTATAGGACCGACCAATAGACTTAAAACTATTGAATTTGGCAGGTAGTTATTTCTTGAGTAATGGATATTTACAAAAGAAAAGTTTTTTTCAGAGCGCATATTAAAATTGTAATTGAAAATTATGCGAAACCATAATTTTTTCTATTATTTTAATATATATCATCAGTCAGAGATTTTTCTGCATCACTTCAAAATGTTAACTATTAAGTGATTATCATTTATCTATAAATTTCAAACTAAAAGTTCTAATTGTTTTAAAATTTTATTAATAAAAATATATAAAAAATATCAAACTGTAAATGTGAAATACGTCTAAATTTAGTATTTTTTTTTCTACTTTGCTCATTTTAACTTGCAAATTTTTCGTTAAAATTTTGCATGGTGTTTATAATTTAAAATTTCATTTCTGTATATAATATTACTAATCAAAAAAGAGAATATAGTAATATCAATTACACTAGTGCCTTAACTTCTGTATTCTAAAAGGCAGATATAAAGGAAACAAACTGGTTTATTGTGTACTATTACCTGTTAAAGTTGGGCTCAAATATTTTTAATATTAATTCAAAAACAACAAGAAGTGTTACGTCTATTTTCAGCAAACTAATTATCCGCTGAAGAATAATTTATGAAATACCAAAATGCATATGAATTCTTCTTTATATGCCTACAACATTTTTGACTATACATTTTGCTTGCATGAAATATTTTAGGTCCTTGTTCCAATAACCCTTGTAAGAACGGAGGCACTTGCAAAGATGTTGAAAAGGGTTATGAATGTGTATGTACTTCCAATTACACAGGGAAGGATTGTATTGAGAAAGGTATGAATAATACATTTTCTGCTTTAAAAATACCTACAGATTGGAGTTAAACCTTGTACCTGAAACATACTCCTTTCTTTAATACATTCAGAAAAACGAATAATTTGATTTTTTTTAAAAATATATTGAAGATGTAAACTTAATACATTGGTTATAATTTGCAACTATAATATATATATATATATAAATACGAAATCCACATTTGTTTAAGTGGAGATATAGTTTTACTTAATAAGAAAAAAATTTGAAAATCTAGAACAACTAGAATTAAATCAATCGTGATGTATGTAAATTATCAAATCAATAACTACCTAGTAACAGATTATCAAACCTAATTCCGTAATAAAGATACGGTAGAATTCTAGAAAAAAAGAAAATATGTGTCTGTTATAGGCTGACCCGGTTAATGGCAAAATCTTCAAAAATGAATACTATTTTCTTTAGCATTCCCAATAAGTAGTAATCATATGATGTATGAATGGAATAATGGGAAGTATATAGGTAGTGACTCTGTGTACCAAATACTCATACCTTATAGAAGCATATAAGGGATATAATATAAAAAAATGTTGCTTAGAAATTGATTGATACGTAAAATCAATATAAATTGTATGACTTTAAGAAAAATGCCTAAATTTTCATTTCTAAACATAACAAAAACCCCTAATGAGCTGAAGAATATATAACCTATTCTCATATTTTATTGGAAATACTCAAAATGCATTCTAATATTAAGTGGAGATGCTAGATATCTTATAAAATTTCATTAGATTCCATATAGTCCCTAGATAACTTTGTTTTAAAGTTGTAAAATAGGTAGACTTAGCTATATCAATATAAATACGTTTGCGTAATTCACTTTGTGTTGTCTTTTTGTCTTTTCGATGAAAATTTCACAATTGATTTTAAATTAACTTTCCAATGAGACTTTAAACGTACAATATTTGATACTTCAAACATAATTTAGAACTATATGGCAATGTAATATTAACCGTAGCTTTCTAATATATCTGTGTGTGTGTTTTTTTTGTCAGTTTGATTCAAATTTTGCAATCGATTAAAAACTTTTCGATCATGCCAAGTTGTTAGCTCATCTTGAAAGTAGTAAAAAAGAGATTGTAAAATTATCTACATGCAAGACAAAAATTAAAAAATAAAATTACAAGTTTTTAGAACTGATTAAAAAGTAGTTTACGTTGCAGAATTACGTTATTCCTGAATTGCAGCAACGAAATGTCATTAGTGACATTGTATGGTTGCAAGATGGGGCTCCACCACACGTCGCCCAATGTGTTCCACCAGTGCTGCAACAATACTTTGGTGATAGAATCATCTCTCGTAACTTTGCAGTTTCGTGGCCACCGTGATTCCCCGACCTTACTCCTATGGATTTCTGGTTCTGCGATTATCTGAAATCTAAGGTGTACATTCCTGGTCCACGAGATGTGTCAAAATTGCAAGATGCCATAACACGTGAAGTTATGCAGATTCCTCCTTTCATGTTACGTTCGGCATTATTGTCCACAATCTCCCGAATGCAATGCGTTATCGTCTGCGAAGGTGAAGACGTTGAAAGCCTGTAATTCTAACTTTTCATTCCAATAAAAGCTTTTTTTTTTCTCTTTCCCCTCTGTGCTGTCATTAGTCTTTTATAAAGCTCTTCTTTACAAATGTTTTACGCCGGCAAATTTCATCACACGCTAATCGTTCCAATGCCATTTGTGGTTTTTCAATACGCTGATCAACTTGCGCAAGGAAAAAGTGGGTGTTGCCATTCAAAAATTTCGAAATTATCTCACTGTAACCGTAACCGTGAGCTCTGCGCTGTTTAGAATCTTCACAATCTCCAGCACATACCTTCAAACAACTATGTCTGAAATTTTGGTTCGATTGGTTGAGCGGATAGGACGCTAGGGTTCATATATAGGGGAAGTTTTTTTTTTTTTTTTTTACCACTCTGTACATACACTACAGCTGTTTCCTCTTATTTTTTCGGCTAATGGAGATTTTGACCCATGCATCCACAACGTGCGAATTAGCTTCCCTTTTCGGTAGACTTAACATGATCATCACCCAATTCGTATTATATTTACGGTATTACTAAATAGAGATACTTTTGAGAAACGACAACCAAAAAAAAATTGCCGACATCCTTTCATACCTATGCAGATTCATGGAAGTAGTAATTTAAAGAGATATTAATTGATATACGATCAATTCCTTTTTGATAGCACAACCAATTTGCGTAAAGACCTCTTACAGAATAAATTTGTTCATTTCTCAAAATCTTGAATGAACCAGCCAATATGTTCCTGTAAAATTTTTGGATGATGGTTCAGGCCTTGTTTTTCTTGGCCTCAATGAAAAAATCTCCTATCGCATCAAGTAAAACAACAATGCGCTATACTGTTACTCGAGTGCTATCAATGGTTCAAAGGATGTTATTAAATTTCTTTTGGAATCGTTCTATCTCTTTTACCCTATCCCGTCACCAATTGGGAGCACTTCCACATAAAGTAACATAAAAATCATCAATGAATATCGAGTAACATATTTTTGCAGCTTAATGCACTTCATAAATTCATTTTTATTCTGGTTGCACCTATTGCTAAATATCTGGCATTGCAACAGCAGCATACAACTGTTCGGGATGAGTTCATTAACTTTTTTACCCATTCAGTTATCTATTTCAAGGGGGGGGGGGCAATTAATTCTTATACAATTATTTTTTTTTCATGATTTATCAGTTAATCCCTTTTCTTTGTCCATCAAATGAATATAACAAGGCAACAAATATGTATAATCTTGTTACCCTTTCTATATGCCCCTCATGATATGTCTAAAATTATCCTGTTTTTTTTTATTCAAAATATAAAAGAACTGGTTTTGGATATTTTTTTACGAAAATACTTACATTTCTCTTTTAAGATTAATTAAAACATTCGAAATGAAAACTTCGCTTTATTAAAAATGAATCTCTCTACAATTAAACATGAATGGTTATTCCAATGAATAACTGTCTGTACAATTCTAAAATGTAAAACGCTACACCTAATCATATATTCTTTTCTTATTCATATAAATAATAGGAATAACTATTCTCTACTATCAAAACCCGTCACTAATTCATTTCTACATAGAATTTGATGTACTATGTGTATGCATCCGAAGGGTTCTTATTTATATTTCCTTTCAAATTTCGGACATATTGTTGTATTTACCCTGAGTTACCTTTTCGGCTTTGATTTTGCGTAATTTTCGTCCTATCTCTACTAGTTACTCCCTGCACCTTCAATCCTTGCAAGAATGATGGAAACTGTACGGTTTTGGGAGAGGGTTTCACTTGCAACTGCCCCAAACCGTACACTGGACTGACATGTGAGACAGGTAAGAATTTCGCTTACTCGTACAGGAAGAATAGGATTTAAAATAAAGTGTTGTTGAGAACGCAATATACAGTCGAGGAACGAAAAAGAAACCATCCAGCATTATTCTGGATTAAATTTTGAATTAATATCTTAAAATTTATAAATTTATTGACTGAAACTCTTTTTATTATAAGACATTCTTTATATTTAACATATATATATATTTAGTATAAAAAAGTAATTTTTAATTTGCGAAAAAAATTAGAATTTAAAACTTTTTAAATTACAACATAGTTAAATTGTGCATAAATAGAAGGATAAGACCATTTTATGGAGGCATGCAAAATTTCAGCTCATTCCTAAGAGTGATTTTCCAGTTGTATTAAGTTTTCACCAATGCTCTTAAAACTGTGCATTCAGGGGCGCATTCAGAGATTTCAAAATAACGACAGCTTTTTATTTGGCACTGAAATGCTGCTGATCGTGTATTTCTTGAAACAAATATTGCTTTCTGCATTGTTGTAATATAAAAATATATAAAAAAAATTTCTTAGCGGCAAAAAATATGAAATCAAAGTAAAAAAAAAATTCCCATAGCCATAATACTTTATTAACTGTCGCTACTTTTAATTGTGGAGTATAATTTCCATAATTGTAATAAGCTAGAATTTTTACTCGTCAGCTCATATAATATAAGTTACAGAATATAACAAACTCTAGAAAATGATAATTTTATTTTTGTGATTATTACTTTATGAGATTTGGTTTTTCAATTTTCCAAACATTCTGACCAATTAGAAATTGTGACAGATAAAGATACATCATATATCTTTAAATATACAGGATATATCTTTGCTCTTTTTTATATAAATATCAATTTAAGAGTAAGTATAGCTATAAGAATTACATATATAATTATAAGAATAATTATTTTGCTGTAAGAATAATTATTACTTAGGAGAAATCACAAAAATATAGGAAGTCGGAGAACCGTTGGAAACTGTAAATAATTAATAAAAAAATAACTATATATATTTTTTAAGTGAAAGAACATTTTTAAAAAAAGTTTTCATGCTGGTAACATGCGGATTTGATGATCTTGGGTGTCGTAAATTACTGAAAACGAAAAAGTAATTTAAAATACATATTTTTAAAAAGATTAAATCTTGAAGAAAAAGGAAAGCTTGAAAATGTAAGGAATTTTATATTCTTCAATTTAATATAAGCGTGTAGTGGGAGAACTGGGTAGTTTTAAAGATATTCAAGAAAAACTAAAATGGGAACCAGAAAACATCGCTGCAACATTAGTGCCGATGTTCGCAGAGAGCGCTGTCAAATTCGAAAGATAAATTCAGTACAAGGATAATAGGCATTAAGTAGATGAAAAATTACTAGAAAACATAGGATCGCAGGTAACGTTTATTCAGTGAAAATCACAAAAACAGACGTCGAAAAGACAATGAGTCTGGTGAAGAGAATGACCTTATGAATACGAGGATTAGGAACAAGGTAATCGAGAAGAAGCCTTCTCCTATGTAAATTTTTCATTCGTCCGAAGAACTTAAAAGCATCGAGCAAGTATTCATTAATGAGCCTTGCAGAAATGATGATCCCTAAACTTCATTCGCAAACAACATATCAGACTTCACGAATGTAACTAAATTTTGCTGGTGCACCATCACGTATTAACCAAATTTTCTGGTTTACAATTGTCGGTATTGCAGTAAATCCGGAGGGACGTGCTGGAGAAAACAAGGTACTTTTCGTCACTAAGGTGTTCAGGAAGATATACATGACCCTGCTGAGATATTAATATCAAACTTGTGTTGTACGTTCGATGAGATAGTAATGTGAGGATTTTCGAATGACCAAATATTCGCATTGTGCGTGTTGGAGACACCTTCTCTCGTAAAGCAGGCGTCATCTGAGAATAAAACTCTAGCAGAAAAGAGTGCATCTTCCTGTGTGGCATCAAGAATCCAACATGCAACCTCCACACGATTTGTAATTTTCATTGAAAACGTTATCAGCGACCCTATGTTTTTTGGTAATTTTTCATCTACTTAATGCCTACTATCCTTGCTCTGAATTTATCTTTCAAATTTGGCAACGCTCTTTGCGAACATCAGTACTGATGTTGCAGCTATGTTTTCTGATTACCATTTTAATTTTTCTTGAATATCTTTAAAACTCCCCAATTCTCACACTTCACGTTTTTATATAAAAAATAAAAAATATAAATTTAAAGAATATAAAATTCCTTACATTTTCAAGATTTTATTTTTCTTCAAGTTTTAATATTTTTGAAAATATGCGTTTTAAACTATTTTTTCGTTTTCAGTAATTTACGATCCCCTAGATCATCAAATCCTCATGTTACCAGCATGGAAAAAAACTTGTTAAAATGTCCTTTCACTTAAAAAAATTTCATAGTTGAAACACCATTTTTTATTTTTTTATTCATTTTTTACAGTTTCCTACAGTTCTCGACTCCATACATTTTTGAAATTTTCCCCTACTAAACGTCGTTTGGGACCCTATGTTGCAGGGTGATTCATTATCATCATGATGCCTACTATCACCCCTCTGACTTTGTCGGTCGAATTCAGCAACACCCTGTATATATATATATATATATATATATATATATATATATATATATATATATATATATATATATATATATACTGACAAAGTCAGAGGAGTGATAGTATACACACACACACACACACACACACACACACACACACACACACACACACACATATATATAATTACAATTTGTAATTTTTTATTGGTTTCATTACTCAATTCAATACAGTTTATTGATAAATACTACATTTTTCAATCTCAGTTTAATTAAATTAACTTTGTTCTGTTTAAGCAAATATGGTCTGTTATAAATTTTAGATTATTAAGTAGGTTGCTTCTTAAAGTCATCCAAAGGAATAGTTATAATTAACTGCAAGTAATAATTCTTATAATAATACATAATTATTCTTATAATTATATATAATTATTACAGCTATACCTACTTTTAAATTTACATTCGTCGGCGTCCTGGTATAGGAGAAGCGCGTCTTCCCCGTGACCTGGGCGTCCTGGGTTCGGGTCCCGGTTTGGGCATGATTGTTCCTCGTCTGTTCTATCTGTGAGATGTGTGAATGTCCCCCCCCCTTTAAAAATGGGTTGCGCAAGCGTATGTGATGTGTGAGTAGCTAATACGTACTCTTGGCCCTAGTTGGAGCTACTAAAACAGGAGACGTTCCCTTGGCTTAAAATTGCTAACATCGTCAGCGAGCTTGTCCATGGTAAGTGCCAATATAAACAACAACAACAACAACAAACTTATATTCATATAAGAAACAGCAAAGATATATGATGTATCTTTAAAAAGTTTCATAACGAAGGAAATTAAAGATATGGATGGATGTTTTGAATTACGTTCCGCAATTTTCTTTCCGCGTCTGTAACATGCATATACCCTGTATAAGTGTCTTCATATAATGAAATCGTTCACCAACAAAAAGCGTTTGTATGGGACACTAAGAAATCGGAGGAAAACTGATTTACGTTTGTCACTGATTGAAATAGGGTACTTTTTGCATGCTTGTAAAATAAAGCTGCGTATCATTTCATGTCTATTTATGAGTAGTAAGCAGTGATGATAATATATATTGATAAAGGAACATAGAAATAAATTGCAAAAGAATAAAAATCAGTTAATTCGTTTTATCTCTGAACAGATAAGATATTAATTTTAAACTACAATTGACATTTCTTTTAAATAATAAAAAATATATTTCATTTTGTGTCTTTTACAGGGTTAGCAAAAAATAAGTTACACACTTTAGAGGGCTCTAAAATGCGTTCTATTGGTCCAAATAAGATAAAATTTGAAATACAGATTAATTAGATAATGCGCTTTACATTTATTAAGTTAAAAAAAATTAGTAAAAAAATTCACCAATAGATGTCGCTGTAACACAAATGGCATTTATTTACATATATTGAAATTGTTAAACATAATTTGCGTTACAGAGCATATCTATTACCATTTTTCTTTGGATAAAAAGGAGGATTCTGTACGAACATTAGTTTCTTCTCTGTTCGTCATGCCTACGTTACAAGAAAAAGCGCTACTGGTGAAATTCTTCTACCAGAACCAACAAATCTCCGTTGCAGCTCTAAAGGAATTTCGTCGTATGAAGTAGATAAGAAGAGGTCCAATTTCCCTAGGTGCTTTACGCAAGATAATGCAGAAATTTGAAAAAACTGAGCAACTTGGCATTCTTTCAGGTAGAGGACGAAAAAAAAAACTCGTCTTCCAGCTGGAAAATGTTGCTACCACGCTCGTTGAAGCCATCAGTCAGTCGTCGCATAGTAGTGTGAGTTTGCCAGTTGTTTCCCGAGTTCTGGGTATGCCGTATTCAACTGCACGAAAAATTGTACGACAGGCTTTGTATTTTTATCCATACAAAATGAAGTCTGTGTACCTGTTGCAGGACGGGGACTTAGAGGTCCGTAAAACTTTTGCATTTCAGTTCCTTGCTCGAATGGTGATTGATACAACTTGACCATGGGACATTCTGTGGAATGATAAGGCCCACTTTTGCCACAATGGGCAAGTTCACCCACAACTGTCGAATTTAGACAGAGGAAAATCCTCACGTTATCCAGGAACAACCCTTGTATCCTGAAAAAGTGACAGTAGAGTGTGATTTTACAGCTACTTTTATCATTGGACCGTATTTCTTTGAAGAGACAACTTCAAGTGGAATCCAAACCTATTCCGTCATATGACAAAGGTACCATAATATGCTGAGGGATTTTGAAATCCTAATTCTTCTACAGCATGGATACATTTAAGACATCATTTTCATGCAGGATGGTGCACTACGTCATATTGATCATCGTATAAAGAGATTGTTAACATAGCATTTCATAGAAGCACGAGTCATCAGCCGTCATTTCCCGATAGCGTGGTCCGGACATCACACCTTGCGACTTTTGGTTGTGAGGTTATTTGTAGGATAATATCTACCGTCAAAGGCCATCATCTCTACCAGATCTGAAGGACAACACTCGGCGCCATATTTTTAATATTCTGGCAGACTCCGGTCATCGATAGAAAATATGGTTTCACCGACAAGGGCATATTGTTGCAAATGAAGGAGAACATACTAAGCAATTTTAATTTTACTTTATTTAACAATTATAAACCATATTATATGGTTTTATGTGTATTACAACGCCACCTAAAGGTGAATTTTTGTACTACTTTTTTACTTAATAAATGTAAAGCGCATCATTTCAATAATCTGTAATTCAAATTTTATCTCATTTTGATCAATAGAGCGCTTTTTAGAGCCCTCTGAAGTAGGTAACTTATTTATTGCTTACCCTGTACTTAAACAACAAAACTTTCCATTTCTTTTTATTTCAGCGTGATGGAGAATCAAACTCAAGTGCAAATGAAACAAAATTTTCAATTCTTTAGAATATTTCTTTACTGAGAAAAAAACAAAGATTTTATTAATATTTTTAGTGCAAATATTTTATTAATGAAATAGCAAACGATCTTACCATGTGGATTGAAGCTCTACAGATGCTTTGAAAGTGTGACAAAAAATACTATTACCGAAGTCCAGAGAATATATAAATTTTATGGAAACAACCTCTTAACAGAAAATGAATTACAAAAAATGCATATCTCTTAATGTAATCATGGTATAAATTTTTTTACTATTTTATGAATGTATTATGAACTTCGTGCCCACTGTTTTATAGGAGAAAGGAAGGAGTACCAGAGAATTTTTATTTTTCCTTGAATATGAGTTTTCTTATTAAAAAGAGGAACCTGCAGTTACATCCTAACAAAAGCTACTTAGATGTTAACATAAACTTTTGCATTATAATGGTAACGTAGATGAACAAAAGACAGTCACAATTTTAAAACTGATTCTAATCTTTGAACGTGTTTCATCAAATACTCGAGGTATAATTTTCTAATTACAATAGTTAAAACTCTCACTATTTACTTCATTTGCGAACAAGAGAACGAATGACAAGTAGCCAGAAATTCTATTATTTATCTTCATTTAATTATTTTCCATATAAAAATGATCAGGATATACATTAACAAACACATGCATCGATTTTTTTATAATGTAAAGTTATTATGCACCATAAAAAATATTTATATGAAGTAGAGAGTATCAGCATCCATCGGGATTGGTCAGAAGAGGAATTAATAATTTATGTTTTAATAACATGTTTGCTGAAATGTAAATTATTTTGAAATCTCTATATTTTTGTACTGTTTAAATTTCCCCCAATTGATGGCTTGTATGACAAAAAGAGTGAAGGATACATTTTTTTTATAGTTTATAGAAACCAATGTTTTATAACAATTGAAATAATTGAAGAATTTATATTTTTATAGACCCTTGCACACATAACCCTTGTAAAAATAATGGAACATGCAAAGTAGATGGCGAAGAGTTCAAGTGTTCTTGTGTAGGTCCTTGGAAAGGAAACATTTGCGAGCATGGTGAGAACAATTCAATTAAAATATTTGTAAGATTTTTCCCAAATCCTTTCTATCGAGATCTTATTGAAATTTTATATATTTCGGCGGGTAAACTATGATAAAGAGACAATTTTATAATTCGAAAAAATTTCACATTTTTCTTCTTAGCCCGAGCTGAAGAAATGGCCTCTAAGGCTGATATTTTCTATTTAAAATGTGTCAAACATTCCTTTGCCCATACATGCATTGCATTTCTAAAAAACTTTTTGATTTGATTAATATTCCTTAAATTGTAACAAAACTAAAAAACTTTTCAAAATCTGTATCAAGAATAAATTGCGTAATTTAAATGCATTAAATCTGCAATATTATGGTCATAAACTAAAAAAACAACTCACTAATTTTGTATTATTTCAGTCTAAAAGATTTCATTTTCCATCAACTGTTTGATAAATATCTTGTTTTTAAATAAGTTTTATTAAATTCTTCTGTTGGACTGGTTGAAATCATTTGTTTCCTATCATCACCAGTGATTGAAAAATAATGTTAAAATTGATTATTACACATCAATATTATTATTGATTATATGATTACACGAATTGTTCATTAGTTTTATGGGATATTTTTTAAAGCTAGCTAAAAATGAATTGAAATTAACATTATATATTTACTAAATTTTCGTGGAATGTTTTAGTAAATCTTCAAGTTTAATGCATGCATAAAGTACGTGATATATAAATATGAAAAATGTTTCATACATTCAAATGCCCGTCCCCTATGTGTAAGAATGAAAATTCCGTTATTCCTTAACATGGATACATTGAACAAAAATCATATTCAAATTTCACTTTTGAATTATCTAAAGGAATGAAAAGAAACGTTTGAAAATAATAAATTATATTTTATAACTTTATTAAATGGTGGAAGCTATTGATCGCTCCACATTACTTCATTCCTCCACTTACCCTATGATAATAGACATAAAAATCATTAGAAAAATTTATAATACATTTCGTGTCTGTGAAATTGTGATAATTTAGTTTAATCTAAGCTCATATTAGATCATAAAATGATCTTATTCAACAAAGCAGTACTTATTTATCAAATTATTATAAAGGAGTATCATATGTATTGGCATTTTTGAAAAATTTTATTATTTTTCCTAGGTCCTTGTGACGAGAATCCGTGTCAGAATGATGGAACATGCAAAGTTGGTAAAAAAGGCTATATTTGCACATGCAAGCCACCCTATAGCGGACCACAATGCCAAATTGGTAAATAAAATCTTCAAAATGTGGTTTACAAAGAATATATTTATCCAATTATTATTAGGAGTATCATATATGTTGGTATTTTTGAAAAATTCATTCATTATTCTTAGGACCTTGTGACAAGCAGCCATGTCAGAACGGAGGAACATGCAAAGTTGGTAAAAAAGGCTACATCTGCACATGCAAGTCACCCTATAGTGGACCACATTGCCAAAATGGTAAACAGTCACACACACACGTTCCCTAAACCAAATAATTTTTAAACACAATCCAATCTCATTTTTCTTCGAAGCATATAAAGGCTTACTACTTTGAGTCTAATTTTAAGCTTACCCAGTTTCTGACTGAGCATGGAAGCTTTAAAGCATACTTAAAACGTCCGACGTTTACTTAAACGTTTTGTCACCGACTGATAGGTGTTCGTGGTACACTAGTGCAGTCCAGGATCCCAAGCATTTGTTAATTGAATGCACCAAATTTATTTCCGAAAGACTTTAACTCAGGAGCTGCCTTCTAAAAGAAATACAGCTTAGGCCGGGATAGCCTGGTTGGTAGGGCGTTGGATTCGCATCCCTTGAGTTGTGAATTCGAACCCCGCCGATCGAAGACTCTCCGCGTACATGGTGGCTGGTAAACGTATAAATCTGTTGTAGCCCCAAAGTCCTCCGAGACGGTATCACTGAGAATATTGAATACGCAACAACAATATAGCTTGGCCTCCTCATTTATTTGCTTTTGTACAGAGTAAATCCTCTTTCATTTCCTTTTGTGATTATATTAATAGTATTTTCCCTCTATTATTTAACTTTATTTTGTGTGTTTGTCTAGATATATTTACATATTTACATTTGTGCTTTTGTATTTGTATTTTGGAATACTTTATTTTTATTTGGTCGTGCGTGTCCAATTGTATTATATCGTATACTGTACGTTTCCGTTAGTATGTACATACACACACACGTTAAAATATTGTTCTTTAAATCTTCAATCTATACTTATAATAAAGCTCAATGTGTGTGTGTGTGTGTGTGTGTGTGTGTGTTGGCGCTCTACAGGCCAGGTCATTTGACATACAGCTATCAAATTTGGTACATGTATACCTTAGAGGTCGGGAATGTGCACCTGGGGTCCCTTTTTTTGAAATTTTAATTAGAATTTTAATTATTAATTAAAAACTAACTTTCCCGCCAAAAAAATCTTCCATTTTCCCCACCGCCAACTTTTCCGCCAAACAAATCTTCCATTTTCGCCACCGCCAAATGAGTAAGGCTCCCGGGGTTTTTTTTCCCAACAGTAATGAGGCTAGGGTTAGTATTTTTCGGCGGATTATTTCAAACGATTCTGTTTATTTTCTTAATGTTTGATGCATTTAAAATTAAACATTGTTAATTAATCGATCCTTCAGTTTCATTCTGAAGAACTTTTGAATAAAAATAAAACAGAATAAAGAAAATTAAAAATTTCTAATCCGCATAGCGTTACCCCAACTGGCGTAGAAAAAAAATCACGTATTTGCGTTACGTAACTGGCGTTGAAAATTCACGCATGCGCTTTGTGTTCTGAATTCCGCATTGTGTTGACGAATTATTTATTATCAACCGATGCGGACTGGATTTAAATTTTTTTTAGATTCGTTGCATGTTTCTGTAATTAAAATGTATTTATGTTAGTTATATATTTTTTGTATATGCTTATAGTTTTAAGTGCATCGTTTTTTAAGTAGTTTTTTTAAAACCTGTTTTAAACCGTCTATTTTAAACGATTCGTTTCATTTTCTTAGTGTTTGATGCATTTAAAAGTAAACATTGTTTATGAATCGATCTGCTCATGATGAATCTGAGAAAATTTTGTTGACAGATTCTTGAGATAATACGTAAATTGAAAAGGATATTCTTTAGTGCCCATAAAGTTTAAACGCTGAGTGACTCTATTTTCATTAATCAGATTATAAAAAAATTCTTTGTTTCAGTAAAAAATATTATTATATTAATTGCAGATTAATTCTTTCCACTTTAATTTAAAACATAAATTCTACGGGTGCTAACAGAAAATGAGAGAGATACATATTACGTTATGACTGAAGGCCTTTATAATATTATGAGTGAATTATATGACTATTAAAATTTGAAGTTTTAAAATATTTTGATGAAGAAGCTATTAAAGTAGGAATTGCATAAAATATTTAAATATAAAATTTTTAACGAGCATTAAGATTGGCGAACCGGTTGGTCGACAAATTCTTGAGATATTACATAAATTAAGAAAGATATTTTTTAGTTCCCATAAGGTTTAAATGCTCAGTGACTCATTTTTCGTTAATCATGTTATTAAAAAAATTAACATTTATTGACGAACACGAACACACTGATATTCACCGTTACTCTGATTAGATATTATAAAATCTGAATAGATAAACATAAACGTGTAAACAGCTGTGCGCCGGTTTCTATGGCAACACAGCTGGAAAGGGAAAAGAAGTTTCCGAAGAAAATTCACGCATGCGCATTGTTCTGATTGTTGTCATGACAACCACTTTCAACAGACGATTTAAATTATTTTTAGGCGAGTTACATGCTTTTGTAAGTAAATTGTATTTATGTTAGTTATATATTTTTTGTATATGCTTATAGTTTTAAGTACATCGTTTTTTAAGTAGTTTTTTTAAACCTGTTTTCAATGATTTAAATTATTTTTAGGTTAGTTGCATGCTTTTGTAATTAAATTGTATTTATGTTAGTTATATATTTTTTTGTATATGCTTATAGTTTTAAGTACATCGTTTTTTAAGTAGTTTTTTTAAACCTGTTTTCAATGATTTAAATTATTTTTAGGTTAGTTGCATGCTTTTGTAATTAAATTGTATTTATGTTAGTTATATATTTTTTTGTATATGCTTATAGTTTTAACTACATCGTTTTTTAAGTAGTTTTTTTAAACCTGTTTTAGACCGATTATTTTAAACGATTCATTTTATTTTCTTAGTGTTTAATGCATTTAAAATGAAACATTGTTCATTAATCGATCTGTTCATGATGAATCTGCGAAAATTTTGTTGACAAATTCTTGAGATATTACATAAATTAAGAAAGATATTCTTTAGTGCCCATAAAGTTTAAACGCTCAGTGACTCTATTATCAGTAATCATACTATTAAAAAAAATGCTTTGTTTCAGTAAAAAATATTATTATATTAATTGCAGATGAATCATTTACACTTTAATTTAAAGCATAAATTCTACGAGGGGTAACAGAAAATTAGAGAGATACATATCACGTTATGACTGAAGGCCTTTATAATATTAAGAGTGAATTATATGACTATCCAAATTTGAAGTTTTTAAATATTTTGCTGAAGAATCTATTAAAGTTGGAATTGCATAAAATATTTAATTATTAAAATTTTAACGAACATTAAGATTGGCGAACCGGCTGGTCGCCAAAGGCGGCTAGTACTTATAATAAAGCTCAATGTGTGTGTGTGTGTGTGTGTTGGCGCTCTACAGGCCAGACCGTTTGACATACAGCTACCAAATTTGGTACATGTATACCTTGGTGGTTGGGAATGTGCACCTGGGGTTTCTTTTTTCGAATTTTTAATTAGAATTTTAATTATTAATTAAAAACTAACTTTCCCGCCAAAAAAATCTTCCATTTTCCCCATCGCCAACTTTTCCGCCAAAAAAATCTTCCATTATCCCCAGCGCCAAACGAGAAAGGCTTCAGTTTTTTTTTCTCCCAACAGTAATGAGGCTAGGGTTAACATTTTTCGGCCGATTATTTCAAACGATTCTGTTTATTTTCTGAATGTTTGATGCATTTAAAATTAAACATTGTTAATGAATCAATCTTTCAGATTCATTCTGAAGTACTTTTGAATTAAAATAAAACAGAATAAAGGAAATTAAAAATTTCTAATCCGCATAGCGTTAACCCAACTGGCGTAGAAAAAATCACATATTTGCGTTACGTAACCGGCGAAGAAAATTCACGCATGCGCATTCTGTTCTGATTGTTGCCATGACAACGTTATCAATGGATGATTTAAATTATTTTTGGGTTAGTTGCATGCTTTTGTAAGTAAATTGTATTCATGTTAGTTATATATTTTTTGTATATGCTTATAGTTTTAAGTACATCGTTTTTTAAGTAGTTTTTTTAAAACCTGTTTTCAACCGTTTATTTTAAAAGATTCGTTTTATTTTCTTAGTGTTTGATGAATTTAAATTTAAACATTGTTAATTAATCGATCTGCTCATAATGAATCTAAGAAAATTTTGTTGACCAACTCTTGAGATATTACATAAATTAAAAAAGATATTCTTAAGTGCCCATAAAGTTTAAACGCTGAGTGACTCTATTTTCAGTACTCATATTATAAAAAAATGCTTTGTTTCAGTAAAAAATATTATTATATTAATTGAAGATAAATTCTTTCCACTTTAATTTAAAGCATAAATTCTACGGGTGCTAACAGAAAATGAGAGAGATACATATTACGTTATGACTGAAGGCCTTTATAATATTATGAATGAATTATATGATAATCAAAATTTGAAGTTTTACAATATTTTGATGAAGAAGCTATTAAAGTAGAAATTGCATAAAATATTTAATTATTAAAATTTTAACGAACATTAAGATTGGCGAACCGGCTGGTCGCCAAAGGCGGCTAGTATTAAATAATCGACAATGAATTTTTACCCTTTAATTTTAAATCTATACAACTTAAATCACTGCTAAAGCGATGGAGAATATAATACGATTCGAAAATATGCAATTCAACCAAGTGTCATTCATAAACCATGCCTCTCATTTTATATTTCTAATTGAAATCCGTCAATCAATCTTTAATATTCTTATCTGTGGATTCTTAGAGAAAAAAATTACAATAAGATCTTTGGTTTAAAATTTGTGGTAATCGATAAAAGGTATTCAAGCCAAATACTTGTAATTCACCCGTGTTTTAAATTATTTGAAAAATTATATTAAAAAATGAGTTATTTTAATCAATTTAATCGTTCATAATATATTTTGATATACTCAATAAATTATGTTCTTTAATGAACAATATGAATATTTACTGTATCCAAGAAAATGCAAAAGGAGATATTGTTACATAAATTGCATATATATACAAATATAACTAAAACGACATTTTTGACATTTTGTTGACTTTCTTTATTCTAATTTGAGACATTTTAAGTCAATGCGAAACTTATTTTTAATCAGCATGCTCCAAAAATTATGCCATGATAATCTTTTCCAGGGTTGACAATGGATAGGCATTGATGAGAAGCTGATAGATTAAACAGGTTCTTGAATCACTAAAGAATATAGCGATAGTGTGGGAGTGAATTACCTTCACTTCAATGACGAAACTACTTATCAATAAAGTCGCTATGCCCTAATTGATTATTGCTATCAGTTTCTTCATTCATTTTACTCCCTTTTGCTTAGGCATGGCGGGATAACTTTTTTACTAGCTTATCATTTTAGAGTTACATTTTTTACAAAACTAAGAACATTGAAAATAATTTAATATCAATCTTCAATTCATTGAATATACTTGAACATCCATTAATTTTTGTAAGAGAATGGAACTCCTCTATTATTTAAGAACTGGCGTGATTTGAAAGAATTGCAATGAGAAAAAATAAATAAATTTCTGAACATGCTGTTTTTTCTTAAGTTATTGTTTTTACCTAAATAATATTCAAAGTGTGAATGAATGTTGACACAATTCAAATATAAATATTCTATTTTCGAATCAAGATGTAGATTTATTTTATACTAATACTGAATATACATGTCAAGAAATAATTTTAATGTCTTTCTTTCATGGATATCAAATTTTCATCTAGAAAAGAACGTAATGCCAACATATATTTCGATTAGATATTAGATTTTTTCTTTCTTTATCTTATAAGCTTCCTCGGGAAATATAAACATTCATTAAAAATCGAAATGAAATCATAAATTTTAAATAGAGTGATAAATTGTTTATTTTATAAAGTATTTACATTCAGCATTGAATGGGGTCTTTTAGTTGCGGTTGTCAAACATTTAATACTTCATTATTTTTATACTTTTTAAGTTCCTTGTTTTTAACAACTCAATTCATGAATCTAGTTTGCTTTATTTTACCAAAGAAATACAACAGTGTATTTGAATTTCATTTCTGATTGCTTCATTCTTGTATATTTTATAATGATAAAAGTTTTTTTACAGAAAATATTAAAACAAATCAGCCAAATTAATCAGCAATAAAAATTTAATGAAAACCATTACTTCATTTTTTTTCGAATTAAAAAGCATTTCAGCAGACGATAAAAGACTGCTAACAAATAAAACCAACATTTTTTTTCTTTTTTTAAATTTCCTAAATAAGATATATTTCTTGCAATATATTTCTGAAAGTGTTTACAATTAAAAAAAATTTCAGTGTATTTTGATATTCGATTTTTTTTTTTTAAATATTATACGGGTCTAGAAAGGATCTCAAAATGTCATTGACAATTTTGTAACGATTTAAAGATTTTAAATTTTGCATCTTAAATGCACATATCGGTAATATATATTTGTGTTTGTGTGTGTGTGTGTGTGTTTCAATTTATATACTAAATAATTTTCTTTCGTTATCTATATTTTTAATGGCACCCAAGGAGAGAATTATTGTGTGGCGGTTTGCAAACTTGTGACAACGGACAAAATTAATGAATTTTCCTCTTGCATTCTTGAATTTAAATGTGCGTTTAGATTTAGATTGCCTTTTTTTTGTATTCTTTAATCAAATTCACATTGACAAGAAAATACAAAGTCTAGATATTGTGATTTAAATATTTAAGATGGCTGAAATAAGACTAACAGCACTCCAAGGCTCAGATCTCCGTTTCTGCTAAGAAAATCAGCAAATTAAAATTCATATATTTTTTTTTAACTTAAACCTTGAAATTGGGGTAACAAATAGTTCAGGATTTGGCCAGTAGGTGGTGCTGTAACAAAATGAAAAGAAAGATAACAGTTCAAAAATAAAAAAAATACATCAAAGTATTTTATTTGTTTACACTCATGTGTACTCAAAATATCTGCCTTGTTCTGTCAACAATGCCCTGAAAGTGCCAATGCATTATAAACGACCTCACACAGCATTTCAGTAGGAATGAGAGGGACATTTTGAACGATGGTGACTTTCAAGTTCACTTCATTATTTAATAAGCGCTATCTTTGAAAAAACTCCACAGCCAGAAAACCCAAGGGTTCAGATCTGGTGATCGTATGAGCCAGGCAAGTGGTAATTTACATGAGATGAAGATAAATTCATCAGAGAAGTGAGCTTGATTCATGTTCTTTACACATCTTGCAGCATGAGCAGAGGCAACATCTTGTATTAACACTGTGGCAGAGAAACATCATCCTCTCTTTAACACCGGGACAACATGATCCTCCAGGAGATGGCTGTATCGGTCTTTAATGATTGTATACCTAACAAACTCGTTCACTGCTACTTCCACGAAAAAATACGGACCTAAAAGGAAATTCGAAGT
This sequence comes from Argiope bruennichi, assembly GCF_947563725.1. Taxonomy (NCBI): domain Eukaryota; kingdom Metazoa; phylum Arthropoda; class Arachnida; order Araneae; family Araneidae; genus Argiope; species Argiope bruennichi. The sequence continues at coordinate 84,570,051 of NC_079157.1, read as the reverse complement.
GAATCCACACTTCACCGTGGTATACGGGGGATGTAGGAACTGGTGTTGCAAGGCATAAAGATTACTATGGCACTTCTGTATATATGGCAGTTCTGTGCATTCGCAACACCATCTCAGTGAAAATGAATCTCGTCTGTTCATTAGGTCATCCACTTGGATCCTCTCTAGTAAACACAAAGAAAGTCAAGGCGTACATAGGAATCTTGTGGTTTCATTTGTTGTACGAAATGCATGATGTAAGAGCACAACTTCAGAATTTTGTGTAAAAACCTGCTATAGTTGCCTATGGAATGTTCAGTGCTCTTGCGCCATTCTGTAAGTAATATATTATTATATTACTTGCAGAAGCATTTGAAAAACATGCAGGTACTCTAGTTTTTTGCAATTACCACCTCCTCTGCATTTCATTTCACGTCATTCTCTTAACGAATGGAACATTAAAGAACCCATTTTTTCAAACTTATTCGTTATGCCCTTCATTTCATGGGTTCTTTCCTTATGTGTTTCCTCCGATGGTTTGTTGTAAAGACCACTAAAGCATTGCTTGATTCTATTAAAAAAAGACTTTACGATCAATGCTCACTCTTTCATGATCCAAGGCATGTTCAATGCGTGTGAATTATTTCTTCAAACCATGCATATCACTTTCAAAAGAGCTATAAATTAAAAGAGCTATCAGTTATAACTTGAAACTGTATACTACATCATCCAGCGGCAAAATTAAAAATTTTTTTTGGCCTCATCTTCTATGGTCTAATAAAAATTTATGAAATTTCATTCCGATCCGTTCAAGTAAAAACAGATCTATGAATCCTGGAGTCATAGTCAACGATCTATGAATCCTGGAGTCATAGAATGATAGTCAGTTTAACAACTCTGCATATACTCACAAAATGTATGAATATCTCATACTTAGATGGTAAAAATTTCCTTTATGAATTAAATAATCCAATTTTTTTTTTCTGTAACTACATTATAACATTTAAATACGTGGGAAAATACACTTATCACTTGTATGGATTCAATTTAACTTTAGAAACGCATATTCGAATTTCGCGGTATGATTAAATATAAATTTATTTCCTTGAATCTTGCCGCATTCCTGAATTACCACTTGCATAATTATACGTATAAATAGAGTGAAAAAAAAGGCAAAAACATTTGAAGGAAAAAAACTGAGTGAAAACCTGCAATTTTTTTGTGCCGAAATCGTATCCGATTTAGTTTGCTCGTTGAGGAGGTTAAATTATTGTATCGCGTACTTCCGACAAACAAAATGTTAGATTTTCCAATTCTTGGATTTCTTCATAAGTTCGAAAAAAAATTTCAATTTTTGTTTTCTTCGAATAGTCTTAACATGGACTAGTTTTTTCTAGATGTTTTATCAGTTGTATTTTTTTTCTTTAACAGACCCATGCACGTTTAATCCTTGCAAAAATAGTGGCCAATGCCAAGTAGTTGGAAATCTGTTCAAGTGTACTTGCATTGAACCTTGGACAGGAGAAACTTGTGAAGAAAGTAGGTATAAATCAAGTTAAAGACATTTTTTAATTTCATTTTTTAAATTATTTTGCTAACATTTTGATTTTAATTTAACTTTTTATAAGTAATATACAGAAATTGAATGAATAAAAACAATATCCTTATAAAGAAACTGAAAACATTCTTGTTCCCTGACAACTGCTTATCCAAATCCGGAATCTTTACACCTTAAATACATATATCTATAGTATCTTATTTTTATCAGACTATGTTAAGTGAATATTTTCAGATAATAAAGATACAACTTATTGTAACTTATTTATTCTGGAATTATCTTTCTTAATCTATACTTTTAATGACATCCAAGGAGAGAATTATTGTGGAGCAGTTTGCACACTTGTGACAACAGAAATAAACACTTATTTCCCTTAATTTTCCTCTTGCATTCATGAATTTGAATATGCGTCTAGATTTCATTTCCAGTTTTTTAATCTAGTTCGCATTAAAAAAAGGGGGATAGCTAGATATTGTGATTTAAACCTAGATGATGGCTAAAATTTAACTAAGCACTCCAAGACTCAGATTTCCATTTCAGCTAAGAAAAAAAAAAAAGAGCCAAAATTCAAATATTTTTTGTTTAGGCTATGAAGATGAGGTTTCTGCCAAACAAGCAAACAAAAAAAATAGTGTGAAATTTTGCTTTCAGGTAGTGCGACAACGAAAAAAAAAACCAGATCAAAAATAAAAGAATAGAAAAATATTTTTTTTTATTTACACATCTCTGTACTCTAAATAGATGCCTTGTTCAGTCAAGTATCCTGAAACCGTACCAAAGCATTATCAACGACCTCAATTGATACAGATCTGGTAATCGCACGAGGCAGCTAGAGATGACGAATATTTTCAGAGCGGTTATTACTTAACCAATATCAAAAAGTCACAAATACAAGTGATCAATACTTTTCAAAGAGGGGTGTGATTCAAATCCTTCATACGATCTTACTGATGATATTTCGATTACAAGTTTTGGATCACGATAGAAACTAACAATCGATACGATATCACTGAAATTTGCCGGAGCGGTGACGATACGATCTATCCAATGGAAGCTCTCGAAAGAAATCTGTGATTGGATTGAAAAGTGAACGGACCGGTTATTGGAATTATCGTATCGTATCATTGAATTGCATATCACTGAAATTTATCGCAGCGGTGATTTCACCGGAAAGTGCGAGGCTTCACTGGAAAGTGCGAAGTCACCGATATTCATATTTGATGATGCACTATTCCATACAGATCATTTTTTATTGCTCGTGACGTGATTGACTTTGATTACATGTACTCTGTTTACTGCTGGCGCCATCTACTGGTAGAATATAGGACTAAAGTAAACATTTTAAAGAAATGACATATATTTTTAACTCATCTTTTCCAGAAAATGGTTCACTCTAATAAATAAATTAAATAAGTAGTTTTGAGAAAAAAAAATGTAAGAAGTAAGCTGAAACAGATAAATTAATTCATTCACACGTTAATTAAATGAGTAAATTAAGTATTAATTACAATTAATAAATTTTATATTTAATATTAAGTAATAATTTTTAATTAATAATATGATTGAAATAACAGATATTTGGAACGCATATTTAAAAATAACAATATTATTTGTTATTCAAAAAATCGTGGATTATGCATCTCTAGAGGCAGCCAAGTGGTAAAGTACGCGAGATGATGATACGTTCATCGAAGAAGTGAGTTTGATTCACGTTCTTTACCTATTGCTTTCAGCATGAGAAGGTGCAATATCTTGTATTAACTCTGTGATAGACGAGCATCATCTTTGCTTTAATGCCGAGACAACATGATCCTGCAGAAGATGGCTGTATCGGTCTTTAATGATTGTACACCTAACAAACTCATTCACTGCGACTTCCTCGAAAAAGTACGGGCCAAGAAGGAAATGTGTAGTAAATCCACACTTTGCGGTGGCATATGGAGAATGTAAGGGCTGTTGTTGCACGACGTGAGGATTACTCAGATATGGTCGTTTTATATATACTGCAATTCTGTGCATTCCTATATACAATACTATATACTGTAGTTCTGTGCGTTCACAGAAAAACTCTAAGTGAAAATGGGCCTCGTCTGTCCATAATATCAACCACTTGCATCCCCAAAAGTAATCACAAAGGAAAGTCAAGACGTACAAACTAATCTTGTGGCTTCAGTGGTTGTATGAAATGCATTTTAAGAAGAATCTTAATTCTAAAGTAAGAATACAAATTTAGAATTTTTCGTAAAATCATGCTACAGTTGCTCATTGTATGTTTAGTGCTCGTGCGCTATTGAGTTACCATTTACAGTCAAAAACCTGCAGGTATTTCGGTTGTTGCATTTGCCGTTTCTTCCATAATTGCTGGTTTCATTCGCGCCATCCTCTTACCTGTGTAACATCCAGGAACTATTTCTTCAAACTTGTACATCATCCCATTAATTTTATGATCTCTTTCCTTAAGTTTTTCAATCGTTGATAAGTACGGAGAGCAGCTGAAGCATTGCACAATTCTAATAAAAAAGGCTTTACAATCATTGTATGCTCTTTCATGGTCAACGACATGTTGGTTGCGTGTGAATTATTTCCTCAAACCCTGCGTATCACTTTTATAGCAAAGTTAAAAGAGCTACTTATGAATATAGGATTTTACGCAGTATGCAGCATCATCCATTGGTGAAATTTCATTTTTTTTTCGATCCGAAACGTCAGCTCACATGATCTAAAGTAAGAAATTTATGAAATTTCATTCGGTTCCTTTCCGTTAAAAACGGATCTCCGAGTCTTCTAACCACTCTGCATTTGCTCAGAAAATGTATGAATATCTCATATTTATATGCTAAAATCTCGTTAATAAATTAAACAAACCAGGATTTTTTTCGATAACTTCTTTATGACTTTGAAGTACGTGTATAAATCATCAAAATATTGATCTCTTACGAGGATAAAATTTAATTTTAGAAAAACATATTCAAATTTCGTGTTATGATTAAATAAAAATTTATTCCCAATAAATCTTTTCGCATTTCTGAATTACTGCATTCGTAATTATAAGAATAAACAAATCGAATGAAAAAGCAAAAATTGAAAATATTTGAGGACCCTGGGTAGAAATCAGTAATTTTAATGCTGAAATTACAAAGTGCAATCATTTTGATCGTTGCGAATATTAAATTATGGTATTGTGTATTTATGACGAACAAAACGTTAGATTCTCCAATTCCTGGATTTCTTACTAACTTCTAAAAAATATTTCAATTTTGGATTTCTTCTGATATTCCTATGAATATAAGACTAGTTTTAGGACTAGTTTTTCCTAGATATTTTTTTTTAGTTATATTTTTTTTCCTTAATAGATTCATGCACGTTTAATCCATGCAAAAACAGTGGACAGTGCCAAGTAGTTGAAAATCAGTTCAAATGCACTTGTATTGAACCTTGGACAGGAGAAACTTGTGAAAAAAGTAGGTACAATTCAAATTTTTAAAAAATTTAAATTTCATTTAAAAAATCATTTTGCTTAGATTTTAAATTGAATTTACCATTATTATAAGTAATATATAGAAATTGAATACATCAAAACAATATAATCATAAAAAATATAAAATATTCTTGTTTCCTGTAGACTGCATATCCAAACTCCGAAACACTATGTTTGAATGGGTGAACGCTCGAGATTGGAACTTGCAGAATTTAAAACATGCATTCAGATACCACTTATTTTCTTTCTAAAAATTAAAAACTCCAACCGAGTTATAAGCACCCTTGATATTTAGTTATACAATTGAAACACAGTTAAGAAATGTTTTAAAAAAATATTCAGCGTGTATTCAGAAAAAAAAATCCTAAATACAATATTTTTGCAGTAAGACACTTTAATTGAACTAATTTATTTCGCTGTAAAATAAATATTCAAATTATGGATAAAATCATCATGGGTGCAAAAAAAAAATCACTAAATTACAAAACCTTCAAAATAATAAAGGTTTTTCCACATGCTAACGCTTGCTAAATCTTCGGAATTCGCATTGTGATTGGATAAGATATTATTATTTTTGAAGTGTAGTTGCACTTAATATTGGAAAGTTAAAACCTATGCAAAATGTTAGTAAAATCAAGGTAATCATAAAAAAAGTTTTCCACAACTTCTTATCCGAAATTATTACTCTATAATCATGATTTTTTAACATCAAAAATATTATAAAATACAATAAAATGTGACATGTGTCTAAGGTGTTCTGACGCATTGCCTCATCGTGGCGGGAGGGTGTCCCTGGGCGGAATGGGTGAAGTACGTCGGGAGCTTGCTCCTGGTAGGGTCACCCAAGGCGTGAAAGCCTTTGCACTATGCCCAGCTAAAATCTGCAGGCGAAGGAGCTAAGCCAGTCTTCTACCTCCTGGTGCTCCAGTCTTTTGACTCGCAGAAGCTGCACTTCCCTCCCCATGAATCGGTCGACCAATGATTTCAATGCACATTCATTTATTTTCATTAATAGTAAAAATAAAAATTTACTTTATCTCCTTGGAGTTTAACAGGATAAATAGTTAGAAGATAGAAATAATGATTTTTTTATATTTCAGATCCTTGTACTTCATACCCGTGCAAAAATGGAGGAGCATGCAAATTGAATACACAAAGTTTCAGCTGCGATTGCGTGCCCCCATTCCAAGGTGAATTATGTGAAATAGGTGAGCAATGAAAAAAAAAGCATTAATCTTTGAAAATAAGCTGAATATATTTATTTTTCGTTATATACGATTCTCCTTAATTCCTTATTACTTCAAATATCTTAAATTTCTATATTACTAATTAAACTAAACTCAGTGGCATGACAGCCCATATGGACAACGGCCTACAGTGCCAATATTTGCTTTCTTGACCCATTGGCCTGGAGTGCAAGGTGTGATATTGTAGAGGATTGAATTGTGCGATGAGCGAGGATAGAACCTGGGACCTTATGGTTTGCAACCCAGTAACATGACCACAATACAAAAGCAATTGCTCGTGTAGCGCAGTTGTTAACTGGCTTATAAGCTATTCACTACAGACTCTCCCTCCAGTGAGTAGGAAGTGAGACGAACGATATGGCTGTTGATGTATTAGCTGTTGATTCTAATGCGCCTGTACCCATTTGAGTAGCGTCATGCGTTATGGCGAGCGTGTTTGTGTTGCAACGTCAAGTGAGTCTGACGACTTGGTTGCGGGTATTTGGCGCCACAACAGCTGTACGAAGGTTGAAGGCTCATCGTCCGAGGTCACCATTGTAGCGATATGTGAATGTGAAAGGATAGAACCTGGGACCTTGTGGTTCGCAGCCCAGTAACATGACCACAATACAAAAGCAATTGCTCGCGTAGCGTAGCTGTTAACTGGCTTATAAGCTTTCACCACAATATTTAAAGTGTCCCAGTTAGGTGGTCAGTCTAACGCGGAACCCCCAGTGTTTAGTTCCCAAGCATGCTTGATCCTTTGTTTATCGACTCACTGAAGGGATGAAAGACTGAGTCGACCTTGCCCCGCCCGAGGATAATGTGACATAAAGCTGTGTTTTGGGAGTGCGAAGAGCTACCGCTGCGCCACCGGGCTTCTCTATATTACTCTAGATCACATTATTTTATCATAACTCTAGTTGTGAGGGATTAAATTTTCCTTAAAAAAATATTCTTTCTCGGATTATTCAAAGGGCTCAAAAATTTAATTTATATGAATTAATCAAAAGTTTTGTTTTTTAGGAATCCAATGTTAAAGTTATTTTTTTGTTTCAAAATAATATTAATAAATGATTGATATTTCATATCTTTGCACCTTGAATGAGTAAAAATAGAGGAATATTCAGGATTGACAGACCAAGACACTAAAATTGCTTGCCTTCATTAAAAACAAATTCTATGAAATAAGTTAAATATGCCGTATAAATCTGAAAGAGTCATTATTGAATTTAGCTAATAATTCATTAATTATTATATTTGATTATTAATTTATTATTTCTTATATATATTTTTATTGTTTATTTTAAGTCTGTCAGCTTTAAATTATTATCGGGACAGCTCCTAATACTATTAATTTTCTCAAATATGCATTTTTAACTTTAGTATAACTCTGTTTTCATGGAACCTTCCTCTTTCCCCTCAAATACAACTTAATTTCTTTGAGTTGTGTGAGACATGCAAGAATACGATTAAAATTTAAATTCAGTCTAATTTAAATAAAAGCGAGTATAATTTCTTTGGAATAAAACGCTAAAAATTCTTTCTCGTTATTCTTTATTCAATTATTTTGTATTAATTTAATTTTTGCTGTTTAATGTATTAAATGACAAATGAATTAATTCATTAATATTTTATATTGTAGGTCCTTGTTCATGGAATCCCTGCCAAAATGAAGGAATATGCAGCGTTGAAGGATCAGGTTTCAAATGTATTTGTAAACCTGAATTTAAAGGAATATTATGTGAAATAGGTGAGAAATACAACATAATAGACATGCTATACAGATTCACTGACGACATTCATTTATTTTTATTTCCTGTTTACTTGCTCGTATACGCAGTGTAGAGTAAGTAATCGTCAAAGAAACTCGAGATTTTGACTACTCTGCACGTTTCAGACCTCCCTGGGTTCGAAAAACACTTTTTTGGAAAATGTCCGTCTGCCTGACTGTGACCAAGATGATTCACAAACACTTTAAGCTACACGATTGAAATTTAATATTCGATCTTTAAACCAAATTTGAAGATTTCTGTCAAATGTTGTGTAAATTCTGTTTGGATGAAGTTTAACTGTTCGACTATTCGAATATAAGTTAACACGATAACTACAAAACGAAGAGAGCTAGATAGATAAGATTCTGTATACACATTTAATTTCTGTAGTGTAGACTTTCGTCAAAGTTTGAGGTAAAACCAACTAGGGGATGACTGTCGGTCTGTATATTTCCAGAAACATGTTAATGAGATAATTCAAAAACACAATGACTTAAGTATATCAAATTAGGTATGGTATTTTGTGACTGTAAGTGCAGTTTTGTGTCAAATCCTTGTTTCAATCCATTTAAAAAACGCATCTAAAGCACGAATTCTATTTTTGGATATTATTAATGATATGCTGGGTGTTAGCGCTTCGTTGGCGCTCTTTGTTAAAGAATGTTGTAACATGCGCTGACTTGGCTTCAGCGATAAAATTTATTGTAACCCTGTTGACATGGGATCAGCTCTAAAAACAGTTTCGTACTGAATCTTTACGGGGTCGGTTGAACGTCGATAAAATAAAAAGTTGGCTTTCGAATTGTCGTTTGATTTTAAATAAGATGACAGTCCACTTATTAAAAAATTGAAATAAACCAACTTAAACTTATGGTAAATTCGTACCACTGGGGATTAATCGACAGAAAAACTCGCCAAGGATGACTCGATAGATTCAGTGAAAGAGTCAAATTCATGCCAAAAGTTAATATTTCGTAACTATTGCATACCAATATCATGCAAGGCGTTATTTGGCATGAAAGGTCTATCAAAATGCATACGAGAAAGTTTTGGAGTGACAATTTCCGTTGGTTTATTTATTTATGAAATAGCATTATTCATCACATCTGACATTACTGACAATCGTTCTTCTGACATATTTTCCCCAAATTTCGATAAAAATCCTTTTTTAAGTAATGCAATTACATATTAAGTCATAATTCTGAACTATAGCGTCCTATTGAATACAGTTCTAACTTGTTCTCTTATCAGTATTTTCTACTGACTTTTCATTGTGAATTTCAAATTGGCGGTATTTCAATCCTGTCCGAAGTTTATATATACGAATATTCTACCTTTTCTCTTCATTAGGCTTCTGCATACTAGGCCTGCTGAAAATAAATAAAAGTTTTTTAATGCAATCCAATGCCCTCTGGAATGATTAACTCATACATTTTCACTACAATATTGTTACAAACCTGTAATTTTGCTTCCCAGTACGACTAGTGTCATCGTAAGACAGTATGTACGATCTGTCCTGTGCGTGCTGAGCGTCAATGAATTCAAAGCTTGGCTACTAACTTGACGACCATTTGGCGAGAAGTTTCACGATCCATCCAGTAGGAACCGAGATACTCCCAGAGACGTCCTGATTGGTCTGAAGATTCTAGCCCTACCTCCCGGAACTAAAAGACGGGCACTCTGAAAAGAAGTGGTGTAAGTGAAGTCGTGTGAGAAGTAGCGAGTCGGCAGCTAAAGCGAGAAGTTCAGCCGTTGGAGAGACGGTAGGGTGAAGCTCCCAGGAACCCCTCTCCTGCTGGATTCTGTCTATCCGCTTCGTGTGTTGCTGTCTACTGAAGTGTGCTACTGTCGTCTACTGAGTTCGTCTCTGCTGTAAATAATTGTCATCTGTGTACTCGTCGTCTTTGTGCTGTCCTGTCTTCGTGTAAATAAATGTCGTTGTTGTTTTTTTTCTACTGCCGCCTGCTGATTGAGCATTCTCCACACCTTATAACTCCCACTATCCAAACGAACCCCGGAAATTTCGTAACAATATAATAGTATCAACAATCTTAAATACTTAAATACTTTTTTAGTTTTGTCCATCTAAGTTATTGTGACTCGTGTTACCATCATTGTTTATTGATGACCAGGAGATGGATGGACAATATTCCTTTTCCAAATTATCTAGAAAAGTTTATGTTTCAGTGTACAAATTTTGTACCAAATTTTTATATCTATGTCTTGCTGCGTTATTGGACTATTATTTAACAGAGAGCAGCAGAGATGATGTTTTAATTCATTTACAAACTCGAACTCGTATTAAACATGAAGAATCATCAAATTATGGATGTCGGATTCTTATGTTTAAAATTATGTTTATGTTGTGTTTGAAAATAGTCTTAAAAAAAGGAAAGAAGAAAATTGCACGGAAATGAGATGGATGCTTTTAAAAATCTAATTTTCTGAATTTTAAAAGCAGTAAAACTATTATTTGTGCGTTAATATGTTCGAACCTTATTCTGGAAAATCTTTCTGCTTTTAATTGATTTTTAAAAGCAAAAATTTAAAGCAAAATTTAAAAAATAATTCTTTCTTACTCAGCATCTATATTTCATAATACTATATGAGAACTTAAACAAATTTAAGTTTCTCATATTGTATCATATTGGCGTCGTGATTTATTTATTTATTTCAATCTTTCAAGAGAGCTGTTTTTTAAAAACAATATTTAAAAGAGAAATATTTTGTTTATGCAAATTATAATCTTAGCAAAAATCTCTCTTTCGAAGTATAATGCCCGTCCTTTCTCTGTATAAAGCCCGTCCTTCAAATATGGTCCCCTTTTTTGAAAGAACCAAAATGCTCCTTCATGGCTCGGACCTTAACGATATTCGCATCAAAGCTGTGGATTTTCTTAGTTTCCCACCCTGGGATATCCCGCAATTTTCTTATTTGAATCCTTTTATTGGATTCGATAAATCTTCAACAGCTACTGTTGTTCTGCAACGGATCTTTTTATATCATCGTTGTCGATATTCTATTTTTGCCCCAATTTTCATGGATGGCTTGAAATCAGATGATCATGTCGGTTGTGGAATCATACTTGAATCCAATACACTGAGCCACCGTCTTCATAATTTCTGCTCCATCTTTACTGTTGAGTTGGCAACAATTTTCTGTGCCTTCCAGAAAATTAGATCATCCTCTCAGCTTCAATTTGTCATCTACACCGATAGCATGAGCGCTTTGGAGACACTTTCACACTATCACAATCGGATGCATCTGGTTGCCATTAAAATTTTATTTACTTTGAGACTTTTAATAAATGATATCTTTCAAATAAATTTCTGTTTTGTTCCGAGTCATGTCGACATCTTCGGGAACGAGAAGGTAGATTTGGCCACAAAATCTGCAACGACCCTTTTAAATATAGGACTTTCCTTTTGTGGCATTAAAAGGTCAATTGATAATCACTTTTTTTTTATTTGGCAAAAATTATGGGATCTGCAGTCAGAAATAATTTGCATTCTGTTGAAACGGATGTCGTTTCTTGGCCTGTTCATCTTATACGTGAGATGGATGTTACGTTGACTCGTCTCCGTATACGGCATACACGTTTCACTCATAAGCATCTTATATTTGCCCAAAATGCGTCTACGTGCAGCAGTTGAAAAGTACATTTTGCTATTCATCACATTTTAATTGAATGCCCTGTTTATAATTCTTATTGTGCTCAATTTTTTAATTCCTCTTCTCCACCATTACAAAACTTGGTGGGTGAAAAATACCACCCAAACATTTTTAAATTAAGAGCTATTGGCTTTTTCACTTGCGTTTAGCAGTTTTTTATTCTGTTTATGAGGAACATTCTTTTTTTAAGTTCATGTACATTACATAATTGTATCAAATTTTTATGAATCATTGTTTTAAATTTTACGTCGCTAAAATCATTTTTTACATCATATTTGAGCAATTTTTTCTCTACACATCTGTGTTTATAATTTAATAAGTCAGTGTTTTTTAATATATTTCATACTTTTACCATTAGATTGACGCAATATAGCCAGATATGGCTCTTGCACCAATAAACTAAACCAAATCAACCAACCTCTCTTTCCAAGACCCAACGCACGGCACAGTTCTCAAATCACTTATGGCTTGAAGGGACAAATCGTTTGAGCTACACTCAACGTTTGCGCCTCGCTGCATTGATCCAACTGATTCATACTATGACTGACTATATAACAGCTGGCTCTAACTACCGGCTTTTGATAACTTCCTTACCAGGGTACAGAAAATTCTTGAAAGTTTGGCGTAATTCTCTTATATTGCCAAAATTCTTAAAGGTTCTATAATCTTACATTTTATTGCCAAATTAGCAAATTTTTCACCAACCTGGGGGTCATTGATCCGGCATCTAAACATCAAACAAAAGAGATAGCAAAAATATCTTTCTTACGATGGAATTAATTAAGTTGAGAAGCAACATTACAGATTTGTAATAATATTAAAGAACATAAATGTTTCTGTTGTGTCTGAGTTGGCCATTTAAATTATGATAGTGAAGAGGTGAGACATGGGAGGATGGAACCTGGGACCTTTTGGTTAGCAGTCCAGTAACGATCCGATTTTACCAAAACAGCTGTTCGGGTAGAAGCGCTGTTACTGGCTTATATGCAATTCACCACAGTACTCTCCCTCCAGTGAGTCGAAGGGGAGACGAACGATATGGCTGTTGAGTGGTGATGTATTATTAGTAGTAGCTGTTGTTTTAATGGGCCTACCCAGTTGATTAGCGCCAAGCGTTATGGCGAGCGTTTGTGAGTGCTGATGCGCCAAGTGTGTCTGGCGACTTTGGGTTTCTGCGTCAAGTGAGTCTGACGGCTTTGGTTGCGGGTAGATGGCGCCACAACAGCTGTACGAAGGTTGAAGGTTCATCGTCCGAGGTCACCAATGAAGCGGTATGTGACGCTCGAGGATAGAACCTGGGACCTTTTGGTTAGCAGCCAGTAACACCGCTTCTACCCGAACAGCTGTTTTGGTAAAATCGGATCGTTACTGGACTGCTAACCAAAAGGTCCCAGATTCTATCCTCACGCGTCTCATACCTCTTCAATAGTAAGGTTAGAAAGATAGTTCGGAAAACTTCGAACATTTTCAAGAAATGATTTACTAAGTAGCCTTTATTTTGTCATAATTTTTAATAATTTTGCATTAGCTAAATATTTATTAAAATTTGTAAAATGAATCATATATGTATGGTATTATGAAAAGATTTGGTACATTTTTTAATAGTTTGTAAGAATCGCCTTTATTATAATTAAGGAGAAAATAAGTATCTTCTTCAATGTAGGGGACCTAGATGCAAAATTGCTGAAAAATATTTTTAAAAATCAGTTTGGATAATCTTTGAAAAGAATAATCTTTCCTTATGTCAGCAAAAATCATTCTTTACTTTTCTTCACTTTAAAAATATAAGGTTCAAATCTTTAACGACATAATATAGCATGTGCATGATTTTATATTTGTCATATGAGAATGCACTTATTGAGAACCTTAGATTATAATATCAGGAAGACTGGTAAAATATTTTTCCAATTTTTTTTAATGAAATCAAGGTAAGTTTTCAATGAGAATTAATGTAACTTCAATAATTTCATCACTTCCAGACTGAATTAAAAAGTTCATTTAAACTCTAAAAGATGAGAAAAATTAAAATGATTCCTCCAGATTTTAAACTTCGTTTCAAAATTCCCTGGCACGTTAATTATTGCTGTTTTCATAAACAAATTCTTTTGTATTTATTTTATTACTTTTATTACAGTTCAAAAATTTTTTTCTCTAATCATTACTTATTTGTAGTCTTGTTGCTTAATAAGCAGTAATTTTCTAGAAGCAAATGATGCTTTTGGATTATTATATAAAACAGTACTCCATTCCAGCACAAGTTCTCATTTATCAGGGAAAAATAAGAAAAAATATTGAAAGAGAATTTTAGTAAATTGAAAGAGAAGTTAGCTTCATATCTGAAATTATTAATTTATTTCGTACTGATTATTTAATTAAAAAATTTTATTGATAATGGTTAAGTACAGTTTCTCCCTTTTATTCGATTTTGTTGCCATCTGCTGCCATTATCCACCATAAATCATAGTAAAAATGATTATAAAAGTAGCTTACTGCCGTAATAATAAAGAACATTAGGGAACTGGAAAGGGTTAGAGAGTTAATATTTCGCACCAATTTAAATGATGAACAATTAATTAAACTTTTCATAAAAATGAATAGTAAACATTAAAAAAAAAACTATCTTTTTGCAAAAGATTTTATTTTATCTTGAAAGAATGCTTAACTTTTAGATTTGTGGAAAGGGATATAAGTTCTTATCATACTCATCTGACAAAAAAAAATAACAAGCCCAACTCAAAATAAATTATTAAAATAACAAACCCAATTCAATTTTAAAATGAGCAAGAATACAGTCAATATCGAAAAATTGGACTGTATTCTTGCTCATTTTTTTAAAGTGGTATAGTGTGCGTGCCATTCCTAATTTCCAGCATTATTTCAATAATCACTTTTACCACTTTTACCACTTTTACAAATGCATTAAATATTTTATTTAATCTTATAGCTGTCGGAACTAGCACATCAGTTGCTACTGAATCATCTAGCATGATGACTACAGTTCTCACGTCAACAATCCCATGTAAGCATTTTTCAGTTTTTATCGCTCCTCGTGATTTTAATTTACAATAAAAATTTACAAATATTGGTTACAAATGTGGTTTACCGCTTGGGCTCATAATTTTTAGAGCGTAGCATTTTTAATTAGGCTTCCATCAAACTGGAACGAGTGAAATTCCAGATGATGGACCAGTTTAGAAGCAGTTTGGAGAATTCCAAGTCTTTAGATTGGTTTGATCTGACCGGAGCTAACATTTATTTTCCACTATGTTTGAAAAAGCATATTAATTTCCTGAAAACCTTGGATTTGGATGTATAGCAAAAAGGGGATCGAGACTCAATTCTAAGAAATATCCTGCTTCAAAATACCAATTTAATATAATTAAATTAAGCTCTTCTTCAAAAAGATAATGCATATAATTGTGCAAGTAACTTTTTCTTGATTTTGCATATATTTTAAATATTATCTTCTTAAAAAGCTGCTAATATTTTATAAAAAAATTAAATATGGCAAACTGCTTTTAACTCGATATTTATTAATAACTCCCTACATCCTATTTCAGCTTGTTATTGTGGTCCAGCAACAGAATCATGCCAATTTGATTCGTTTGGCGAGAAAAATTGTATCTGTTCTCCTGGGTACATACCAGTCATTGGATATTGCACGGGTAAGTTATTTTAATATTTTAAGCAAATGATGTTCTTTTATTTAAAAGTGACTATTTTATGCAATGAAAAAATCGATAAGAAGTCAACTGCGGTTATTATTAATTATTTCCATATATTCACCACATAATAAGCATAAAAAATATGCATTTTTTAGGGCCATAAATAAAATGTTGTATCAATCGACATCTTTTAAACATATGGAATATATTTGTCTAAATACAGAAAGAAAGCAGTAATAGTTGAACAGATACATTAGAAAATTCCACAAAAGTGTAAATTTAATTAAATCAAAGTGGCAACGGACAAGGAAATGTAACTTTCTGAATATATATATATAATATAAACTTTTAGTGATATTGAGATGCGTGAGGATAAAACCTGGGACCTTGTGGTTTGCAGTCCAATAGCATAACCATTATACCAAAACAATTGTTCGGGTAGAGGAGCTGTTAACTGGCTTTAATGCTATTCACCACAGGCTCTCCCTCGAGTGAGTCAGAGATGAGACGAATGATATGGCTGTTGAGTGGTGTATTATTAGCTGTTGTTTTAATGGGCCTGTACCCAGTTGAGTAGCGCCAAGCGTTATGGCGAGCGTGTGTGAGTGAGTGGCTTGCTGCGTCAAGTGAGTCTGACGAACTTTGGTTTGCTGTGGGTAGATGGCGCCACAACAGCTGTACGAAGGTTGAAGGTTCATTGTCCGAAGTCACCAATTTAGCGAATTGAATTGCGCGAGGATAGAACCTGGGACCTTGTGGTTTGCAGTCCAGTAACATAACCATTATACCAAAACAATTGTTCGGTAGACGAGCTGTTAACTGGCTTATATGCTATTCACCACAAACTTTCTTAGTATATATATATTTTTAAGAGCTTCGTGTATCTCTTCTTCAGAATTCCTGGGATTTCAATTCAATTTATATTTCCATAAATTTAATTGCAAGGAATAGATTTTATTTCAGTCGCCACACGAATGTCCGAAGAGAACTCTCCAATCATTCGTTCTCAATGGCGTGATCACTATCAGATGATCGTTCAAGAGTTGTTTATCTGCTGATGTCACGGCTCTCGTAATTGTTCAGTAATTTGTATGCCATCATTCGAAACATTCTTCATCATCAAGCGACATCCATCTGAAATTAATCAACAACAATCCTATCTTCATTCCTCTGTCTCAACCCATCATCTGAACTATGTTTGATATATAGTTTATACTCCAAATTCGGAGATTTTGAACAAAATCTATTCAGAAATATGTCTGCTCCGGTTGTTGGAATATAAATCAACAAGATAACTGCAAAATGTAAAGAGACGGACAGATAAAATTTGGTTCACGAGTTAAAAACCTAAATTCCAAATCAATATCAAATTTTGAATCAAAAGTTCTTAGAGTCTTGATCGACTGTCTGGCGGTCAATACTTTAAACGCAATGATTCAAAAACACAATGACTTAAATATATAAAGTTTGATAAGTGATTTTGTGATTACAATTGTAATTCTGTACCAAATGTTGCCTTTAATCGATCGGAAAAAAGTCGTCAAAAATACGTATTTGTTTTTCTGGTACTTGTGCGTTTATGTAATTCCATCTGTCTAATATCAAGCAAAAATAGTATTGTTATCGCCATGTCAGATGATAGTGCGCCAATTGTGGCAACCATTCTTCTGTATAGATTCTGATTTTTGTTCTTAATTAATCTTGCTCGTAGTTTGTTTGTTTCGTGGTTGGAGTTCTATGGTGAGCGTTCAGTCATGAATAGTATGGAACTGTTAATTAAATATTTTTGATTACAAATTAGTTTCATCATTTAAGAAACGAACCAGCACTCGTCGAAATTTTATAGAAAAAGTAAGGCATACAGTCCATTTAGTAATCTACTTTAATATTCTACACCAGCGATTAGCCAAAAATTGCTCAAAAATCATAATCTAGTGGGCTCTTTTGTAATTATTGCTCACCGTAGGTTAATAATACATAAGCATATTTGTTAGGCAGAATGCAAGAAAGTTTCGGGAAGACAATTCTCGCTGGTTTTAAATTCAAAATTTTTGCTTTCTGTTGTATCTATTTTATATGGGCATTTCTTTTAAATTTTATTTTTCTTTTCAAAATCCATTAGATACATAGTTTCAGCAATGGATTCTTACCTTTCATTCTTCATTGAAGTACTAATGAGTCAATTCAATTTAGCTGTCTATTTTCATGGTATTGTTCTTCATTCATAAAATAAATAAAATTATATTTCAAAATTATTTAAGGCTAACACTTGCTTGCATTATTCAGGTTCAAAATTTAATGGAGATATTTTGTATTTTGCATTATTTTGATACACTTGTGTGAATTTATAAATATTTAGAAAGAACTTCGAAGTAATAGTATAAAAATATAGACTATAAATTCTGTTTTTTAACATAATTAAACTAAAGCTGACATTATTTCCATAAAAGAAAAATGAAAGGATCTTCATTCCCACTGCGCAAAAGATCAATTTTCAAGTTGAAGAGAAGATAGATAAATGAAATTTACTATATTACAACATTTCATGCTAAAGAAATTCACACTTTTGTCAACTAAGAGCCAGACTTCTATATACAAAAATCCAAATTTATTTAGCTTCTATTTTTTTCTCCATACTTTCAATTCTGAGCTACTTTGACCATTAGTTTCTCAACGGATTGAAAGCTTCTGGTACTTTTTATGATATTGAAAATATATATATTTTAATTAAATATATATCTTATAAATTTTTCCATTGAAATTTCAACCTGTTTGTATTCATAAACTAGAAAATATTTATACGTGATGAAAAAACATCCAATTTATTGAGAAATTATTGGGAAAAAACGCATTAACTTTTAAAATTTTTGCATAAGGATACATTACTTTTAACCAAAATTCTAAATGAGCATAAATAAAAACTTAATGACACCAAATCATGTTCATTTTATAAATCGGAATACCATAGAAGGAGACCATATATTATTTGAAAACGTGAAATGAAAGAACAAATGCGGGAATGGAAAGCTCAAAGAAATTACTATTTGAAGTTTGTTACCAGAATAGTGTAATTAAAGAGCACTGCCATCTATATTCTTTATTTGAAATTAGAAAGTTCCTAGGAAATATTTATATGAAACGGGAAGCAAATGATAGGAAAACTACGAGATGTACAAATTAAATCCAGGAAACTTTCTGATTTAGTTTGCTTCACCAGAAGCAATAGCACAAATAATACTCATGCTTAGACTTCAAAGTGCTAAAAAAGTTATATTTTTTACTGTTTGAAAACCTCTCAAGTAACCTAAATAGCTTAGTCTTTTCACCAAAATAAGAAATTAACCTTTATTTCTAAAAATATATTCGTATTTATAGCTTTGAATAAATGCAAAATTGTGTAATTTTTTTTTTGGATAATAGTGAGCTTACAAATTTAAAGCTCATTTAATAAATCTGCAGATAGGAATTTTACAATAAAATTTCAAATTGGGATGAGACTTCTAATTTTTAAACACTGTGGTGATAAGCTTATAAGCCAGATAACAGCCACGAAACACGGGCAATTGTTTTTGTATTGTGGTCTTGTTACTCGGCTGCAAACCACAAGGTCCCATGTTCTATCCTTGCACATCCCAATTCGCCACAACACCTTCAGTGCTCCTAAAAAAGGGAATTTTAAATAAAGGGTCTTTAATTGATCAATTGATTGAATTTGAATTGAAATGGCCATGAATGAACAATTAAAGTCAAAATATTCCCAAAATTGACAATATTGTGCTAGTGGTAAAGAGAGCTTATTTTCCAAAAAAAAAAAAAAAAAAAAAAAATGCCTTGTCATGAACGGGTAATGGCTTTGTATAAAATATAGCTAAACAAAATTAGACATGAACACATTAGCTTAAATTATTTTTAATCATTCTGAAACATCCTACAAACCAAGTTCAATACAGCGTGCCCATTGTCTAAAAGGAATTTAAATAGCATTATTAATTTTCTCAACAGTAGCTTTCAATATATTCGAATGAAGCAGTCTATTTCATTGTCTCCGTATCACTGTTTTCAATTCCCCAAATTGCTTATGTTATCACCATATATAATAAGAGGTTAAGAACCTTATGTTTAAGCACTCCGGAACACTCTCCTCAAGTCACTCTATATAATGACTTTAGATAACTCTCATAGCCAGAAATCAAAGAGGTTGAGATCTGTTGACCGGAATGATTGAAAAATAGGAAAATGACAACTTTACATGCAATTGTTTGACAAATGTAACATTTCTGTTCTGCATAAAAATTGCAGTGTCTAAAATGTCGTGCTATTAAAGCTCAGGCATCCCAAAAGGTCTTAGCATTGTCTATAAACGAACAACAATCATAGTGCTAATCACAAGTTCAGTTGTCGATTGCTATTGAAAGAAAAATTGTCCAATTAGGACAACAGCTGTCATCCACACCTAATGGTGACATAAAATAAATGCAATGGATGTAGGTAGATAACATAAGGGACCTGTTTGGCCCAAATCCTACAGTTAATGTGGGATTCCCATTTAAGTAAAAATGGATCTCATTAATCTGCAAGAGGTTTCATGATCAATGTTTATTAACGAAATTTCATAAGGAGTCGTTACTTACTTCTTGTAAATTTTTGAAAAAAAATCTAACGGGAAATAAAATTCCATGTTCTCCTTTAAACTATTACGAATTTGATAAACTTTTGTCCAATAGTTTTCCTTTTATAGTCATTCAATATCAGATTTATGAATCGGATCTTTTTTCCTTTTCATATACATATGACAACTGTTGGATAGATTATTTTAAAGAATCTATAAAAAAATTCTATAAACTGTATTTCAAAATATTTCCAGAAGCATTTACACATAACTAGTCGGAGATTAATATAATATTTAAAAATCTGCTTTCTATTTACCTTACATTTTTAGCCGGCTCTTTTATTGTTCATATCATTTGTTTCAAATATCTTTTGGCATTATCAGTTTGAACCTGAATGTAATATATAAAATTCTGCTCTTCTTTCTATTATTTGAAAAAATGTTTAGTTTGAAAACATGAAACTATCAAATAAAAAAAAAAGTTGAACAATGTTTTGATAAATTCCTTATCTTTCAAACAGATTTCAAATCGTATAGGTAACATTCATCTCAGATTTCACTTTCTATTTTGCTTTTATCTCACATTTTTACTTAAATGAACTTCTTTCACACTTGAAAAAAAAAACAAAATTTTGTTATAGATTTCACTCTTGTGGCGTCATTTCCAGCTATATTTCTAAGCAGATTTATCTTGCCTTTTGCTATAATCTATATGCCAATGTCAAAGAAGGAACGTAATACTCAACCCTACAATACGTCGTTTACAACACTGCAAGTTTTATTTCCATTTATAAGCTTCACATTGCTGCACCAAATTGAAATACTTTTCCACAATGCTTTTTGATAAATGTTTGTAAAAAAAAGACCGATATGTGGTAATAGCAGTAAGAATACGATTTAATCTGGAAGTTTGAAAAAATGCCAAGATGGCTCTTCTCTACCATTAAAAATACTATAACATTTTATCTTTACATTGTAAAAAATATGTTGGTAAAAAGGGACTTTTATTTTTATTGCAGAATTGCTATGATTTGATTCGTGTCACTGAGATATTGCTTAACTCATAATATAACCATTTGGCACGTTAAATTTTCTTTTAATTTCAAGAAAAAATTGTTAATTTTTTTAAATAATTCTTTTGAATTATATGCAGTTATTCCAAATACACATATTTTTTTTGTAAAAAAAAAAATTAAGTCATCAATTAATTTAGGATTAAAGGTAATATTCCATGTATACTCACTTCTCTCTTATGCATTCGACCTGATCACGTGGCTATATACAATATGCGCCAAAATATACAGTACTGAAACAAGTTCATCTCGTAAACGTGGTTGCGTTCGTCGACGTGTCATGGCTCCAGCTACACATGATCGCAGTAGTGAAGAGGAAGTTGTGCAGTTGTTGTTGGAAATGGATCTCTCGACTGAGGAAAAAGTATGTATAGTTGAGCATTATTTCCGCTCATATGGAAGTGAACCGAGTTTGGAAAAGGTGGTAGTACGATTCCAAGAGAAGTTTAATAAGTCGGCACCAAATAACACAGTTATGCTGTCTATGGTTACGGAATGAGTCAACGGAAGGGGAATGTTAAAAGAGAATGTGCTCAACTGCGAAGAACTGTGCCTACATTACGTGAAAAAATCAACTCTTTTTGCAGGAGTCTGAAGCAACTGTTGTTCCAGGAATATGTTTGAGAATGATTGAACGATACGAACACTGTCTACAGTAAGGCGGTGCACACTTTGAACACTTTCAATACACTACCGTGGTAAATCAATACTCTAATAGTGTGTATGCATGTATGTTAATTTCTTTTTAAGAAAAATAAACTCACAGATGACAATAATGTAATTTTGTTCATCTTTTCATTTCAGTACTGTGTAATTTTGTTTTTCTTTTCATTTCAGTACTGTGTAATTTTGTTTTTCTTTTCATTTCAGTACTGTGTAATTTTGTTCATCTTTTCATTTCAGTACTGTGTAATTTTGTTCATCTTTTCATTTCAGTACTGTGTAATTTTGTTCGTCTTTTCATTTAAGTACTGTGTAATTTTGTTCATCTTTTCATTTCAGTACTGTATAATTTTGTTCTTTTTTTCATTTTAGTACTGTGCAATTTTGTTCTTCTTTTCATTTCAGTACTGTGTAATTTTGTTCATCTTTTCATTTCAGTACTGTGTAATTTTGTTCCTTTCATTTCAGTATTATGTAATTTTGTTCATCTTTTCATTTCAGTGCTGTATATTTTGGCTCGTACTGTACTGTGCATAATATAATTTCTGTTTTTTAATCTAATTGATGTTCTGTTGAATTTCTAAACCCGCATTTTTATTCTCGGGTTGTATAAATATTGTCACCATAAAAATATCCTTCTGAATGAATGGAGTTCAGTAGTCAGACATTCTGTGAAAGTTGATGTTGAACCATAGTTAGGACTCTTAACCTTCACAATCACTCGACGAATACAGTGCTTTGTCTGCGTATACGATAAAATAAACAGGAAAAAATGTTACATCTAGTGAAATAAAAAAGTGTTAATTATAGTGAAAAATTGTTTCATTAAATAAATGATCACCTTATGTAATTATTACAATCAGATGCCAGAGGATTGAATTTTCATCCGTAAACTAACCTTTATTATTATCATTTAAATTTCCCGCATTTACTTGTTTTATTGATCCTAAAAATTATTGTTGAAATCTATTTAAAGCGAAGAGCGCAATATCTTTTTTACTAACAACAAGCTGGCGTGGTCTTCTTTAAACTCTCTCGCATACTCTCTAATAAACTTGCCATGGCGACACTGGCGTGCAACAATTACGATATAATAAATTTTTGAATTCAGCATTTTTACTGAATCTATATCTGTCATCCTTTGCAAGTGTTTTGGCAATTATTCCCTTATATGCAATTCATAATATCCGAAAATCGAATTTGTGTTTTAAACACATTTTTCCCCCAACCGATTATAACAAAAATTTGACATGGAGCTATAATTGCAGTAGTAAATTCATATAGAAATTTGAAAATGTAGTGTAAAAACTATATGCCAAATTTCAATCATCTAGCTCAAAGCGTTTTTGAGTTATTTTTGTCACAGATAGACAGACAAATGGACATTCTCTAAAAATGTCCGTTTTTTCGAACTCCAAGGAAGTCTAAAACTTGGAAATTTGTAAAAATTTCATACTTTCTCTATATTGCGTCTACAAGAAAGTAAAAAGTACAGGAGGCTTTTAAAGCCTTTCTTTCATTACAAAATAAAAAAATATTATGAAAGTACCATCGGATATAAAAGCATAAAAGTTTTGACACAGAATAGTCGTCCAATTTATTTTAAGTCCAACAGATAATTTAACTAATGAGAAATAGTGATTTTTACATTCGATTGTTATCAAAATTGCATCAACAAAGGAAAAAGGTCAATGCGTATTTCTATTCCATAAATTCAAATCGGCTGTCGCTATCCATTGTCAGTTTTGGAGTTGCATAACGCACAGAGTGTTTGCAATGCCTATTGAGGATAATCATGTACGCAAAGTTAGAATTTCAGATATTGCGTACAGTTTGGCTGCCGAAACGTTGGGTAATACTTGGCGAGAATCGGAATATCGCCTTGATATTCTTTGAACTACCAAGTGTTCTCACATTAAAATTTACTGACGTAAATAATTTTATTAAAAACTTTTATAAATGTCTGTACGTATTTCGAAACAATCGTATGCCAAATTATAACAGATTGTTTACAATAAAGCTTTGAAATCAGGAAAAGACTTTTTGATCACCCTGTATTTTTTAGTGAATTTTCAACCTAATTAAAAATTTTAAAAAATAAAAAAAATTCTTACTTATATAAAATTTGATGAATTTATTGGCTTAAAATACCATTACGTATATCAATTTATTACCAATAAGGTAAGATCATAAGGTAAGGGCGGTATCAACAATATATTCGGATTCAATAATGTTTTGAAAAGTAATGTAATACTTGAATCCCAATAAAAATCACACGTCAATTATAATTATGTACACTTGATATTTACGTAATATATGGTCTGTAGTGAAACGTCTCTTTTCATAAACAATTTTTAGCGAACAAGATTAATGATATTTCAAGAACTCTTACAAATTTTGGAATAAAATTTGATATGCTTATAGAAAAAAAGCTTATCGGATAAAATTGGTAGAAAAAATCTCATTTATCCATATTGAAAAAAATTCCTGAACTATTTAATTAGATATTTAATCTGCTTTTATCTAAATAAATCTGTGCATTTGAACCATTTCCGTAGATACCACTTTTATGGAATTGAGATAATGAATGCTCCAGCTATGGAGGTATCCCCCTTTTTCTGTTATTGAGCACTGTTCCTCCTCCTTTCAGGGAAGATCTCTTCACCATATTGTCTGTTGCTGAAGAATTTGTAATGCATTTTTAATTGTAATTTGATGCAGATCCTAATTACAAATATAAATTTGATGTGCTTATAGAAAAAGGCTTATCGGATAAAATTGGTAGAAAAAATCTCATTTATCCATATTGAAAAAAATTCCTGAACTATTTAATTAGATATTTAATCTGCTTTGATCTAAATAAATCTGTGCATTTGAACCATTTCCGTAGATACCAGTTTTATGGAATTGAGATAATGAATGCTCCAGCTATGGAGGTATCCCCCTTTTTCTGTTTTTCTGTTATTGAGCACTGTTCCTCCTCCTTTCAGGGAAGATCTCTTCACCATATTGTCTGTTGCTGAAGAATTTGTAATGCATTTTTAAATGTAATTTGATGCAGATCCTAATTACAAATATAAATTTTGGAAATGAAAGAAGTTCATGCTCCGAATATGTAAAGTATTCATTTGTTTTGGTATTGAATCTGTTAAACATCTATTGTAAAAATATACAGCATTAAAAATCTTGTCTCGCTCAATTTGGGCTGTTTTTGACATTTCACTATCCATTTCAAATCTATCTAAGCACCAATGTTTAAATGCGTTATTTCCAAATACATATTCCATATAAAAAAATTATTATTTTCATTCTGTCTAACATCTCGCACAATTTCAGCGGAAATTTTCCAGACACTCCATATACATATCAAACAACTCAAATTGTTTTGAAGGATGCTTTGGAAAATGTCTTTGTCTTTTTGAATAGCTTCTGATTGTTCTTTGAAGAATCATACTTTACCCTCTATCATTTTCACGTTTGATTCAAATGACCGATTGAGATTAGGACCTATGTAAATGTAGTCATCTTTATGATAAAAAGGTTTGTATCGACACCAATGAGAGTGGAGATTGTTACTGCTTTATCTGTATTATTGAAATGTGAGCTCTTATTTATTCGTCTGTGAAAGACAATCGATTCTGGAGTAGAAAGAGGAGACAAGAACTGATTCCATCCTAAGATATCAACGAGAGGTTTTTAATAAGTGAAGAAACAACATGTGGCGTTTGGAAAAAGGAGCAGTATTGCTTCTTGTTTTAAATGTTTTCTTTTATGCTCATGCTGCAAGTGTTTTAAAAACGAAGGTTGGGAATGAAACAAGTCTCTCCGTTTCATTAACTGAAAAACTGAATGGTGGTAAGTTGTAAAATTTCACAAGCACAAAATCTAAATTATAAAGCAAAATTCTTAAATCATATTATCTCTTTGTCCTACGGTCGTGCAAGTTGTAAAAAGTGAAATGATAAACAAGCAGTTTATTAAAGATATAGCTTAAAATTTAACATTAAAAGAGATCAAAAATAATAATTTATTAAAATCAAGAAATTAAAACAAAATCTTGAATGAGAAGCTTAAAGAAATGCTTTAACCCTTTAAAGGGCCATTTTTTTCTAGTCATATTATGTTAAAAAATTTTTAGGCTTGAAATTAGAATAAGAAAAGGGATTCATTTAGCTTATTAGATAAATTTAATTTGATTAATTAATAATTAAGTAACAAATCAAGACACATCATTTTGATTAAGATAAAGAACTGAAGCATCTAAATTTCTGTCTTTCTAAAAAAATTTTGTCAGAACTTATGCCAGCCTACAAAATTTCATACAAAGATTGATAAATTTGGTGGGAAACATACTTCCCACGGCCCTAGAAAGGATTAAATAAATTATAACTGTAATCAGGTGAATAATTTATTTTTTAATTTTTAATGGCTGCTTTTGAATTTTCTTCTTATAATACTTTCAGCAGCTTAATTCTGAAACAGTATTGTTCTCAGCACCTCAGGTATTTCGGACTTTATATTCATTTTTAAACTTATGTGAAAATATATTTACTTCTCTTTAAAGTCGAATAAAAAGTGTTTTTAAAAAATTATTATTATTATTAAATAAATTTCTTAAAACATGAAAAACCATTTTAAATAATTCGCTGCACTTCGAAAAATCAATAAGAAAATAGAAAACACTATCTTGTCATTCTTTAAAAAAAATCTTGTATGAGATCTTGTCTGAAAAAATTTTTGACACCAGTTATGAGAGATAAAGAAAGCATATATGAAGAACTGGAATGTTAAAACGATTTTAATAAAAAATGATGAGAAAAAAAAAGAATAGAAAAAGAGATTAAATATAGAGAAAAAAGAAGAGAGGTTGTCTGCACGCATCTTATCTCAAACTGTTGCGCCATATGAATCAATACATCTACTGTTATAAAGTGTATTAATTAGTCTACAGAAATAGTTCATAATTCTAGATAATGCACTTTTGTGAGAGGAATATCTTGGCCTAAATATTACAATTATTACAAAAAATTGCAAATTTAATTTTATTTATAGTTAAATCCTTCGTTAATTTTCCTTTCAGTTAGCATGAGAGAAGGCAAATAACTGATAAAAACAAATAGAATGGAAAATTATTTATTTAAAAATCCAAATCGTGTTTAATACAAAAATGGACTGCGCTTAAAATTTCTCAACCACTAATAATTTAAAATCAAGATACTTAAAAGTTAAGTTTAAATTCTTGTGATTACAAACACATGTTAATTCTAATGTATACTTAAATATTAAAGATATTTTAATTAAATTTTGTAGAATTTTTATTTTTCTATTAGTGAAAATTTGAATCAAAAATGCCTGTCAATAAAATTTAATTATTAAAACAATTCTGTAAAGGTCCTAAATGGCTATAAAGCATTATTTTTATGTATAGATATCTTTAAAAATCAACAAATTCCTTTAAAATAAAAAGAAATTGTTGTTGTAAGTATCAAAATTATCGACAACTTAAATAATGAATCGATTTGATTATACTTACAATTTGCTTTGGTTTCTAACTCAGAATGCAAATGTGGTGCAAACCAAGATTGTTTCTTGAAAGCCAATAATGAACCCGACTGCAGTTGTATTTTTGGATATGTCGAAAAATTGGAAGACGGCGCTGTAACTTGCTTAAGTAAGTTCCATTCAGAAATATAAATGTAATTGTCATTTTTATAAATTATCTTCTCGTATCACAAGGAATGATTTTAAAATTTCATTTATAGTTGTCATTGTCTTTTTTTATGTAGTAGAAATTAGTTTCTTTTTCTTTAAAAAAAAACTTAACCTTCAAATATTGGAGGCAACTTTCTTGTCATCCAACTGAAGTCGACAAAATCAAGCTAATAATCTATGTAAATCGTCACAGAAATTCTATATCCCTTAAATGCATTGAGATCTATGAGGCATTTATATCTATAAATGCATTTAATTTTCCCATAAATACATAAAACTGTTAACATTATTTTATTGCGTATTATTTTAAAAGACTGTTTACTGTCTGACTATTCTACTATACGTTTGCACAATAATTGCAAAATGAAGAGAGATGGATGGATAAAATTTGGTACACATTTTTAACATTATATAGACACCTGTCAAATGTTGAGCTAAATCTAATGTGGGGGTGACTGTATGTTGGTCTGTCCTTTCAGAAACATGTAAATGTGGAAAAACATGACATGAATATATTAAATATATTATATTATAGATGATTTTATAACTTACTTGTAGTTTTGTGCTAAATTTTGGTTTCATTTGGTCAATAAAAATGCGTCTAAGACATACATTTTATTTTCGGATACTATCAACTGCATGCCATGGATTAATCGCCAAAAACCTAGCCAAGGATGACACAATAGATTCAGTAAAAACGCTAAATTCATGCCAAAGGTTAATATTTCGTTACTATTGTACACCAATTCTATGCAAGAATATGCGAGAAAGCTTCGGGGAGGCCACTGCCCCTGGTTTCTATTTCGTAGTCTCCCTGAACACTTGTATGTTGAATAGTTTGTGTATTTAAGATGAAAATATTTTTAGTGTTCAAATATGAGATATTACAGCTGTAAAGTGTATAGAAATATTTCATACAATAATTTACTGCTGATGAATTCTTGGCACTCGCCATAGCATTAGCTTTGACCATAGCAATCATCAATAGTGGTCAACCATTGTAATTCAGATAGTGAAATTTGATGTTATTCACCAAATCCTGACAGCATAGTCGAGGAAACATTGCTATCTAAATGTCGACACATTTTTCGATGTAGTCTCTTCCAATTTTGATGTGTACTCATAGTAAATGCGAATCCATCAGAGAGTCATTTTTACTATCTGGATAAGTTATCCTCAACCGAAATGTAATAGAAACTCATGCATCAAAGTATGTAAAGCTCTGTATATGAATCGGCTAGATGTCCAGTCCTGACGCCTTGGAGCACTGGTCACTGGACACTAAATTTGGATTAATTACTGTTTACGTGCTTCGAAATTCGGTACTTTTCGTCTGCATCTTTTATGTGAAATTTCACTACAATAGACTTAGCTACTTTTAGGTGATCGTATGTCCTAGATATATATAATCTTATGTCTCTTAAAACTGATTCTTTTGTCAAGTTTTTGAAACAATTTGATGACTTGTATTAAAATGAAGCTTTTAGAATACATAATTTTGTGCTTGATAAAAGTTTTTGTAAAAAGAATAGTTCATTTTAATAGTAATGTTTAGATAGAAATAACTATTCTTTTGAATTAAATAATGCTTTATGCTGTATTTGGCAGCAGTTGTGATTTTTAATAATATATGTGTATCTTTTATTTTTCCCAGAGTGCAACTGCCACGAAACGCAAATATGTTTCGTAAATGATGAAGGAAACGCAGATTGTAGATGTGCTTCTGGACAAATAGAAAAAATAGATGACCAAGGCGTAAAATCTTGCCTCTGTAAGTTCTAATGAATTTTTTCTTTATGTATACCACTTTAAAGCAATTGTTGTGTTTTAAATTTAATAATATAAATTCACATGTTTTTGTAAAGGTTTCCATGAAAATTTTCATTTGATTCATTTGTTTAATGTTGAAATCTTGATCCAACCATTTTTTGTATTAAATAATTTATACCAACCGTATTAAATAATTTATATAAACATATGTGAAGGAATCTTTAACGAAATCTTTCTTTTAATTCATCTATTAATGCTGAAATTATGATCCAAGTAACTTATTTAATCTACATGAACCCCTTGTTAAATAATCAGATTGTCTCAAATTTATTTTAAAAAATTCCTAATAATTAACTTTCAATTTTACTAGTTCTACAATTTATATCATCCATTAAAAGATTAATATTTTGTAAAAAGTTCTTGTCGGGAGCTTTATGAAGCATGAAGTTCTGAGTGAGATCTCCCTTTTCCCCTCTTTCCTTTTTATATCCACGGAGTGCAATAAAGGAATTCGATTAAACTGTAGTAAATTTCTATTGAAAATAATCAACGATTTCCTTTAAGCCATAAAACAAATCATAAAATTTTCAGATGACATTTCCAGTCGAAATGTATTTCGTTGATTAGTCTAAGAATTTTAATATCAAGTAAGATAATTTTACTGTTGTGAATCTCATTTTCATGGAGAAGTTCTGTATTGCAGGTGAGAAACTTAATTAAAATGCATATTATTTCTTCGTGAAAATATAAATAATACGAATTTTCAAGAAGCAATTATAGTCTTACTCTTTCCGATAAAAATGTTCCCGGATATTCTAGGGAAAATTGTGTTGATAAATCTTTTCATTTCCTCATGAAGAACTCTTAGAAATGAAAAAATGCTAAATGATCGCAAAACCTATGATTGATTACAAAATATTAGTACAAAATAATCACTGAAGATAATAATGTGAAGTTTTTTATAAATAGTAAAATTTTTATAAATACGTAACTTTCAAGTTTAGATATCGTGGAACGGATATCGGAACTAATTCGTAAAATAAACAATGATTCAAAAGTTATTTTTTAACTAAATGACCTATATAAGGGACAAAGTCCAATATTATTTTTGATCCGATGTGACCAATCAATTATTTCTATTAAAAAAGAAATTAAGACTTCCGCACTTATTCATTCCCCCAATCATCAATATCATAAAATTCCTCTCTGGTCATTTCATATGTTACTGAACAAAAAGTGACCTGACAAATGGAATAGAATGCAAGAACCAACCATGGGCTGCATTCTTTTTTATTGTTCTTCCCAATTTCTTAGAACGTGAAGAAGAACATTTTTTTGTTGCAGAAATTTGTTGTATTTAAACATTGATAGCTAGAATGAACAAATGCTGTATTTAATAATCAGTAACAAGTGTTGGAAGTCACGTAGCGAAAACTAAAATACTGCCATCACATACTCTGAACTATAGTAATTGTTTTTATAACGGATTTATTTACAGTTTGTTGGAATACTAATACGCCTGATTTTTATGAAATATATTTTGTAGTCAGAAAATCGCTTAGCACTTTTCACAGTGCCATGTTCTCTTTAGTCTTTCTTGTAAATTTAGAAAGGACGCTTAGATGTTTTGCGATTAGTTTAGTAATATAATAAAGAAAAACATCGAACGTATTTTAACTTCCTTTTGTTACTAAGTTTAGTTTAGTTTAGTTATATATTAACGTCCCGTTTGAAGCAACACTAGGGCTATTTCGGGACGGACCTCGTAATTTTGAACCGCGGTCAGATGACGAGGACTACACCTGAGCTGGCACCCCCCTCTCCACACCACACCACACCAGCGGGAGGACGTTTGGTCATGACGGATTTAACGTGCAACTGACCCACTTGCACGACGGTTCTTTGGTGGAATCAGGTCTCGAACTTGAAACCCTCCGGTTCCGAAGCCGAGACCTTACCACCAGGCCACCGCGGCCTCCTTTTGTTACTAAGAATTGGGTTGAAGATTTCTTATTAGTCTTCAATTTTAGTGTGAAAACCACGTACCAAATTTCACGTAACTTTCTCTTCATCTTGCGTATTTAAATCATTCGCTTATATAACTACTCGAAAACGAATAACTAAATGGGTCTTTCGGAGAATAATAACTTGTAAAACTTGGAGAAAATCTGCAATTTTATATAAAGATCTTAATCTGGGTTTCGTCCCTTTACCTAGCGTGGTTCCTAATTATCACCTCCACAAGGCACATACAGAAGACTCCCGAGTATTTGGCCTAATATGGCGGAAGTACGGGCCGGATAAAAGAAAAACCGGATAAGCCGGAGATCTATGAATTCATTTCTTTGCCCACCAATATCAAAAGACAAAGTTTTTATAGCAAAACTCACTGTTATAATGCGTATTTTCTCATTTCTTATGGAATACTCGGCTATCCGTTTATCTCAAGCCACGTAGAATGTGAACGCTGCCGCGGCCCTGTGAATCATAGAATCAGTTTCAGGTAACATGTCGAGTAAAAATAGAAGGCCCTGTACTGGTAGTTTATATATGTTTATATATTGCATTGCAAGAATTAATTAGAGAAAAAGTAAATCAAAGAGTATAAACTGTTAACATTTTAACATGAATTCTGTACTCTTCACTGTGGTATACTTAGCAAAACATTAAGCATACACCAAGAACAATTGACGAATCCTCTAAGTACTGTGCAGTAATAACCAGGAAACAGCGGCAACAATTGAGGCCCGTTACACACTGGCGAAATAATGAACAACGAGCAGAACGCTACTTTTTTCTTGTCATAACTTATATTTTGCATACAATACGTAGGATGATCGTAACAAAAGCCCGCTTCCAATGCCTTGGCAATGTTACCAATGCAATGCTTTATCTTCCTCAATTAATTAAATAAAGAAAATTAAACCGGATTGTCTCGAACCTGATACTCGAGAATATACTGTATATCTAAAAACAAAAAGTTCTTTGGTGTGAGAGTGATCAAAAAAGTTGACATTCATCCATATCTTGCTGTCAAATTGTTTGATAAATATGATATTATCTCTTTGTATATTTGGCACACAAGAGAAATTGAAGACTTGAAAGGAAATTATTTTTCGCTAGATATTTTAAATACCTATTCCAACATTTGAAATACGTGTCTGTATTTTATTCAGATTGTAACTGTCCAATCTCACATTAATGTTTCGTCAATAACCAAGGACTAGCAGACTGCAGATGCCCAGATGGAAAAGTTGAAAAAGTGGAAGACGGTGTTAAAACTTGCCTCAGTAAGCATTGACTAATAGAATAAGGAAAATAATGTTACAAAAGTAGTTTTAAAAATACAAATGCCGACTATATAATAATACTAATGATATGGTGAGCAGGTAAAATGCATGTTATTGTGAGCAAATAGGATTTTCTGTCCAAGCAACAAATGAAGGTGAGTTGATTTACCATGCCCTACACAAAACCGAATTCTTTTTCTTGTGGTTTGTAGATGCAAGAGTCATTTTTAGCCATACTTCTCTAGATTTATATGATTAGGTGCACAGGATTTTTTTTATTCGTAAAAAAGAAATGCTAAACTGAATATTTGTCGTAGACAAATAAAAAGTTTTCCTCTCAATAATTTAAAAATTACTTTTAATAAAAAAAAGCTTGAGCTATATACTTTTAACAGAAGAATCGGCCATTTATTGCAAGCTATTTGCAAGATTCATCAGTGCACCAAATGTAGAATTCAAACCGATTGCAGAGCTCTCAGGAGAAAGGTGTTTCGGTAAATTTTTCAGCGTACTCAGCATGTGTTTAGTTGTGATTGACCTAAATGCGGGAGAAAATTATTTTAAATCTTTTTATGAGTGCAGTGAGAGTTTCCTACTAATAAATCCTGAAAGTTGAATCGACATATGTTAATAGTTCAAATTTGCGAGGCACATCCTAAAATGACCTTGGTGTTACTTAAAAACTGGATGTTTATGTAACGAAATTAAACCTGTAATGTTAAAATTGATGTTTAAAAATATGATAAGTTTGTTGAAGGGATTTTTGTGCAAAATGAAATTTATTTTGACTCCTTAACAATCGCAAACAATTGTCTAAATGGAGTCTATTCACCGATCAATCCTAAAATAAGCATACACCTGCTATGGAACACTGGATTTGAGTTTCAGTTATTCTTAAATACGTAAAGCTAAACTTTGAGTCAATTTAATTAATCACAAAGAATTACATCTAGATAAGCTTAATTTAGTCAATAGATTACATTTAGGTTAAAATAACTTAGTATGAAAAAAAAGTGCAATGCGAGATAAATCTAAATTACACAATTACTTCAACATTATCCGGCAGAATAATCGCTTATTCTCCCAATCAGATTAATTAATAAATTTATATCTTCTAGAATCTAACACATTACCCTTACACACACCATTACCAGATGGAACAATATAATGGCTTTTCAAAGAAAAAAAAACTGTAGCTTTTATCCTTGTGAAAATAAAATTTCTAAGCACATCTAACTCATGTCACTCATCTAACTCATCTGTTTTAAATTATATAGAAATATATACAAGATGCAATAAGACAATCAATATAAGAAAATCTTTCTTATTTTAAATACACTCATGTCCAAAATTAAGGTCACAAACTTAAAATCTGAGAAAAATGAAAAACTATTCACTGTGTTGCCACGAAATTTGGCACAGAGGTACACTACAATGGAAGAAAGAACATAGACACATAACAACATGGAAACGATTTTAATTGGGAACTAAGAAACAGGGTATATCAAAAAGTGGTACATTATGAATCAGAGATAAATCATTTACCTCGAGAAAAGCCTGTCTAATATGGAATGTGACCACCCTGCACTTCTATACAGGCTTCACAATGAACTTTCATACTGTTTACGAGGGTGTCAATAAATGCTTGGGGCAACAAAGCCTATTCTTCCAAAAGCGCAGCTTTCAACTCTTAGAGGGTATTAGGAGGGGAGTTACGCAGTGCAATGGCTTTTCCGAGACCATACCAAACATGTTCAATAGGATTGTGGTCCAGAGACCTCGACGTCCAGTCCATACGTCGAATATCCTCTTCCTCAGGGAAATCATCAACGATCTGGGCTTTGTGTGGACGCGCGTTATCGTCCATAAATATGCAGTCTGGGCCAAAAGCACCCCGGAACAACGTCACATAGGCTTCAAGGATCTCATCTCTATAGAGATGTGCATTGACAGTACTCGCATCGAAGACCTGCAGTGGTGTACGACTGTCCAACATTATGCCACCCCAGGCAAGGATTCCTCTGCCATCAATTCTATCGATTTCTTTTACGTAGGAGGGATGATAGCGAGTTCCTCGCTCTCTCCAGATGAAGATCCGACGAGTGTCACTCTGTGTGGTAAATTTCGACTCATCACTGAAATAAACACGCCCACATTCTTGCTGTGCCCAAGACTGTGTTAGGCACCACAAGAACCGGGCTTTTCTGTTGGATGCAGTCAAAGGGACGCATTTAACTGCTCACCGGGCATAAAGGGCCCTCTCTGCGAGACGTCTGTATACTGTTTGTCTGGAAATTCTTATTCCAGACGCAGCAGCAAGGTCAAGAGCAAGTTGAGGAGTTGTTGTCAGCTTATGCCGTCGTGCGCTTAATGCCAAATAGCGATCCTGTGCAGGCGTCGTTGCTCTGTGACGACCTTGGCCGGCCTTCCTGGTTACAGTACCATTTGTTTGGAATTGATTCCAAACCTGGATACCACTTTCGGCGCTACTTGTAATCATCAAGCCACCTCCGCTTGAGACTGCCCAGCTTCAAGCCTGCCAACGGCTCTCCATCTCAAGGAATCGTCTAAACGATTATGAGAACTCATTCTCACAGGAAACAGGTTAAATTTTTTGTTTTAATGCAATATTCACAAAATTGCAGGCAAAACTCCCAGATGCCTAAACAGTCTAATTTCAGTAGTTCCTCATAAACTAATGCTAAATAACCTTTTTTCCCACAAGAAAGGTTAATATCATGTTGCCATTCCTTCACAATATATAAAATATAATTTGTTTAAATTTTACTGGTAGCCATTTAGAATTACTTTGAAAACATTTTTGTGACCTTAATTTTGGACATGAGTGTAAATATCAGTAATTTACGAATGGGTCTCCGTACGGTTAAGTGGATGTTGCCAAATGCTCATATATGTCACATCTAACTCATCTGTTATAAATTATATGGAAATGTTAGTTGCATTTTCTCCCTATGAGATTTGCAATAGATTTCAGATCGAAATTCACATGACATATTGAAGAATTTTGCATGAGCGTCATATTACGGATACAAATAGGCTTATATCTGAAATTTAGGAAACTGAAAATCGCAAGTGGAACAACAATATCAAAAAAATAACTCGTACGATTTTATTTCAAATCATTCAAAATGAAGAATGTTCATCAAAAAAATTAAAATAATCTACTATGTTAATACTAGGGAAAATATTTGCGGTTTAAAGATTCTATGAAAGAAAAACCATGGCAGCCGGTTCTTTTTATACAAAGAACGTTAGCTATGTTTTCATTAAGAGTGCTGCGTGTTATTAAAATCTTTGCAAGAAATAATGAATTCCGTTTCAATGAAAAAAGGATTATTGGGACACTAGCTTTTGATTGATTGTTTTATGGAAGGAAAAAAAATTGATGTGACTTGTTTAGGCTTAATTTGTTTTTAAGCCTTTGGATTATTATCGTAAAATATTTTTTTATATTTTATTTAGCCTGCTATTGTCCTCATGAGCATGAGTGCCACTTAGATGAATCTGGAAACACGGCTTGCAGATGTCCTAAAGGAAAAATTGAACAAAACATTTACGGTTTACGTTCTTGCGTCCGTAAGTATTAAATTTTAATTTCTTTATTTAAGCTTGCAAATTAAATGACCATATGAGTTTTTATAACAGTTCCAGAACACATTTCACTCGAGATCTGCAGAGCATATGAGCATATTCTTGAGTAACGCCAACGAAGTCGTGACTCAGACTTAGTTCTGTGACCTATGGAACCTGTGGAATTTTTAAATGGTAGATGAAATAAAATCTCCTGATCATTTGGAAATGTTAAAATTCATTGAAATCTGCTTGATATATGAACCTGAAATAATAAGCTCTTGACATAGCGCCTCATTCATTTATGTGAAATATCGAGAGAAACAAAAGACTGGATAGCGAACCAAATATCATACTGATCATCTAAAAATGCTTTAAACTTCCGGTGAAGCCAGTCTTTATGAGAATTTACCTCTCTTTAAAATGGTTTAAATCTCTCTTTAACATTAAAAAAAAAAAGATTTTAAGAAATGTACTGCCAAAATGGATATACCATAAGTACTGTGTAATCTATACTAATATAAAGCTCAATGTGTGTGTGTGTGTGTGTGTGTGTTGGCGCTCTACAGGCCAGGCCATTTGGAGAGATCGGGAATTCCTTAGAGATCGGGAATGTGCTCCTGGGGTTCCTTTTTTTGAATTTTTAATTAGAATTTTAATTATTAATTAAAAACTAACTTTCCCGCCAAAAAATCTTCCATTTTCCCCATGAGTAAGGCTTCAGTTTTTTTTCCCCAACAATAATGAGGCTAGGGTTAACATTTTTCGGCCGATTATTTCAAACGATTCTGTTTATTTTCTTAACGTTTCATGCATTTAAAATTAAACCTTGTTAATTAATCGATCTTTCAGATTCATTCTGAAATACTTTTGAATTAAAATAACACAGAATAAAGGAAATTAAAAATGTCTAATCTGCATTGCGTTACCCAACTGGCGTAGAAAAATTCACGCATTTGCGTTACCGTAACTGGCGTTGAAAATTCACGCATGCGCATTGTGTTCTGATTGTTGACAATATTATCAACGGATGGTTTTTGATTTAATTGTATTTATGTTGGTTATATATTTTTTGTATATGCTTATAGTTTTAAGTGCATCGTCTTTTAAGTAGTTTTTTTAAACCTGTTTTCGACCCATTATTTTAAACGATTCTGTTTATTTTCTTAATGTTTGATGCATTTAAAATTAAACATTGTTCATTAATCGATCTGTTCATGATGAATCTGAGAAAATTTTGTTGACAAATTCTAGAGATATTACATAAATTATGGGCACTAAAGAATATCTTTCTTAAAGTTTAAACGCTCAGTGACTCTGTTATCAGTAATCATATTATTAAAAAATGCTTTGTTTCAGTAAAAAATATTATTATATTAATTGCAGATTAATTCTTTCCACTTTAATTCAAAGCGTAAATTCTACGGGAGCTAACGTAAAGTTAACGTAACGTAACTAATTAGTAACGTACGTAGCGTAGCGTAACGTAACTAATTAGAGAGATACATATTACGTTATGACTCAAGGCTTTTATAATATTATGAGTGAATTATATGACTATCAAAATTTGGAGTTTTAAAATATTTTGATGAAGAATCTATTAAAGTAGAAATTGCGTAAAATATTTAATTATTAAAATTTAAACGAACAATAAGATTGGCGAACCGGCTGGTCGCCAAAGGCGGCTAATATAACAATAAAATAAATATAAGACATCAATAAAAATTATTTATTTTATAAATGGAAAATTGGTTCTGACGGTATTTTCAATTATTAAATTACTGGCAAAAGAAAGGAATTTATTTATATAATTCAGATTGCTATTGTCACGAGACTCAGGAATGCTTCTTGAATGAAGCCGGATCAGTGAACTGCAGATGCCCTACTGGATATATTGAAAAAATGGAGAAGGGTGTAAAAACATGCATCGGTAAGTATTTTTTTAATGAAATTAAAAATTGATGTATTTCAGATACGATTTATTGATATCTATTCTTTTTATTTAAATACATATATTTTTTGATTCAGAATAAATATTCATAAACCTGCAAGTAAATCATATTGATCACAAAAATAACATACAGCCGCTGTAGAGAGGTTCAATGAAATTGTGAAAAAAATAATAAGGTACAAATAATATTTCTTTGGACTTATTTTTCCAATATTTCTATACTTATTTATTTGGTGCATTCTCCGTAATAAATTCAGTACCGACTGAATAAACTATCTTCCAAATTAACAACTCAAATATTAATGGTTAAATTTCATTGTATACTATATTACCTTTATCCTTTGTTGGTTTTTAAATCCCTGAAGGTACTTATTATGTGCAATGTTCATCTAGTTATTTGAAACTGCATTTAGTTTCGCCTGTGAATAACGCCTAGACCTGTTCTCTTTTTTTTCAAGACAACTTCTTATAGCTTACATAATCCTACAACATTTTTCAATTTTATACCTTTTAACTCATGAAAATTGTAGTTCAATTATTCTGTATTACTCTTTTTATTACATTTTCTGTTCAAATGGATCCAAACAAAATATTTAAAGATATCCAAACAGAATCACAATTGTCATCAAGTTAAAAAAAAAAATTGTGTTATTCTGTTTTGTCGCCACGTTAAAATGATTGTGTTATTCCATTTTATCATCAACAATCATTAATAATATAGTTAGAATTTGGCACAAATCACCAATTTCGATCTTTGGTAAAACTGTGGTGAATAGCATATAAGCCAGTTAACAACTACGCTACACGAGCATATGCTTTTGTATCCTGGTTATGTTACTGGACTACGAACCACAGAATCCCAGGTTTCACCACAAAACAATAAAGTCAA
Source organism: Argiope bruennichi (assembly GCF_947563725.1). Classification (NCBI taxonomy): domain Eukaryota; kingdom Metazoa; phylum Arthropoda; class Arachnida; order Araneae; family Araneidae; genus Argiope; species Argiope bruennichi. The sequence continues at coordinate 84,531,150 of NC_079157.1, read as the reverse complement.
TGTTCTTCCTAGAAAATATCGTCTATCCTTTGCCTCCATGTTCCCTATAGTTTAGATAAAATCGTTCTCAGTATAATTGCTTTTAAAACTGGTGAAAGTGGATTTTTAAATCGATTCAAATTTATTGTTCATAAGGTGTAAATAATTGCTTGCACTGGTAGATTTTATCAAAGATTTTCCGAAATAGCATGTCATTTTGTCATTGTTTTATGAACGATACTGTAAACAATTATATTATTATTCAATTGACTTCTTCTTTTATATTTACAAGATCAAAAAACAATGTGTTTATGGGTAATTTTGCATGAAATATCCAAGCTCATTTGATGAAATGTAATAGCAAGCTTTTGCAAAAAGTTGAATTTGCCTGCCCCAATGCCTTCTTATTAACACAACATTTTTTCGATATTCGGAACGCCATATAACATCGTGAAGATATCTTAACAATATTGTTGGATTGTTTGTGCTAAAAGGGAATAAGAGACGCTGAAGTTTCCAAATCGGATCAGTCAGCCACTGATGAACATCCAAAAATTGGCTTTCCGTCAACTCTTGTTGAGACGCAATTATATATTTGTGAGATATATTCCTGTGATTTTTGAAAATATGGACTTCAGAAAAATTTTATTTCACGCAATTTTGATTCATTACCTGCATTTCAGCAAAATCTATAGCTTATTTATTAAGGAACAAAACCCGAATCTAGTCACAAGTTGTCAGAAATCGCTGGATCATTTAAATGTTGTTCTTGAATGGTTCGAACTCATTTGATCTCAAAGTCACCTTAAAAATGAAGATACCTCATTTAGTAGCCATCCCAAAGAACAAAAGGATTCCCTGGAGCATTTCCATTAACGAAAGATAATAAATAGAAGTGGAACTTGTCCTGAAGAAGAAATAAGACGTATTAAATGTTTCTCTTCCAAAAGCCTTATTTTGAAATCTCATATTTTAAAGATAAAACTATGTATTTTTTTGAAAATTAATCCCAACGTTTAAATAAGATTCTGGTTGAGTACTGAAGGAAATAATTGATGACAGGAAATGATAGAAGCAGGAATTATTATTATTAAAAATGAGGCAAATACAATACACTTTATTGCGTAATTATTGTAAATAATTTGTAATCAGGAATTACACAATTATTTGCTACCTTCCTTGTGTAAAATGCCTTCACAGATTTCATTGCGTACTTTGTAGAATGTGACTGTGGTGTCTACGGAATATGCAGCCTTGTGGAAGAAGAAAAGAAATGCACCTGCGCCCCTTCATCGGCAGAGTTGGATGGGAAATGTGTGGGTAAGTAGTATTTTTTATTTAAAAATATGCTCTTAAATATATGCACTTCTATATTTTCTCGCATTCAAAGAAAAAATTTTGTAATCGAAAAAATTTCGACCTCGAGATATTGACGAATCTTTACCCCTTAGATTTCGTTAAATCCCCCCCCTAAAAAAATCGGAATTATTTCTGGATATTTATGAGCATGTTGACTTAAACATACTTTAAATTGTGAGAATGAAGTTTAGTATGTATTCCCTTCGCCGAATTTGAAGGCATCTGTCAAACTTCGGTCGAAATATGTCGAAGAAAAGTCTGTCTATCCATACGAACACAGCTCAAAAAACGCGAAGAATTTATAGATGGAATTAACAGATTTATCACCAAAATCGTAGATGTGTATTAAATTTTAGATCATATCTAGATCATATTTTAGTATCTAAAAGGGAAAAAAAATTTTGTCTTTATATTAGTTCATACAAGAAAATGATATTCCAAAAACTCTATGACATAAATAAATAAAATTCAGTATTTGGCAGGCATTGAAATTGAGATTCAATTGGAAGATTCAATCTCACACAGTTACTAAACAAAAAAAGTAAAAACGTATTTTCACGGCAAATATAGATTTTTTTTATCTTTAAGAAATACCTAAGCGTATTCTTAAAAATTATTGTCAGTATAGAGAAGCATTTTTTCTGAATAATTGGGAGGAACGGCCTTAATCTAACGACAAATATTTAAATAAAAAAAAATACTGTATCTGATTTTTTCCTATGTTAAATACAGAGGAGGTATTGTATTGTCCAAACCTCGAAATTCATGAATCTCCACATCCTCAAGTTCGAAAAACACATTTTTGGTATTAGTTCTATCTGTCAGTCTGTCTATCTGTCTATGAATATAATGTCTCAAAACCGCTTCAATCTAGAACTGAGAAATTTGAATACTGATGTCCCTTAAATATTGGTATAAAGGGGAGATAGGGCACATCTGAAAGACTAAGAATGGCATAGCAACTCATGACTGGAAACGTCATGGGAAAATTGTATCAGAGGCTCAAGAAATGAAGAGACACGAGACAGAGATTACCAGAAATATTTATTGCTCATAAATTATCCTGTAGTAAATGATACCATATGTAAATGTTATAAAACATATTCGAAGTTACCCCACTTCAAGCTATTTACGCAATGCATCGACAGATCACGGATTGGCGAGCCCAGTCAAACACACTTCTATTTTCTTCAATATCTGCAGTAACTCAGACAGGACAGACATTGTATATATAAGTTAAGTGGCTTTAAGTGCTTCCACAGAAAAAAAAATCAAAGCTGCTTAAGTTAGAAGAGAATGGGTGTCAGGCAATCAGTCCACCACGTCTAATTCATCATTGCCCAAACGACACTATTACATTTGTCTGGGCATACCTTCCTAAACGAAGAGGCATCCTATCATGCTGAAACCACATGTTGCGTCTCACATTCTGTGGCAAGGGTGAAGTAAGCCTGGTAGAACCTCATCCAAAATGAAATAATTTTCTGATGTCAGAAATGATGGCAACAGGTATGACCTGATTAAGCATTCACTGACAAAGCCAGCTAAAATATTCACTGAGAAACAATGATGCGCATTATGCGTTGTCACTCCGTGAGAATTCCTGTGAGTCCATGAATGCGTATTGTGCTGGCTCAAAACACCATTTCGAGTGAAGTACGCTCATCCGTAAACAAAACATAAGGCAAGAAATGAGCATCTTCGGGTACATTGATGGAGATATCACTGTGCAAAACGTGCACGTGCAGAATAATATTTGGGGAGCAGTGATTGTACTTTCTGGAGATGATATGGATGTAAGATTCCGCCTAGGGATTACAATACCGGTATACCGGGATACCGAATACCGGTATTTTGAACCATTTGTACAATTTTGTAATACCGGTATTCAAAAGTTTAAATATCGGTTTTTCGGTATTTACTAGAAATTTTTAAAATTGTCTCCATTATATGTTCAGGTATCGCGAACATACCAAAATAGTATACGTTTTTGTTTTTATGTCTTCCTAACGGGGGAAATTAATTAGATAATTAATGGCTTAATTAATTGCTTAAATCTAAATTAGCGAAACATGGATTATCCTGAAAGAAAATATTGTGTCCATAACGACTCAAGGGGCAACAATTATGAAAAGAGTTGGAAAGTTGATTGGTGCAAATCAGCAGTTGTGCTATGCACATGGAATTCAATTAGGAGTAACAGATGTATTATACCAAAAAAAAATGAAGAACAGAAGAATCGAAATACTGTGGATATAGAAATTTCGGATTCCAACTTTGAAAAGAGTAAGAGCGAGAGTGATATTGACAATGAAGATAATGACAATGTAATTGTTGAAGAAGATATTGCTAATGAGGATGAAATATTAACCTATCAAGAATTGCTTCCTATAATTTATAAAGTTCGAAAAATAGTTAAGATATTTAAACGTTCGCCTATAAAAAGGATATATTACTAAAATATATACTAACTGAAAATAAAACAGAATATATGTTAATATTAGATTCTAAAATACGTTGGAACAGTTTACTCCTAATGATGGAACGATTTTTGAAACTGAGAAATCCCATTCAAAAAGAAATAATCGACTTAAATCTGTAAATTAATTTTTCAGATAGTGAATTCGACTTAATATCCAGAACTATATCAGCTCTACTTCCAATAAAACTGACTATTGAGGCATTATGTCGGAGAGACTCTAATTTATAGAGTCGGAGTTAATATTAGATTCTAATGTCGGAGAGGTTCTAATTAACAATAAATTTCATGTTGCAGTCACTGAAAGAACAGCACACATCACTATCTGAAGAATTATATATTGCATTGAAAAATCACACAGAAGATAGGCATACCGAAATAGAAAATGTCTTATGGTATTTACATAATTATAATGATTTTAAAAATGAAAAAGAAGAAAAGAAAATAACCAATTCAAATCTGATAAAGTTTAGAGTAAATTTTCTTAAAACTTTTTACCCACAAACCTATCCACATTCAGAAGAATTCGGTTCAATTATCGAAGATTATGATGTCACTACTGTCGATAGTGAAAAGGAATTGTCTCTTGAACAAAAATTAGAAATAGCGATAAATAAAAAAATTTCAACGAACCAAAATACAATACAGAAATCGGCTATATCCAAAACCATCCGACGAGAAATCGATTTATGTGAAGATGAGGGATTTAGAGGTAAATACTTGGAAAAGGTATATCACGCATTGCTAACAGTACCACCAACTAGCGTTGAAGAGCGTTTTCGACAGCTGGTCATTTTTACACAAAATTACTTTTCAGGCTTAATGACAGTACAATTGATGCGTTAGGTTTTTTTAAGATCACATTTCAAAAATTTGTAATAGTACCACTGATTAAATAGTGATATTTACACTTTTTTTTGCGATTTAAATAAATAAGATGTTTCTTTACTTTTTTTGATTATATACTGTTATAATTTATAAGTTACAAATTATTTTTTGAGATATTTACACTTTCTAATAAAACTGGCAAATAAAACAAAGAAACACCTGTGTTTTCTTTCTTTTTCTAAAATTTCTAATACCGGTATTAAAACCGGTATCCCCGTATTAAGATTTAAAAAATACCGAATACCGGTATTGAAATTTTGGTCCGGTATTGCAATTCCTAATTCCGCCTCGCAAAATAATATGCATATTATTCAGTGCGCAATCTACGGCAGCAGTTATTACACGTATATTAGATTACTCTCTACGACTGACAACACATTCTACGATATCGTCATGGATGGAGTAAGAGACATTTATGGCGTGTTCTCACTATGCCTACTACCTCTAAGGACCCATATTCGTTTAAATTTTGATGCACATTAGAAAAATTCAGGTGGTCCAGTACATCTGTCTGTGGGGCCGCTTCTTGATGCAATCTCTGAGCTGCTCGTGTATTGCCTTTAACCAATCAGTTCATGAAGTGAATATTTGCTAACTCGCATTTCTATGACTATGCATGATCCTATCATGGGGATTACTGCTGGAATTATTGTAAAAAAGAGGGTACTTCCCCCTATTTGCGCAGTACCACCTATCGGTGTAGTGATGAAGTTTTTAGTCAGGGTTTGTTATGCAATTCTCCATCCTTTTGATGTGTAAATCTCTCTCAAATTTTGAAAGAAATCCATTCAGCTGAATATCTGTTTACCTATCCGAATACAAGGGAATTCAAAAACTGCAAAACATAACTATTATAATATAAACTACATAAATGAAATTTAGTTCACAGGTTCTACAGTATCTAAAGTGTAGATCTCATATCAAATTTTTTACCAAATCCCTCAAATGCTTCACTGATGATCTGTGCTTTTGTACGCATGGAACCGCGATGATTTAAATCAATAATATTCTATTGGTGATTTTAGAATTACAGCTATAACTTAGAGTGAAATTTTATTTACAATTGGTTTTAAAAAAAGGGTCTAAAATAAGTATTTATTCTATAGATTCTGTAAAAATAATGGATTCACTCCAAAGATTTATATATCGAAACTGTTGTTCGTAGATACCTTGCATGGCTTTGGCAACTGTACTCCAGATCTACAATTTTAATGCAGTGGTAGGGCAATGAGATATTTATTCCATAGTCGGAGAGACCAATCATGCGTATTCCTCACTAACGTTAGAGCATATAATTGTACAAAAACCATTTGAACACGACTTCAAAATTAAAAACTTCCTCTTTTCAGCTACAGCAGTTCTATTTGTAAAATTTCTCTCTCCAATTTTATTGTTTTGAAAATATTTCACAATATTGCAGGGTGGTTATAATTAAAGTTCCACTTGGAAATGGTCATAAAAGGAGAAGTACTGGACTAAATGTAATCACACTTGGTAACAGTTTAAAGAAAGTCATGATAATTTCTTTTCCACCAAAAAAAAAGTTCAAAAATTCAATACCAGGGTAGAAATAATACTGCATGCAATATTGTTAAGCAAAATAGGATTAAACAAAATAGGACATGAAGACGTTGGTTTAAAATATGTTTAATCCTTTCTGAAAAGTGTTGCAAAGCATGTTCAATGTGGAGTCCACCATTTTCTGAAAGCAAGTTAAATTGCATTATTGCATTCTCAACAATAGCTCTTAGCATAACAGGAGGAAAGTTACGCACATGTCGGTGTATCACTTCTTTCAGCTCCACCAAATTGTTTATATTATCACCATAAACAGTGCTTTTGAGATAACACACATTGAACATACTTTGTAACACGTTTCAAACATATTAAACCGGTTAAACACATTAAACCGGTGTCTTCATGTCCTATTTTGCTTACCACTAGTGCATATAGCGGCATTTCACAGCTCGTAGTGAGTTTTTGATTTTTTTTTTTTTTTTTTTTTTTTTTTTTTTGCAGAAAAGAAATTCCCATGACCTCCTTTATATTATTACCCAAGTTTGATAACATATGGTCCAGTAGTTTTCCTTTTATGATCATTTCAAAGTGGAACTTTAATTATAACCGCCCTGTATTTTTCATTGCTTGTATTTATACTCACGAGCGCTGCGAAGCTATTAATTAAACTTTTCGGATGTAAATATCGGTTTTATACCATCAAAATTAAATTTTAGAAATAAATAAAGATATACAAATTACTAATCAACTTTAAGCATTATTGTATTACAATTTTTTTAATTAAATTTTTGAATAGCCTTTACATTCTTTTCCATCATTTTAAAAACAGTATTAGAATTGAAAAAAAAGAAAAGTGAAAATTTATTATATTTTATTTTAATTTTTGAACTCTTTTTTTTTTATTTTATTTGTTTTATGTTTGCAAATATGGGGTCTTGTCATTAACATTTTAATTGAAATTTATGATCATTGGCGTTTTGAAATTTTCCACACCCATAAATTCTCAATGATTTTTCTTTTAATATTTTAAAATTATAATTACCAATTAATAGTAATTATTTAAATTGGTTTATAATTGGCAAGAATCAATAATCTTATTTAGTTGCCAAAGATTTTATTCATTTGAATGCTATAACAATAATTTAATTTTGTTAAAAAGATTTAAAAATATTTTAATTATATACTAGCAATGGAACATGAGAATGAGTATAAGAGAAAATTAAATGAATATTTATTTCATTATAAATTGAAAATAAAAATAATTACAATGAAAAATTCTATTTTTAGTCTTAAAAGACTACTTTATTAAATTGTGGTGGTATGTAGATTATTATGATCCATGCAGGAAGCAACAGGATGAATGTTGTTGGAAACATTTCTTTAATAATCACATTCTCACACTCAAACACTAACACAAAGACCAGACAAGAAAATATTCATGCGAGCAGCTTAATGGAACAGCATTGCATTTCATTCTAATTACACCTGCATTGGATTATGGGATGGCCTAATCAGGCATCGCCATCTAGTATCCAAAAGAGAAGATCTAGTATCCAAATAGTAATGTAACTGCTACAAAATTCATTTATTTTTTCACTCATATTTTTTCATAGAATGCGATTGTGGCTTGGATGGTTTGTGCAGATTTGAATCTGGTCAAAAGAAATGTGTCTGCAGACCCAAAACTATTGAAAGAGATGGGAAATGTGTAGGTACGAAAAATATTAATTATACAATTTTGATGAAAGATTTCTTATCTGTTTTCATAATCGGTTTCCTTTCAAATATTAAATAATTGTTTCAAATATAAAATACTTGTTTACTTCAAGAAATAATATAAAAAATGGCTAGTTACTGGATGGGGAAAAAACACTTTTTTTTCCGACCTGCCTTTTATACAGCACAAAAAAATAGAAGATTGTAATCTAAATTTGTTTCAGCTTTATATTAAACAATTCTAAGTTAACATATTAAAAATATAAGCAGAGAAATTTGCAAGACAGATTTTAATATTGATGTGCAATTTGCTGTGTTGGTGTGTTTTTCAACTCAATAGTGTTTACGTTAACTAACTTTTTAAAACAATATTTTAATTTAAAAGTGTTATTAAATAATTATATTGGAAATTCATTAATACGAAAGACAGTGGTTTTTACATAGTATCATGCTTAACTCATAACACAAAATTAAAGAACGAGTTAAATATTAAAAATATTATACTCAAATACAAAAATTGAAATATTAAGGAAAAGATACGTAAAAAATTAACAGCTGTTTAATATAAAAAGAATGTTTTTCGGCTACATGAAGCCTTTTACGATATGCAGTAGTTTCAAACTTTTAATTGGCGAGAATCGCATCATGTTGATGAGGTAATGTCACACTCTTTGAATTTTCTTCCTGTATACATGATTAACTAATTATTATTAATCAATTAAGTTCCATTCATGAACAGTTATTATAAATAATTATTAATGGAAACCAAATTAATTATTAATTCAATAATCGCATTCTATACCGAATAAATATTTTGTTTTCATTCAACAAATTTCGTCCTGAATGTTAATACAATTTGAAGTCAAATGATTCGTCTAAAATTTTAAACTTTGATTGAAAACCTAGTGTAACAAAATTCTTACTACATGTTTCTATAAATAGATTCTATCAACATCATTTTTAACCCTTTTTAAGGCAGTGTTAAATATCTTACCACTGCTTTAAATTATCTCCGAAACATTGTAACACTAAAACTAACCAGAAACGGATAAAAGTGTTATGTTCAGCATGTAATGTTCCATTGTGTGAAGCTCGTTTCACCAAAATAATTAAAAATAATGCATTTTTTAATTTACATTGTATTTGGTTCTTCTACCACTTATTTCATGAGTAATTAATATATTTTTTTGAAATAACTAATAATAAATAGTTTTACAAAAATGCATATTTATTTGTGAAGTTATTTGTATTTCAAGTTTTTTCTTTTAACCCTTTCTAGAGCCGTGGGAAGTATGCTTCCCACCAAATTTATCAATCTTTGTATGAAATTATGTAGGTTGGCATAAGTTCTAACACATTTTTTTAGTAAATCAGAAACTTAGATGCTTCAGTTCTTTATCTCACAGAAAATGTTGTGTCTTGATTTGTTACTTAATTATTAATGAACCAAATTAATTAATGAATCAAATTAAATTTATCTAATAAGCTACATGAATCCCTTTTCTTATTCTAATTTCAAGTCTAAAAATATTTTAACATAATATGACTAGAAAAAAAAGGGCCCTTTAAAGGGTTAAATAAGTCAGTAAAATGTCACTGCTTGTGTTGGGCGATGGTAAATGTAAATTTTGAAAGAAACGTGCCCGTTAAAAGATTAAATAATATTATTATATTTAAAAGCTTTTTACCGGCTTCCTGGCATAGGGGTGGCTTGTCTTCCCCGTGACCTCGGCGTCCTGGGTTCGAGTTCCGATTCGGGTATGGTTATTCTTCATCTGCTCTATCTGTGAGATGTATGAATGTGCCCTCCCCCCGTAAAAAGGGGTTGTGCAAGCGAATGTCATGCGTGAGTAGCCAAGACGTACTCTTGGCTCTAGTTGGCGGTACTAAAACAGGAGACGCTCCCTTGGCTTAAAATCGCTGACTTCGTCAGGGAGCTTGTCCATGTCAAGTACCATTATAAACAAAAACAAGAGTTTTTTTCCTCAATCTAATTTAAAATTATTTTGAATTTCTTTATATAATGTGTAAAAATAGCTTTCAAATTATAGATGCAGACAACTTTCCTTATCTAATTTAGTTATATTAATGAGAAGGGAAAAGACTTCACAGTTTTGAACATTAGTCAAAAGGTGAAGTATCACCTTCATCATTTTTCAAACAATTCATATAAAATAGCTAAATCAAACTATCTTTTATGCTTTATTTGCGCGTTTACATTTTTCAGTATTATATTACGCATGTCATTAAGCTGTCATTTTAATAAATGAATTTTATTTCTAATTACCTTTCACAGCTGTCGAAACTAGCACATTAGTTACAACTCATTCCTCAAGTCTGATGACAACAATTCTGATGACAACGATTGCCTGTAAGTATCGTTGCTTTCAAGTAGAATGATTACTGTTTTCTATTAAATTGCGTCTTGAATACAAACATCTCCTTCCATTTAAAAATCTTTATTACCTTTTTCGTGGTATTTAGGTTTTTAAAATTAATTCTAAATGTGAATGTTCCACAAAAATTTATTGAAAAGACAGAGAGGAGATAATACTCATCGGGTTGAAGAGTATAAGATTGCAATCTATTTAGAACGATTAAAAAAAAATCTTGCTGTGCATCAAAAGGCAAAGAATCTGCAATTGTGTTCGAATTATGATATCTAAAAAAAGAAGAGATGGTAGAATACAGCAAAACGAAACATTTGAGTAAAGTTGATTTTAACATTGGGAATTGATGCTCAAAAAGGGGGAAAAAATAATAATAATGCAAGTTGCTAGTAATAATTGAAAAAGAAATTATTCGGTAAACTCCCGAGTATCCGGCTTCCGTGCTATCCGGACTAGTTTTCTTTTTTCTTGATTAAATGAAGAAAGCAAGGCATTGCATTGGCTACATTATCAAGACACTGGAAGCTGGCGTCTCCAACGATCCTTCTACGTGTCGTACAAAATACATGTTGTGGCAGGAAAAGAGCAGCGTTCTGCTCATTGTTCATTGTTTCATCGATGCATACGGACCTCCGTTCTTGCCGCTGTTCCTGATTATACTTGCACAGTACGTACAGAATTCTTAAATTGTTCTTGGAGTATGCTAAATGTTTTTTTATATTCTTTAAATTTATCTCAAATTCTTGAAGCGTGCAGTGTAGTATATAAACATATTGTTACGAAATTTCCCGGGGTTCGTTTGGATAGTGGGAGTTATACGGTGTGGAGAACGCTCAATCAGCAGGCGGCAGTAGAAAATAAAACAACGACGTTTATTTACACGAAGACACACAGGACAACTATATATAGTACAGAAGACGATTATCTTCAGCCGAGACGTGCAGCAACAACAGCTCGACTCCGTCGCTGCTCTGCTAGTCCCTGGAAGACGAGTTCTTCACCGCCGATTCTGACTACGACGACTCCACTGGTCCACGACTACTCTCTCCGATCTGGTTCACGACGACTACTACTCTTTCGCTTCCGACTACTCTTCGACTCCACTGGTTCGCAACTCAATTCACCACCGCCCGGCAGCTGCGGATGCTTCCTTTTATAGGTCTCAGGAGGCGGGGCTAGAAGCCTTTCAACCAATCAGGAACGTCCGAGGCGTATCTCCGTTCCTACTGGACGGATCGGGAAAATTCTCGATGTTTCGGGTATAATCTATTTTGGCTCCAAAGTCGCCAAATGGTCGCCAAGTTTGTCGACAAGCTCTGGGACCTCCTATGGAACCAGCTATGCTGGGAAGCAGCATCACAGATTCGTAACAATATATAAACTACCAGTGCAGAGCCTTCTATTTTAACTCGGCACGTTACCGGCAACTGCTTCTGTGATTCACAGGGCGGAGTCAGCGTTCACATTCTACTTCGAAATAAATGGAAGACTTAGTAATAAGAAGTGAGGAAATACGTATTATAACAGTGAATTTTGGTATAAAAACTTTGTCTCCTGATATTGGGGGGGCAAAGAAGTAAGTTCACAGAATTCTGGCCTATACAACTTTTTTTTTGTTCTTATCCGATCTGCTCTTCCGTCACATTAGTCCGGATACACGGGAGTGTACTGCACATGCAAATTTAATCCTTCATCAAAAAGATGAACAGAGTGAGAATCCACTAAATCTAGTGGTATTGTAGACAGCTGTTAACACCTCACTGGTAACTGAATAAATCAGTTAGCAAGCAGCACATTCCTGCACACTTACTTACAGTATTAGTCCATGAAAGGATGTCTAATGGATGTTGCACGCCATTTTTCATCTTTGCTTGTATATTTCCACAACTGACAGTGGAAATTACTACTCCTATCCATGAGAATGTAATTTTCTTCGAGAAAAAAAAATAGCCTAGAAGATCAGCCTACACTATTGCATATTGCTTCTTTGACAGAGACACAATAACGTACGTTGTGTTTTCACTCCATATAACAGTGTTATTATTACTTCACTAGTATTCCTGAGCTCTGTGATAATTATTGAACAACTGTTCTATAAAATGTCGCTAATACCTATCTCCCTACAGCTATTACCGCCCAATTGTTGACTGAATACATTGGTTTATTGATCACTCGTCCTGAAGTAGAAGAAATGCATATCTCTGTCTTCATTCATTACTTATCATTAGTCACTTCATTAATCCTGTCAGTCATTCAATATCTAGCTCTTCTTCGGTCTCGGTCGGCACGCTAAAGAATGGAGAACAAAACATGGAAAAGAGATGTACTTAAAATAATGTTATTTTATCTTATTGATACTGAAAAAGATATATACTTTTTACAGAAAACTTTAAAACAATTTTCACGTTAATGCAAAATATTATTAATTGATCGATAGAGTTTTTGTGTTAAAAATGGTGGCATTCTACGCCTTGTCTTCACACATATTTAAGTTACCACTCACAATTTTTAAATGTTGCATCATTTATAAAAAATATTATTAACTTACGGAAAAAATATTTTCCTGTGGCTTTATAAAATTGGTCAAAAATAATTTGTGATTTTTCGAGAAGCTACTAAATGTTACATTTCTTTGGAACAACAGACTAATGTATTTTAATTAAACATAAATTTGAAATACTGGTCATCTATCGAGAACTAATATATTTTTTTTCTTGTATAAGAAGTTTATACCAACTGAGCTTTCAACAGCTAATTTGAAATTTCATAATTATCTTTTGCTACAAATATTTGCAATGTTATAAGTAATTAAAATTTTGCTTTGTGACAGCTAATAGATATTTACTTTTTCATGAGTGAAAAAATACGCAAATAATTCGTTCCGAGAAATGATTTATATATCATCTAATACCCTTCTAAATGATTCCTTTTATCTTTTATTTTCCAGCTTGTTCTTGTGGAGAAAATTCAAAATCGTGCGCCTATAACTGGGATAATAAGAAAATATGCGAGTGCTTACCTGGATATGCTGTAAAGGATGTTTATTGCTTCGGTATTGGATTTTAATTCTTAAAAATGTAATCAAGAAATGAAATCAGTCATCTCAGTATTATTAGAAATTCACAAACATTGTATGCTGTTTTGTAAGCTAAAATCATTGGTCTATTTATCATTTTAGGGTCCCGTGACTAATCCTTTTCGAGGATTGTATTTCATTAGGGGGTAGTTAAGCAGAAAGTCGAGCCGTTATTACTCCTCTTAATTTCCGAATAATCTGAGTTCCCCCTATTGCTAAATGTAAACTTCTCCTCTTTTTATCTTTCCTGTCATCCCTTTTTTGATGAAAGAAATGCCTCCTGAGACATACTCAAAATCGCGAAGGGTTTCCAAATCCGCGAATGGACAGTATTTTTTAACGCATATCAAATTCATAACTTCAAAATGTAAAACAGAAAGATACATTCAAAACATCTGTACAACACTTTACTTATAATGAAATGATCAATACTGGAGCTGTATAAAAATGAAACCAGTTATATAGGGTTTTGATTTTGTTTTCAATTCCGCAACTGCACCCATTTGTAACTCCAACCTCTATCTCCACAAATAATAAAGACATGTGTTTGTACATATATAAGAAATTTCATCATTTCTCCGTAATAACTTCTGAAAATTTTACAGCGCAATAATGAATTTTGCATAATTTTAAAATTTATAATGTTCTTATTAATTATACTGACTTAACTATCATAGGAATTCTGTTTGAATGTTGGAAATTTAAAAAAAAAAAATATTTTCGCTTACTTTAATTTTAGATTTTATTCTTAAATTAAAATTTAAAAATTTTTCATTACTTCTTCAGTAAATATATCATCATTTACTTCAATTTCGGAAATCTAAGGAAGAATAATTCTGCTAAATATTTTTATTATTTACATAAGGAATAAGAAGGAGATATTATATTACCATGAAATTTAGATAACCCTTGGAAAATTATGTTTGTGACAGCATTTTTTTTTTTTTTTTTTTGTTCTTTATGTATAAACTCCTTGTGTGCCAACAAGTATACCACAAGGCTAACAGATGTAAGTCAGTACGCAATTGAGAGCAAAATAAATTTCAAATATAAGGTCGCAGGCACAAATGCAAAAAAAAGAAGAAAGAAAAATAGGGGAAAACAAGTAGATACACAAACAAAAACAAAAATGAAGCAAAATTGCTCACATAGTAATAGAAACATACAGTAAATGCTATAAAACAATTGAAGAAGCATGATCAATTAAAATATTCAAAATACAAATACAAAAGTATATATGCAAATATAAGTAGGCAAACACACTGAAGTAAAGTTTAAATCATACGGGGAAAAATACTATTAACATAAGTACAAAAGGAAATGAAGGATGCTTTACACTGTACAAAGGCAGATAAATGAGGAGGCCAAGCTATATTGTTCTTTCGAAGGCAGTTTCTCAGTTTACGTCTTTCCGGAATAAACTTGGTGCATTCAAATATCAAATGCTTGGCATCCTGGACTGCACCACTGTAGCACGAACACCTATCAGTCGGCGACAAATTGAATCGTTTTAAATATGCTTTAAAGTTTCCATGCCCAGTCAGAAACTGGATAAGCTTAAAATTTGACTCAAAGTAGTGAGCTTTTAGGCGTCTCTGTATGGATGGAATAAATTCCTTAGTGAGCTGTGCATTAGTCGATGCTTGATATAAAGTATTCCATTCAGATATAACTTTATCTTTAAAGACATTCTTTAAATAAGATTTCGGAATGCTCATAGGAATGGAATGAACAAGTTAAGTGCAATTGCCTTGACCAGAATTAAGAAAGGATTCAAGAAAATTAATGAAATCTGCGTAACTGTATTGGGCTACATTTAGGACTCTCCTCTATTAGGATAGTTTATATACACAATGGGCAGAATAGGTATAAGGTTATTAAAATAACACAACAGCGATATCAGTCACTATTTGATGTTTAATTTTTTTTTCGGAGGAAGGGGAATCATAAACATTAAATTATGTTTATGAAATTTTGTCAAAAATAAGCACGTCAATAATAAAAATAAAAATTTTCTAATATGCATTTGTTGCAGTATTCAGAAAAAAAAAACTATGTTTTATCAAAAATAAAGAAATAGAAATAAAATTGTAAAAACGCGAAGTAAGTTAGTGAATGATTAGGAGTTTTTCTTATAAATACTCAATATAGCAACCTTGTTATATTTCTTTCCAAACATTTTTACTACGTTGTTTTACCCTGCAACTTTTCCCCCCGGGGGGGGGGGGCATTTCGAAATGAGGATGATAAGTTTCTGGCCTGGTGGTCGGTTGTTGCGACCCTGGAGGGTATACGAAAGGGTGGGTTCCTGACTCCTCCCATCGATGATGGCACGTACTTCCTTAGGGAAGGGTTGTACCGTGGCCGGTGATGGCAATTAGGACTCATCCACAGTTCCCGCCAGTGTAGCTGTTGCGGCGGTTTAGTCATTCAGTTATTTTATATGTATGGCTTCGGGCTGATTGGAGAGTCAGTGATATGACTATCCTCTAATTTTTTGTTAAAATATTATTTCTGTATAGCACACTAATAAAAGTGCATGTCTTAATACTTCTACTTTCAATTTTATTCCTTTCTGATAGTTAATCTCTTCTGCTTTTCATAATTTATTATTTTAATTTATAATTGTTAGATTAGAAAATATAAAGCTTTAGAAAGAAAAAAACTTTCAGATAAAAATCTTCTGAAATTCGTTGCATCTCATATTGCATCAACATTAAATAAAATTAAACCAATATGTAATAATTAAATTCTGAAGATATTACACATCATAAGGTAACGGGCGCACATGCAAAAAAAAAAAATACAAAATGAAAAATATTTGGAGTGAATTTCCGAAAACAGAGTTGGAAATAGGGAAGAAGTGAAATTTCAAATAAATGCTTCTAAGGTATTTGTTGGGATGAAGCGAGGGGACTATTTTTCTCGCGTAGGATTACGCTGTGTGATTACGCTTCTGGCTCATCCCGGCGCATTCCCCACGCGAACTGCTTAACGTGATGCTGTGTGCGTAACCGTCAATACCTGTGTTCTTTTCTTTTCGTTTTCTTTGTCTAATAAATGTTCTGCCTTCAAGAACCATGCTGAGATTTATTGAAAAGTAACAACAGTATTATTGTCTGCGAAAACGAAATATTTTTATTTATAATCTCCGTGATAAATTCTTTTTATGCTGACGAGTTATTTATGCATTATGGCGATTGATGACATAGAGACACAAGGAGTGATAAAGATTTTGTTCAAAACACATTCGTATGGGTTTCTTATGGAGCTTTTGCCTCTTTTTTTATTGTATCGCCTAACGGCAAATATTGTCTGATATCAACTTATTCGAGAATTCAAACCAGTCCTAGAAACATGCATTGGCAGCATGAGTATAATTTAATCCTTTCGCGACGGAATGCGCAAACGTGTGCTTACCGCTGAGGCCAACAGTCTCTTTCGCGAGTGTCTGTCCAGGGCCAGAAGGTTTTTTGCTATTAAGCCTAAATCCATGAAATTACCAAAATATCAAAGCGTTGTTTAATAATGTTCTGTAATATATTATAGAATCATTATCACTACTATACGAATCTGTTTCTGAATCGATATCTAAAATATTTTGCATCATTGCTGCTATTTCATGCTCAGTTAAACACTTTCAAAGCTTCGACATTCTAACGGTAAAAAGACAAAAATTCGTCTACAAGATATAATTTTGCACTAAAAATTGGACTCCAAACCGAAATACCCAACGCTGCAGTGAAAATAAAACGCCTCTGCTTATTATAAACAAATATCACGTGGTTAAATTAAAGAAGGTCATAAAGCATGCCGATGCCATTCGGAAACATTCCTTTTCTCATATATAATCAAGAAGCGCGTGTATGTGAATCCTGCACCTGACATTTCGAGTAGCAGGTAAAATCTACATGCATATGAAACCATGTGGGCATACAATGCCATCTTGTGCCGAAAGTTACAGTTTTTAAAAAGTTCCAGGACACTGACACAAATGTGTGGTGGCCGAGGGTGAACGAAAAAACGCTCAATGAAATGAGTTTGTAGTGAATAGCTTATAATCCAGTTAACAGCTACGCTACACGAGTATATTCTTTTGTATCCTGGTCATGTTACTGGACTGAGAACCACAAGGTCCCAGGTTCTATCCTCTCGCATTCACATATCGCTACAATGGTGACCTTGGACGATGAACCTTCAACCTTCGCACAGCTGTTGTGGTGCCATCTACCCACAGCAAACCAAAGTCGTCAGACTCACTTGACGCAGCAACAGCATCAGCACCCACCCACACACACTCGCCATAACGCTTGGCTCTACTCAAATGGGTACAGACGCATTAGAATCAACAGCTAAATACATCACCACTCAACAGCCATATATATCGTTCGTCTTACCTCCGACTCACTGTCTGTAGTGAATAGCTTATAAGCTAGTTAACAGCTACGCTGCACGAGCATATGCTTTTGTATCATGGTCACGTTACTGGACTGCGAACCACAAGGTCCCAGGTTCTATCCTCGCTCATTTCAATCCCCTACAAGTTCGTTTCTTGCTGGTACGTAACAGTCGATGCGAAAGGGTTAAGCGTTTAAGCCACTTTTGATCTTTATTAGGGATTTGAGAAGGATAGAAGACCCCTGGGACATGATGTTAACTCTTGGCTATTGTCTCTTATTAACATGAAATTGCTCATATATTAAGCATCACTTGTAATGTGATTAGATGTGGCAAATAAATAATTTTAAAATCTCCTCTAAAAAGTTCTACAGGCAGACCGTTGGACCTACATCTACTAAATTTGGATGTTACTCTTTAGATAATATGTGCTCATTAAGAAGGCGGAGGCGGTATTAGAATTTTATTATTATTATTATTATTGAAATTTTCACTTTTCTTCTCAACAACTTCAAAATTACTATAACATTTAATAATTTATTTATTTTTTGAATTTTAAATTCAGAAATAAACATTTGATTTTCAGTTATACAAATTTTGTCTCATTGAAGCTTTTGATTTGAGTTTAATATTTTTTTAATATTATTAAATATGCTTTACAATAAAAAATTTAATTGCATTCATATAAATGCGCTTAGTGGCCGTGTTTTAAGTGCGTTTTACAGTTGCTGTGGTAAAAAATTAATTTTTAATAATATAAAAACAAATGATTCAAACGTCAAACATCACCAAGCTGTGATATTTCGTATTATGTAGGTAGCACAGTATATTGCTCAAAATTATGCAATATTATATTGTATTATATTATTCAATATTAAACATTGTACAGTATTGCGAATATTGTCAGTACTGTACAACACATGTGTACTACGTTAGTAGAAACTCATAATTTTTAGGATATTAAACAATATTTACAATATTGTAATATATTGAATATTAAAATATATTATTGCACAAATATTTTCCACTAGCTGTGATATCTGGATGTTAAAAAAGTGTATGTAACAACACATTTTCTTATGCTAATAGCCTTATCAAAGAGATATTTGTATAGTTTTTCTACGTGATATAGCTTTCCCTTGATATAGTTTTAAATAAGTAGTCTCACTTTTTTCTCAACATTTTCTGAATTAATATATACTAAATCAATTTGTTAAAAAAATTTTAAATTCAAAAATAAAATTTTGATACTTAATTATACAAATTTTGTTTTGGCGAACCTTTTGATTTGATTTTAATATTTTTAAATATTAGTAAATATCCCTCAGAATAAAAATTTTAATTTCATTCATATAAATGGCTTTGTTGCTATGTTTAATAGGTTTTTATGGGCATGTTACAGTTACTGTAGTAAAAAAAGCAATTTTTAATAATATGAGAACAAATGATTCAAGTGTGAAACATCATCAAGCTTTGAAATTTCGTATTACTTAGACAACACGGCATTTTGCACAAAATTATGCGATATTTCATTATAGTATTCAATATTCAACATGGTACTGTGAATATTGTCAGTATTGTATAATACATGTGCTATATGAGTAGAAACATATGATTTTTATTAGCTTTCAAAAATGGTGCGATTGTTCTAAAGTTTTGCTTCTTATGCTATGCCCTAGCAGCACACATATTTTGTACAATATTGCATGATATTAAACAATATTTACAACATTGTAAAACATTGAATGTTATAATGTTTTATTGCACAATAGTGTCCACTAGCTATACTATCTGGATATTAGAATATTATCTAAGACAACTTATTTTTATATGCTAAAAAGGGATGTTTGTATAGTCTTTCTAAGTGATGTAGCTTTAAAAAAAATAGTCTCTTATTGACAATAGTAATGCAAACATTTTCTCATGTTTTTTTTTAATTTTATTTCTCATATTAAAATATGATTCCCTTTGGGTTAGGCTTATTAAAATTTATATAAGATTCTCAGATTTGAATGAAGTTTCCCAAAATTTGCAATTAATAAAGTTTATAATATTATTTGAGGAGATTTTTTTTTAAAGAAATAACATTTTCTTTTTTTTACTTCCAGAATGCAACTGCGGGCCTCATGGTTCCTGTAAATTTGTAAATGATCAAAAGAAATGTAGTTGCGCACCTTTTACTGTTGAAATGAATGGAGTCTGTGTAGGTAAGAAAAAAAATCAAAAGATGTTGATAGAAATAATTTTTTTAAAAAAAATTTTTAAATTTGACATTTAATAGACAAATGGAATGATTTTTTTCGTTAGATGTAGGCACAACCGATTCCATCCGTACGTCTACAATGATCAGTACGGCTTCAACAGTCAGGGGTAAGATTCAGAATAATTTATTCTTTTAATAAATACTTTCGTTACAAGTTCACGAAAGTAAATTCTTTAACAAAATCATGCAAGACTAAAAACTTTTTGTATGGCGATTCAATGTTCTTGTAAAATTCCACAGAATAGTCAATATCTGATTGGAAAAAGAACTGCACCTTCCTCATGTGCTCATTTCATATTTCGCATTAATGCCAATGAAGGAAAGGCTGACGATATACTAAACTTTCTGCATCCAAAGACAGGATATATTATTTTAAACTTACCTATTAAAGAAAATGGAACTAGGAAAGCAAAATTTATTGTAATAATACCTATTTACAGGTAATACTAAAATCATGACTAAAGTTTTGTAAGGCATGCATAAACAAAATCTTTTTATAATTCATCTAGGGAAGTCCAAACACAGAGGTAGATAGCTATTCATAGCTCTGTGCTAGTGAATGAAAGCAGATATTTTTTAGAGAAATAAAGGAGCTGTTTATTAAAGAAATTTGCGATGAATTAAAAGAGCATGAAAGATACATCTCATAAACTTTAAAATATGAATCAATCATTAATAGGTAGAACAACTCACTATAACGAATTTCTCCGTCTAGAATTGTATGAAAGGCACATTGAATGGAAAAAACACACAAAAAAAATTCATCATAAACAGATAAATTTACTGTAAAAAAATCCTTATCTAATGACGCACAATGACATCATTTACTTATGACACTTAGGATTACTTAGGACTAAACAATTCATTTCTGTAAAACAAAAAGCAGGTTATAATGAGTTGTGGCACTCACAAGGTTTATACAAAGATTTTAGAATTGTCCATACTATAAAGTTTTTGTAATTCTTTTACCTTTTTATATTAGCAGATTTTGTAGTGTTTCTGCTTGTACTCGATAGTGCAATAGCATTGTTATAAAAATGGGTTGTTAATCTTTCCTTCACTATTTCACACCTTTCTATTTTAAAATCACCCTGTATAGGGAAGGTACGACGCACTCTTCTATGAGATTGATAGAAGCACCTCTAATGTTAATAGCAATAGCCTCTAATGTTAACAACAAAAGTACTGAGCATCGGGGATACTGTGTTTAGCTAATATATTTATTAAAAGCTTTGATGCAGGTAGAGGATGCCAAAATATCAGATTTTATAATGAAAAGAGAGCAGGGGTGGTTTCAAGGAAGGGTCTAGGGAACCTCCATCTCTCCCTTGTAGAGGATGATGAACCTATAGTCGGGGAAAAAAATATCTAGTGGAAGAAGTTTTCTTCAAAAAAAAAATTTTTGTGATTCTCTTCCTATTAGCAATTTTCATTTATTTCACCAGAGGTATTAAGAGATTTAGTGTGAACAATTTCCTGGACATTATTAAGCATAAAAAACTTGTTGCCACTGTCACCAACATTTCTATAAAAAAAAAGAAAATGTCTATATTTTTCGTCCATAATTCTGAAACAAATGATAGGATTAAAAAATCATTTTGGAGATTATGTTTCGTGCTTTCGCAAGCAAGGAAGATGCATCTATTTCGAAAACAGTATTATACCAGCAACAGTACAAATCTCGAGTTGCTGACACATTTTAAGAAAGGAATATACTAATAAGATTTGTATATACTCTATCAATGGACGTGCATGGATACTTTCGTTGATAGAATTAGTATTATCATCAGAAACGCTGACCACTTTTCTTTATGCATGTCTAAGTCTATTGCAATTTATAAAGACACGTAGTATATTTATATTGCTGCTGAAGTATATTTTAAAGATATATGGATTTTAAAAGATAGTCGGGATCCTATACATGATCTTTTTGATTTCGGGAGTAGGAGAATATGTGGATAGTTTAGGTCTTATCTTTCGGTTATCCTTGCAACAGTGCATCTACTTTAAATGCATTTCACATCCGGCTGATCTGGTTAATTCTTTTATCAAGACTGCATCGTCTGAAATCATGCCTAGTGACAAAGTTTTTACTTACTCTAAAATGTCTTGAGTTAAAAAAAAAATCATTTATTTCACCAGAGGAAGTAAAGGAAAAAAGTGGAAAGATTTGGAAAGTTTACCCCAATCATACATAGAAGTTAGAAGTCCTGAGCGATATGATCAATACAAAAATAAACTTACCAGAAAACAGCAAACGATTCTCTCGCCCCATTTATTAATGGACACATCAATGCATTTGATTTCCAACAAGACTGAAAGCTTTTGTAGTGATCGTAGCGCCATCTTTCATTCATGTCATTCTAAAGCGCTACCTATCTACTTTCCCTAATACAATCTATGTTAATACTTCGCCCGGGGAATTCCCGTTCTATGTATACGTGCGCTAAGCAGTGATAATGCCATTTGTATAAAGCTCATCTGATACCCCCTTTCCACAATCTTGATTATTTTGGTTTTGCCAAAGTAGACGTTTTAAAGGAACCGATTTTATTCATCGATTTTTTTGGAATTTTTTTAAATTCGCAGAGATTAGCAAAGCTGGTATCTAGGTTAATAACAACAATAGCAACATCTTTGGATGAAATTTCAAATTATTAAAAACAATATGCAATAAAAACAAAAAAAACAATATATATTAAAAACAATATTAAAAACAAATTTAAAATGAACTTTAAAGCTTCGTGATCTTTGGCGTTATAGTACCAAATCAAATTTGTGTCCTATATTAAGAAATCTTTATAAAACGGCGGAAAAAGCTGAATTCGATAATGGAAATTACAACTATGACACTAGAGAATGTAATTTTCTTCGAGAATAAAAACTCAGCTAGGAAGATGAACCTAGACTGTTGCATATTGCTTCTTTGACAGAGATACAATTATGTACGTTGTGTTTTCCATATTCCAGCGTTGTTAGTATTCCTGAATTCTTTGATAATTATCGAACAATTGTTTTTGAATACTAGTCTATAAAATGTTGTTAATGCCTCTCACCCTACAGCCCAGTAGATACCTGAATACATTAATTTGCTGACCCTTACTCCTCCATTAGAAGAAAGACATGCCTTTTCTTCATTAATCACATTTTATTACTGGAAGTACTTTCCTCCATATTTTTTTCTATATATACGAATTTCCCAAAGCGTTTGAAAATGTCATATATAAAACTTAAACACAATTCATCTCATACATAAAACACTTTTTGTATATCTTGTTAACAAGTGGCAGACTTATTTCCAACGTCTTTTTTATTATATTTGTTCTACAGCACAGGCATTTTGTATTTACTTTTTTATATAAAGTATTATAAAATTCATTTCAAATTTTAGATAACAGAAATTCTTATTTGTATGAAATTATAGATTCATTTTGTCACTAATATTTCAGATTGTACCTGTGGTCATACTACAAAAACCTGTCGCTATAACGTGCTTGGCGAAAAGGAATGCACTTGTTATCCTGGATATGCTGTAAATCAAGGCTATTGCGAAGGTTCTTAAGCCTCTTTTTAAATAATTTTCAAATAGATGTTTCAGTAAATTTATTTATTGAATTTCTTATTGGACTGCTGATAAATGCTGCGCCGGTTTTGTGAAAGGATTCACTTCATTTTTTAAAAGTGCCATAGACAGGACAGAATAATAATCACAAAGATCTATTTATTTTCAGGGTGAAAACTATAGGTTTCAAATCTCACATTTATTACACCAAATTCAATGAAGAATATTGGCTTTAAGAGCCTTCTTCATTGGAAGAAACCTATCTCATTTATTTGTGTCACTCTCCTAAGATATTTCTCCTAGATATTTAAACAATTTCACCAGACAATTTACCGGATTAAATCTTTGCGGACCAATGAGAGTAAATCCAAAACTCCAGTTACACTGAATTTTTTCCTGAAGCAAATTCAAAAGTTCAGTATGAGGCTTTGTTAAACAGCCTTGTTACACTTTTTTATTTAGTGCTTCTGCAGCTGTTAAAGTCACGAAGTCTTCTTCTGGCGCCTCAATGTAAGCTATAATGGACAGTTTCACCTACATCATCCATTCCGTTTATTAACAACAGAGCAGCATTAATTATTGCCATTATTCAAGAATTCCTATTTCTTCTCAAAATTAACCAAAATCCAGAAATCTGATTTCTTGGACATTAAATTAACGCATCTGAGTACCCAAAATCGCCGGGATTGATATTATAGAGTCAACTCCTTTCGTATCTTTGAGGAAGAATATACTTTTAGAATGAAAAATCTGATTACACGTAAAACTAATTTGTGATAGTTTTAAATTCCGGACATTGCTATTATTGGAAAGAAACTGGTATAAATCTCAAGTACTTAATAAATATTAAAGGTTCTTTAAAGAGATGGGTAGATTTAAGTACAATATGTGAATAAGACAAAAAAAAATATTGTTAAAGATGCATCAACAACAACAAAAAAAAAACATGCATTGATTCCTTAATGAAAACAAATGAATTCAAAATAAAAAATTAATTTTTAATATTTTAGCAGGCAAGGTTTGAATTTGTTTCAAGAAGCAATATCTGGTATTCATAAATTATTACATTTTAAATAATTACATTTAAATAAATTACATAAATACATACTTATATTACATTACATAAATTACATTTTAAAGAAATTATCTTACATATAAATTTAACCTTTAATAGTTATGAATTTGTACTAGTTAATAATCATTTCCAACTTATGACAAAGCAACTCATAATTTTTTATATTCGTTACATGTTTAAATGCATTGACCCTGCGTTTTTGTTAGCCCCTAGTAGTCCGGGCAACGTCGATTTGGTATTCAATCTCTTTCCATGTACATTTCACTAATAATTTCACTATATCATGTTTAAATGCAATGAGAATATATGCCTTCAAGTCCTGTATGTCTATGATCTCTGGTTCGTACGCCAAGCCTGAATGACTGGTTCGGGCTTCAGCTGAGGAATGACTGGTTCGGGCTGAGATCGAAAGCTTCGTTTTATTTGGATATCGCAGTCTATCTCTTTGAACCAGCTACACAATGATTTTTTTTCCCTATGTGATCCATATTTTTCTTTAAACCTGCCTCAATTGGGGAAAAAAAACCCTTCAAGAATTATCCTTTTATACGCTCAAATTAACCTGCTATTATCTTTTATAATTTTGAAGCTACTCAAATCTGAATATGTAAAATTTATTTATGAATTTAAAGTTTATGCGTGGCTTCCACTGCCTGAAACTTTTCCATATCAATAGATTCCTTTGTTTCGAAATAAAATCTACTATTATTGTAATCATCATCAGTTATGTCTTCTCAATATCGTTTTTACCTTCGATATGTATAAATATATATTAATAAAACAAAAAAAATTTAATAAACAACCTTTAATAACGTACTAAGGAATGAAAAATATTCTTCTTTAAAAAATTTATTAATCAATACAAAAATATTTAAAGAAATAATTTACTCTAAAACCACAAGAGATACTCTACATAATGAAAGAGCGTTAATCTTATTATCATAATCAAATTAAATTTTAAATGAATTTTGAAGACTTTATATCTAAAAATATTCAATTGTATCTTAATTTACTTTACAATATTATTTAGAATATTATTTTCGGAAATTCTCCTTTCAGACCTTAAATAACTTTTTAACTTCAAGTTTTCACTAAGGCAACAAAATGAATTTTAAAACAACATATTTAAATAAAAATCATTCCCGAATTTTTGTTATATAATTTTAATGTGTTATATAATTTTAATAACAATAAAAATTTTTAATCGGTTTTTTTTATGTGCTTCAAATTGATGTTTTCAAAAGTAGGATAAAAAATCTAAATAAAATTTGTTTACTTAACGATGTATAAATTTCTGAAACATAAAAGTGTAATTTTTATTGAGAAAACGAAATTACGTATTTTCATTCTTCATGAATTTTGCTCGAATTGCTTTTGATTATAGAATGCAATTGTGGACCCTACGGTTCGTGTAGTTTCGAATATGGCAGAAAAAGATGCAACTGCAAATCATCTACTGTCGAAAAGCATGGATTGTGCGTTGGTAAGAGAATAATTACCTTTCTTATATAAATTTTATATTTTTCTACGTAAAATGTCAGAAAATTTTGAACATTTTTATTAACTATCAGATTTGATAATTTTTAGTAGTAGAATCTACTACCACGGAGAAGGTAACCACTCGAATGCCTACAACTCTCCCTCCCACTACACGAAGTAAGTATTACAATATTTAAAATTCCATACACTTTTGAATTTTTAAAGAAAAAATCTACGAAAACTTGCACCTTATATTAGCTAACATTTATGAGATATTTTTTTTAACTCAACTATTATAATTTGTTGTCTTTTGGTTTCAAGGGATCTGCAAAATATGTTGCTTTCTTGGAGCATGACTTTCATTCATTATCTATATTCTATTCCGCTCATTATCTATAGTACATTTCTGATGCATGATAATTGTTCATTAACTTCTCAAAAGGTCCATTTACCTTCAATTTATTACATAAAAATCACTTAATAGCTAGTTTTTTTTTAAGTAGTCAACTTTACCATCAATTTGATGCATGGCAATCATTCATTATTTTGCTCCTGTTTCGGCAATCGCAACATGTCAATCATTCATTATCTAGACCTTCCTCTGTCTCAATAAACACTCTATAGTATAGACAAAATAAGTCGGGAATATCGAATAGACAAAACTTGGAAAGGAAATATACTTAAAATAAGGTTATTTAACATATGGATAATGAAAAAAATGTATTTTACAGAAAACTTCAAAACAATTTCCACGTTAATAATGTTTGCCACGTTTCCAACAAGGCAAATTATTTGTTGATCGATAGAATTTTTGTGTTGAAATTGTCGCCATTCTTGCCTTGTCTTTGCACAAATTCAAGTTACCACTTACAATTATTAAATTTTGTATCATTTATTTTGAATAAAGACTGATTTACTTTAATTAAACATAAATTTGCAACACTGGACTTCTAACGAAAACTAATATAATTTTTTTTTCTTGTATAAAAGGTTTGCATCAACTGAGCTTTCAACAGCTAATTTGACATTTCATAATTACCTTTTGCTACAAATATATTTTATGTTATCAGTACTTGAAATTTTAATTGTAAGAAAAATTTTAATGAATGTTTTGTGGCAGTTAATAGATAGATCTTTAATTTTTCAGGTTGTTCTTGTGGAGAAAACTCAAAATCGTGCACCTATAACTGGGATGAGGAGAAAATATGCGAGTGCTTTCCTGGATATGCTGTAAAGGATGATTATTGCTTCGGTACTGGATTTTAATTCTTAAAAAGGGGATTAAGAAATTATATGTCTTCTCAATATTATCAGAAATTCACAATTATTCATTAATTGTATGCAGTTATATAAGCGGAAACGATCTACTGTCCAAATTCATGTGTACAACACTTTACTTATAATGAAATGATCAATACTGACGCTGTAAAAAAATTAGGGAATCAGTTATATAAGGTTTTGATTTTGTTTTCAATTCCACAACTGCGCACATTTGTAGTGCAAATTCTAACCTCTATCCCTGCTAACCTTGAAAGTGAGTGTATATGTGTGTGTGTCATTTCTCCGTATTATTCGCAACATTAAAATCTATACTTATAAATAAAGCTCAAAGTGTGTGTGTGTGTGTGTGTGTGTGTGTGTGTGTGTGTGTGTGTGTGTGTGTGTGTGTGTGTGTGTGTGTGTGTGTGTTGGCGCACTATAGGCCAGGTCATTTGACATACAGCTACCACATTTGGTACATGTAGACCTTAGAGGTCGGAAATGTGCACCTGGGGACCCTTTTTTGAATTTTTAATTAGAATTTTAATTATTAATTAAAAACTAACTTTCCCGCCAAAAAAATCTTCCATTTTCCCCACCGCCAAATGAGTAAGGCTTCAGTTTTTTTTTTTCTCCCAACAGTAATGAGGCTAGGGTTAAGATTTTTCATCCGATTATTTCAAACGATTCTGTTTATTTTCTTAACGTTTTATGCATTTAAAATCAAACATTGTTAATTAATGCATGTTTCAGATTTATTCTGAAGTACTTTTGAATTAAAATAACACAGATTAAAGGAAATTAAAAATGTCTAATCTGCATAGCGTTACCCCAACTGGCGTAGAAAAATTCACGCATTTGCGTTACCGTAACTGGCGAAGAAAATTCACGCATGCGCATTGTGTTCTGATTGTTGACATGGCAACCATTATCAACGGATGATTTAAATTATTTTTAGGTTAGTTGCATGCTTTTGTAAGTAAATTTTATTTATGTTAGTTATATATTTTTTGTATATGCTTATAGTTTTAAGTACATCGTTTTTAAGTAGTTTTTTTTAACCTGTTTTCAATGATTGAAATTATTTTTAGGTTAGTTGCACTCTTTTGTAATTAAATTGTATTTATGTTAGTTATATATTTTTTTGTATATGCTTATAGTTTTAAGTACATCGTTTTTTAAGTAGTTTTTTAAACCTGTTTCCGACCGATTATTTTAAACGATTCATTTTATTTTCTTAGTGTTTGATGCATTTAAAATTAAATATTGTTAATTAATCGATCTGTTCATGATGAATCTGAGAAAATGTTGTTGATAAATTCTTGAGATATTACATAAATTAAGAAAGATATTCTTTAGTGCCCATAAAGTTTAAACGCTCAGTGAATCTGTTATCAGTAATCATATTATTAAAAAAAATGCTTTGTTTCAGTAAAAAATATTATTATATTAATTGCATATTAATCATTTACACTTTAATTTAAAGCATAAATTCTACTGGAGGTAACAGAAAATTAGAGAGATACATATTACGTTATGACTGAAAACCTTTATAATATTATGAGTGAATTATATGACTCTCAAAATTTGAAGTTTTAAAATATTTTGATGAAGAATCTATTAAAGTTGGAATTGCGTAAAATATTTAATGGTACGACCGGAGTTTAACCCTCTGCTTGGCGAAATTTTCAAAAATCGCCAACAACGGTCTTGCGAAATGTTCAAAAGCAAAGGAGCAGATGTTCAATTATAGTGCATAATAAAGATTGCCAGCTTTGGCACGTTATCTCAACTTGGCGAAGAAGGGGGTTAAACTCCGGTTTAACCTATTTAATTATTAAAATTTAAACGAACATTAAGATTGGCGAACCGGCTGGTCGCCAAAGGTGGCTAGTTAAAAAATAAAAACAAAATTTTCAATGATACTAATTTTATCTCAGGGAAATTTTTTATTTCATTTTAATATTTTTTAAATATAATTAAATATTTTTTATAATAAAAACGTTAGTCATTGCTGTTATATAAATGAGCTTTGTAGCAGAGTTTAGTAACTTTTTTAATCGCATGTTACTGTCGCTGTAGTAAAAAGTTATTTTTTAATAATAATATTTTTTTTTTAATTATTCAAATGTGAAACATTATCAAGCTGCGATATTTCGTATTACTTAGGTAGCACGTCACTTTGCACAAGTTATGCCATATTACATTATATTATTCAATGCTGCAAATATTATCAATATTGTACAATAAATGTGTGCTACATAGATAGAAATTCTTATCTTTTAAATTTTACATTAATTTTCAAAAATGGTGTGATAGTGCTAAGGTTGTGCTTCTTATGCTATGTCCTAGCAGCATATATATATATTTTTTGTACAATATTGTACGATGTAAACAATATTTACAGTATTGTAAAATAGTAAATATTCTTAGACAAAGTTGTCCACTAGCTATGCTATCTGGATATTAGAATAGTGACTGGGACATATAATTTTTTTATGCTAACAACCCCATCAACGATATGTTTATATGATTTTTCTGCATTATATAGCATTTTTCTTGATGTAGCATTAAAAAAAATCAAACGATCAAGTATTTTCCTATTTCTTTTATATTAGATGTTTTTATATTAAAATTTATTTCTAATTGGATAGGAGTTAGTAAGACATTTGTAAAACTTTCAAACATGAATAGAGCTTCAGAAAATTTGTAATTGTTGAGATTTTGGGAATTAAATATTATTTAATGATATTTTTTAAAAAATAATAATTTTTAACATTTTTTATTTTTATTTTTAGAATGCAACTGCGGACCTTACGGCTCTTGTAAATTTGTAAATGATCGAAAGAAATGTAGTTGCGCACCTTTTACTGTTGAAATGAATGGAGTTTGCGTAGGTAAGAAAAAATACAGGAATTTTTATAGAAATATTTCATTTTCAAAACTAATGGAAAAATTTATACATTTTTCAAAATTTAATTGAAAAAACGGAATCATTTTTTCCTTAGATGTAGACACTACTTCATCAAGGGGAACAACCGATTCCACCAGTACGTCGACAGTGGTCTCTTCAACAGTACGGGGTAAGATTCAGGACAATTGATTCTTTTAATACATTTTCATGAAAATAATTTCTTTAAAAATTCATTCATGACGAGAAACTAATATTTTTTTGTGCGGCAATTGTACGGCGATTTATGTTTTTGTGAAATTCCACAGAATATTGTATCCCAGATTGGAAAAAGAATTTTACCTTGCTTGTATATTCATTTCATATTCAGGCGACGATATACAAAATATTTAAACTTATTTAATAAAGATGAATGGCATTAGGGAAGTCGAATTTGTAGTAATAATATCTATTTACAGGCTATCCTAAAATCTTTAAATTTATGTCAATCTCGTCAAAATTTAAAGTTATGTCAGACATGCATAAACTAGCTCTTTTTACAATAGAAATACCAAGGTAAATAGCTATTTGTAGCTCTCTGCTGATCAATTAAATGATCTGCTTGGTCGTGAAAGGTGCTAACAAATTAGTATAAAAACATCTCATACAACAAACATTGCAATATGATTGAATTTACAATCATGTGAAAATCTTTGACGCGTAGTACAGTTATTCGAAATGAAATGCTTTGTATAGAATCGTAAGCGCAGCAATGATATATTGAGGAACAAACTTTTTTTTCTCTATAGGATTGTATGAGCAGAGAGACACATTGAGGTACGAATAAACAAAAAAAATTAGACATGAAAAAACAAATTTGCTGTTAAAAAAAACATTTTTCTACTATGTTATGATAGAGCAACTGGTACATATCTTTATAACAAAATATTGAGCTGTATGAGCAAAATACCGAGTTCATTAACCTCAAGTAAAATGAGTATACCCTCATGTAGTGGATAATGAACTTTAGTGCTCCCAAAGCTTGTCCAATGATTTTAGTATTTCCTATGCTGTGAACATTGTGTGATGCTCTTAGCTTTTTTCTTTAACTGAGGATTCTGTAATGGTTCTGATTTGAATTCGATATTACAATTGCACTTTTGTAAAAACGGATTGATAATCTTTCCTTTAATTTTCCATATTTATTTTAAAATCACCCTGTGTAGTGAAGGTACAACGCCCTCTCCTCCGAGGCTGATCGCAGCGCCTCTAATGTTAATAGTAAGATAAAATAGTTGAAAAAGTATGGTGTATCCTGAATATTCTGTGTAGTCAAAGTATCTATCAAAACCATGCATGCAAGTAGAGGATACCGAAAAATCAGATATGATGAAAAGTGATCAGTGTGGCTCCTCTGAAGAGATATCTGGGATACCCTCCCTCTCCCCCCCCCCAGCCCTGTCATTGGAGCATAGGTAACACATGCAGAAGAGTTTTTAATTTAATTTTATTTAATACTAGCCGCCTTTGGCGACCAGCCGGTTAGCCAATCTTAATGTTCGTTAAAATTTTAATAATTAAATATTTTATGCAATTCCTACTTTAATAGCTTCTTCATCAAAATATTTTAAAACTTCAAATTTTGATAGTCATATAATTCACTCATAATATTATAAACGCCTTCAGTCATAACGTAATATGTATCTCTCTAATTTTCTGTTAGTTCCCGTAGAATTTATACTATAAATTAAAGTGGAAAGGATTAATCTGCAATTAATATAATAATATTTTTTACTGAAACAAAGTATTTTTTTGTAATATGATTACTGAAAACAGTCACTGAGCATTTATACCTTATGGGCACTAAAGAATATCTTTCCTAATTTATGTAATATTTAAAGAATTTGTCAACAAAATATTCTCAGATTCATCATGAACAGAACGATTCATTAACAATGTTTAATTTTAAATGCATAAAACACTAAGAAAATAAAACGAATCGTTTAAAATAATCGGTCGAAAACAGGTTAAAAAAAACTACTTAAAAAATGATGTACTTAAAACTATAAGCGTATACAAAAATATATATAACTAACATAAATACAATTTAATTACAAAAACATGCAACTAACCTAAAAATAATTCAAATCATCCGTTGGTATGTAAATGTGTGAGTTTTTCTACTCCAGTTGGGGTAACGCTATGCAGATTAGAAATTTTTAATTTCCTTTATTCTGTTTTATTTTAATTCAAAAGTACTTAAGAATGAATCTGAAACACGGATTAATTAACAATGTTTACTTTTAAATGCATAAAACATTAAGAAAATAAATAGAATCGTTTCAAATAATCAGCCGAAAAATCTTAAGCCTAGTCTCATGACTGTTGGGAAAAAAAACTAAAGTTGTACTCATTTGGCGGTGGGGAAAATAAAGATTTTTTTGGCGGGAAAGTTAGTTTTTAATTAATAATTAAAATTCTAATTAAAAATTCAAAAAAAGGGCTATCCTATCTTTTAAGTTAGATCAAACTGCACACGGTGTGCAAATTTGATTAAAATCGGTTAAGTAGTTTAGGAGTCCATCGCGGACAAGCAACGTGACACATAATTTATATATATTAAGATAATAAGTTTTTAATACAAGTAATGAAATATTCTTGGTCCAGTGCTCAAAAAGATTACATTTAAATGCTTTACAATAATTCGTTTGCTGTTCTTTTATAGAGTGCGATTGCGGCATAAACGCGCGGTCCTGTTTCTACAGAAGGAATGGAGATAAAGTATGCAATTGTGATTTTGGATACATTGAAATGAACGGATATTGTTCAGGTAAATAAACGCTAATCTCTTTAAATAAACATCACAGAAAAATTTTGATGTGATAATGCATCGTTTCAGCTTTAAACAACTTTACTGAACTCATATATATTGACAAAATAAGTTTCAGGTTTTCAAATTATGAGCTTAGTATAGTTTACAATGTTAGATAAAAATATGCATGCAGAGAATTTAAAAACTAGGAAGTCGTTGAGATCTCTAATAAAGGAAAACATAACAAAAATAATCGTTAGATTAAACGCAGTTTCAGCATATTTAAATCCTGATGATATTTTTCTCAAAATTTTAACTGGTAGTAATGAAAACAGTTTTTATTTTAAAATTTCTTGTACAGTCGTCAACAAAAAAAAAGAGGGGGACAACTCTGTAACTTTTTTATTTATTGTCACAGCTTCCTAAAATGGGTGTCGATGGAAATGACTCGAAGGGACAGGTTTATTCCACCCGATCAATTGATTTACCGAGTTAATTAACATGGTTAATTAACTATCTCAAAATTTTTCCATCACGGAAATCGAGATTTTTAGCTCAATAGATTTATCAGCTTATAATTAATCTCTCAATAAAATTTCATAAAATTCTTATGATAATTTATGATAAGTTATAGGGTTTTGAATAATGACTCTCCTAATTTTAACCCTTTCTAGGGCCGTGGGAAGTATGCTTCCCACCAAATTTATCAATCTTTGTATGAAATTATGTAGGTTGGCATACGTTCTGACACATTTTTTTAGTAAGTCAGAAACTTAGATGCTTCAGTTCTTTATCTCAGACAAAATGATGTCTTGATTTCTTACTTAATTATTAATGAACCAAATTAATTAATGAATCAAATTAAATTTATCTAATAAGCTAAATGACTCCCTTTTCTTATTCTAATTTCAAGCCTAAAAATATTTTAACATAATATGACTAAAAAAAATGGTCCTTTAAAGGGTTAAATGAAATTTATGCACTTTCGACAGCATATTGTAAACTATTATATACATTTTTTTTTTCAAAACTTTTTTCGCTAAGTTATAATTTTTCATTAAATCGCGAAATAAACGCATAAATAATAAAAAATGTAATATTTTTAAATATAAAGATGAAAAAAAATGAATAATGACATAGTAAAACTTTACATGGGTAAATGCTAAATGTCTGAATTCATAAAATTATGTCTGAAATATAGATAGTTTTTGAAATTTAGAGAAAAATTGTAATATTCCCACAATCGATTTGCAACGCCCACTTTTTGAGAGACCTTATATTAAGTTTATTTGCATTTAAGGATCTACTATTTGTGAAATACGAGCTTTGATGGCCTGTCGTTGGCTAAATAATAAATCCATTTTCAGTTCAGACTATTTTAATTTAACATAAATTTTGCTTTATTTTGAAAATATTATTTTTTTTCATTCAGATGTATAAGATTTATAGTTTTTAATGTTACAAATTTCTTTTTCGAGGAAAAAATAATTATATCTCTTAATTACGATTATAAGTAAGGAAGTATTAAATAAATTCCCTTCTCTTAAAAATCACTGACAATTTCATTGGCTTAAAATGTTTTTAAGGATGCCAATCTCACTCATCAGCGATTTTTTTTAATGTATTCATCTGCCATAAAAAAAAATTAATTTTAATTTCTTAAGGCGGGATTAAATAACGAAGCTGAATAGTGAAGTGATTGAAAAAGTAAGAAGTATGCTATAATATTAAAAATAAATAAAATATTTATAATTTGAAAAATCATGCTCAAAGTAAGGATAAATCTGAATGGTGTTGATTATTCTTCCGAAATTCTGTGAATAAAATGGGAAGAAAAGTCGTTTTTTGCCATTAACATGACGAGATTTATTTAATATACGGTCCCTAGTAGGTGGCTGTTTTGTGCAGAATTTTAAGCAAACAAAATTATCTCAAGAATTACTGCCAATTTCGTAGTGAAATTTGATATTCATACATAAAAAGAGCTACTGAATCGAATTATTTAAAAATCTCGATTTTCGTAATGGGAAAATTTTGAGATAGTAGGTAATTATCCATGTTAATAACTCGGTTAATCAGTTTGTCTATCTGAAGAAATCTGTCCGTTTAATTCATTTCCAACGACACCAGTTTTGAGCAGATGTGACAATAAATTAAAAAGCTACAAAGGTGTGTGTGTGTGTGTTGACGACTGTACTTTTCATTGAAAATTCATAAGAATGTTTACATTTTTTTATTATTTTTCCAATAAATGTCAATTGTTATGAATGAGTCATGTGCACCAAGCTTATTTACTATTTTAGAGCATATATCTAATTCAAACAAATTGTCAATCAAGCCCTTTTTTCTTTTTGATCTTTTTCCCCAGCTATATGCAGTGAAGAGAAGTGCGTGCATGGAAAATGTAAAGTAATAGGAAATGGTTTCAAATGCAGGTAAGAAAAGCGCATAATTTATATAATTCTAAACTTTCTAAAACAGTTGCAATGTTTGTAATTAAATGTAAATATATGCTTCAATTTCACAATTATTTTTTGTAATGCTTCGATTAAACGTCGTAATTTTTTAAAATTGGATTAGTAGCTCTTTGAATTCAATGCGTATCTCGTATAAAAAAGAAATATTATGTCAAGACTACTTACGACAATGTATTGATAGATATTAAATTACATACACAGCTATAGTTATCATGACTTTGCCTGTTATATTATTTAACTGCAACTGAAAAACAGCTGTTTAATTGTCTTAACCGAAGGGCAGTTTAGCATCTCAAACGGCACATCGAAAATACCGAAATCTTCCATAAATTTAAATGTTTGTGAAATTACCATACAGTATGCAACATAGCTATTAATCTGTATTTCAACATGTTCGTTACCATTATTTATGCCTGCGATTCTGACCATCTATCTAAATAGATGCTTCAACTGTAGCAGAAACGTATATCTAATTAAAAAAAATTGATGTGAATCACAGGTGATTCACACTGCAGTCAATGTGTGATATATTTCTTGTATCGCATCCACTCTGAATTCGCAGCAGTTCCTATATAGCCATTTAGGTAAGTATTCACCTAATCGAAAGTTTGAATAGCTCATATAAACATTCTTTTATCCCCACAAAAACATCGTTGTTTTATATAATTAAAATAGTTTCCAATGTCCAGAGTTAGTTTTTAAAGTTGAATGAAATTTACATACAAAGATGATTTTAAAGACGATATATATATAATAATGTTTTCATGTTGTTAAGACTGCTTGTAGTAAATGCTTTACATAAACTCATTCTAAATTTAATATTTTTCTAAATTTGCACATTCTTTCTTCTTAGATGCAACGTCGGATTTACTGGTCCCAGATGTGAAGATAAAATTGAGACTAAGTCAAGTAAAATAATATTCATTTTATGTTTGTTTTGTTGGCATATACATAAATGCAGTTATGGTTTGAAAGAACTGCATGATCTCATATGCATATATAATTAACTTGTTCTTGGTATAAATAATTAGCTATCAGTTCTAATCCGTTAGTAGAGTATATAAACATCAGCGATTTATTCATTAAAATCTATTTCCAATGCAAGTTAATGATAGATCCAGGCTATGTCCCAGCATGTTTGGATAGGTGGATTGCACAATAGAAGTGTTAATGTGGTTGGAAGGGAATATTTCATGTACTCTAAATTCTTCTAATCACAATGCTCATATAGCTGCTAATTTACAGCAAGTTTTTCATTTACCTTAAAACTCGACCCCGGTGGAGAGAACCTCGAAATGAGGATGAGATGCTTCCGGCATGGTGGTGGGATGTCGCCACTCCGGAGGGTACACAAACAGGTGGGGGATCTGACTCCTCTTATCGATGACGGGGCGTTCTTCCTTCGGGGAGGGTTGTGCCGTGGCCGGTGATGGCCCTTAGGACTCAACCGCAGTTCCCGCCAGTGTTGCTATTGCGGCGGTCCGGTCATTCAGCCTTATGGTTTAAATCCGTGTGACTTCGTGGCGGGTCGGTGAGTCAGTTGGTTGACTTTACCTTAAAACTCTGTGGTCATAAAACCACCTATTAAGAAAATTATTAGTAAGAGTTCTCTTGTGTAAAAAAGTTTTCAAGATTTTTCATTAGTATCTCATCGTTGTGAATGGGCCAGCGCTGTATCTGCTCTTGTTGGAATGGCGAATCGTGAATAAATTTGTCCTTGTAAATGAGCGAATTCCTCAGTTCTTCATAGTAACAAGATTTATATAAAGGAAATGACTTTTCGCATGAAACATATATATAATTGCAGTGAATTAACATATACCTAATTGTAGTGAATTAACTTTTGTGAATCCAGTTGTTTGATTTGGTTTGTTTTAAAAACCTGCTTTCATTGCGATGCTGGTGCTTTCTGCAACCAGCTCATATCGAGATGACAACGACGTGCTAGAATTCGTTTTCGGTTATTGAATTAATTGAAATTTAATCTGTCAAAAAAATCTGTTAGAAAAAAAGTGTTGGCTGCTGAATGATTGTTGAATCCATCCGGCCTAGAAGACAAATTTACTGACCATTAATGCAAAAAAAAAAAAAAACCCTTAATGACTTTACTGAACATCCATAAATTCTTGGCATCACTAATTTTGCAATGAATTTTTAGTACTATTCTGAATAATTTTGATTTTTTTTAATACAGTGTTGTAATTTCTTAGTACTTCAAAATATATCTTCATATATAATAAAAAAAATTTTCTTTTATTTCAGATAAACTGAATCTATGGATGGCTATGCAGTTTACAATAACATTTGCCATATTTCTATTACTTTCTGGAATGTTTTGTTTCTTGGGCCGTATGCTGAATAAAAATGCCAAAAAATGAATAGTGTATTCAAAACCTCTTATCATTTGAGAAGGAAAAACTTTTATTTTTTTCATTCAAAAAATTTTAATTCAGCATTTTAAAAAAGATTGTATTTTTATGCATAAATAAGGAAGACAATAAGTCATAAGA
Organism: Argiope bruennichi; assembly: GCF_947563725.1. Lineage (NCBI taxonomy): Eukaryota > Metazoa > Arthropoda > Arachnida > Araneae > Araneidae > Argiope > Argiope bruennichi. Next base: position 84,493,019 of record NC_079157.1, on the reverse strand, counting down.
AAAAGAAAAAAATATTCTGGAATCACAAAGTGTTTTTAAGGCAAAATATTCAAAAGCAGCTCTTATAAACTTTTTCTCTTGTTTCCTTGTTTATATATAGTGAAAAAGATGGTTAATATCTTTGAAATTTATTATTTGCCAATGAGATAAATGATCCAGTTTCTAATTGCAGATTATTCCTATGTAAAACAATCATTTCAATAAAAATAAAATACCACTATTTATTATTAAATAATACTATTTATCACTATTTAAATACCACCAATTATTACCTTATATATTATTGTGTCTTAAGAATACTCTAGGAAGAGTTACTATTTCTGTAAAACGATACTAGTTTTTTCCGGCTTTGAAGAAGCTTTTGTTCTCCTGTGTTTACACTGAATCCGTTGCTTTGTGGCGCCATCTACATTTTGCTCTGGTAACTTCAAGTGCTAATTTGTGATGATCAAACTTCCGTGATATCTGTTTAGTTTCTAAATCTTTAGTGCAGCAATTTTGGATTATATAGTCTCTCGGGATTGTGCGAAAGAAATTGACAACTTTGTTGGTGACTTTAAAGCGAAACGTATTGCTTGGAATTATCGCGGAAGGAAACAGAAATAGAATGATCATTTATAATTTTATGTGCGATAACAATCTAATCTTGTTGGCTTTACCTACACTTATGTTCTTTTCCAGTAATGGAATCTTCAAGAATTTCTGAGGCACCGTTTCTATTAACTATCTTAGTAGCGATCATAACCAGGTTTCTTTTGAAATTGGTAACAATTCCAACATTTCTGCAATAATCAATATGAAAACAACTAACATTTGCCCCCAGGAAATCCAATGATCTACACTATATGCAGTATTGACGTAAAGTTTGCTAAACTCATCATATCTATTTTAACAATCATGCCTCCAAGTTTAAACTTATAAATGGTAACCAACAGGAAATGTATTCAAAGCATCCCGGGAACAATTAAACACGGAAACAAATATAGTCAAAAGTGGCATAAAAAACTTGACTTTAGGGTAAATGAATGAAATAAAAAAATGAAGTTAAAAAGTCGTAAATTGCAAATAAAGACATCAACAAGATTAAAATTATTTATCTTTAAGTCTAATCCTGAGAATAACGATATATAGAAAGAAAATTGAAAATTTGCAAAAAAAAAAAAAAAAAAAAAACACTTCATATATCATCTATTTAAGAAACGGATGGTTTATACAGCATTCCTCTGGACAAAGCCATTGCTTTCAAATATTCATTAGAAAAATCTTCTCAAAACAATCCAGAACTTTATGAGAAAAACAAAATCTCTAAAGTCAATTTTGCATGTGAAAAATACCAAAACACCCAACACCCTCGTCAACCCAGAAATTTTAAACCGAGTACACTTCAAGAAACAATTGCAAACATGAAAAAAAAATTAATTCAAAAAGGACACAGGGCCAGACGCTAAAGTTCTGAAATCCCTTCCTCTTTATTTCCAACATAATGAACAGACATCTGCAACATCAATATTTTCTTCCCCAAGCTGGTGATGATATCCATATGCGGGTCAGAAGCCATATTGCTCATCGGGGACACTATTAATCAGCAGTTCACAATCGCAACTGTGCCAAAGTTTCTAAAACCAAGACAAAGTCCAAAACTTCCTGTAATTTACAGACTAATTAGCCTCTTAAGCAACTTGAGAAAACTCCATGAGATGATTATACTTGCAAGACTCAAGGACAAATGGAAACTGATTAATATTGTCTCCGATGAATAATGTGGATGTGCACACCAGTAGAGCATTCTGAGGGTCTAAGTACCATCACGCATGGCTTTAACAACAAGTTGTACACCCTTGGGAATATCTTTGATGTAAGAAAAACCATTGTCAGAATATGGCTCAATAATCTCATCTATGAACTCATAGATTTTAAAATACCGTCTTACCTCATAAACATAATAATGAAATTCCTCACCAGTATAGCATTCTAGGTAAAAATAAACTACAACAATTTCTACAAACGGTGAGATCAAAACAAGTATGCCTCAAGGAAACAACTGCAGTCCTTTAATTTATAGCCCTCGATACTCATCTATAAACCAACTTCCTCAAGACTAACAATATTACAAACTGCTTCTTTACTTATGATATCATCATCATCTTACTCAAAGCAGCATCATAAATTGTGACTTCAAAAAGGTTTCCTAAACATTGAAATATGGTGCACCAAGTGATGTATTTTCATCTATATTAAAAAATAAAAACGCATGATGTCATATTCAGGAAAGGATATTTAAATAAACTATCTACAATCAAATCGTTTGAAGATTGCCTTATTTGGAAAAAAGGGATTAAAATATCTTGGACTGATGCTAGACAATACGTTCCTTTTAAAAGTCATATCAACTAGAGTAAAGAGAAATTCTGGACTAAAATTCACCTCATTATCCATTCTCAAAGTCAGACGCTCTCTTCTTCCATTAAAGAATAAAATGCTGTAACACAAACAAATTTTAAGACCCAATAGTAGCTTATGAAGTTGAAATTTTGTGACTTGCCGATAAATCCAACCGAAAAAAATTCAAACTTTTCAAAATAAAATATTTCACGTCATTACCAATACTTCCTGGTTTATATGGAATGATATTCGACACAGTGATCTTAAGCATTCTGAAGATAAATGATTTATTTCATCAAAGAACTCTCAAGAAAAAATTTTAATCAATTCAAAACTTATGAAACTCCCACAGACAAAGGACAACTCAATTGTACTCATTTCAGTGGAAAATATGCTTTTCTTTACTCTACTATTAAACGGATTTTGACATTAAAACCTCTCAAATCCCTTTCGAAATTATGACTGCTTCTAAATAATTGTTCCAATTTTCATTTTTAGCGCAAATAAAGAATCTTTTTCTCTTCCCACCTGGTGCATGAACATTTCTTACTATTTTGTCTTCTGTTACTAGCTACTTTCTACTGGGTGACACCTCGTAGTTGGGAATAAGAAGCTTCCGTCATGATAGGTGGTTCTCGCCACCCTGTAGTACAGAAAAAGACGGGGGGGGGGCAAATTCTTCCCAACGAAGGGAAAGGTTGTACCGTGGCCGGTGATGATCCTTAGGACTCAACCACAGTTCTTACTAGTGTTGCTGTTGCGGTCGTTCGGTCATGCAGAATTCTCCGTGTGCCTCAGGATGGGTCGGAGCAGCCGGTTTAAGGTTACTAGCTTCAAACTGAGCAGAAGTGCCAAGACACATAAGCTCTTCACATATCTTATTCATGATTGTATTCAAAAATATTTGTAACATCAGAAAAGACCTAAATGTTCAATCAATGTTTTAATGTGAATTCATTAAAAGAACTGTCAACGTCCTTTTTCGAAAGAGCTTACAAAATGTAAAATATTACAATTCGTTCGGCTCCACATAATAAAAATTGGCTCTGAAAACTGCTAACAAATAATTCCCACCTCAAGGACAGCCACTCATCCCAAGCCGAAACCGCAACCTGGTAAGACGTTACCTGCCTTTAGACTGTCATAAAACAAGACGAACTCATTGACATGACGAATTTCGGCCAGTAATAATTTAAAAAAAAAAACTATTAACAAATATTTTACTAATCAGATTGATTTCTCAATGAAAATTGTCTTTTTTTTTTTTTTTATTCTCAAACGGAAACGTTATTGATCAAATGTTTCTTTGAATCGTTATAAAATGAAATACCTTAGATATCTAAAAAATGTATTTATTTATCACGATTGATAGGATAAAGTAATACAGTTTCATTTTTTTTGTAATAATCTCGGCAAAATAATAATAACTTTCATTCATTTGCTGCTTTTCCTTAGCAATATATCCCATCTACCCTAATTAACTACTCAACACAATATTACTAACTGAGATTAGTTAAATCATTTCCTTTCAATATTGTTATGAAGAGAAATTATTGGCGGTCAATCCAATTTCTCCAGACAATTACTCGTATTCGTGATCAAAAATATTTCTGTAATCAAAAAATGTCTCGTATAATTTGCCCTTAAGAAAGCAAACATTATTTCAACTCGTGAATAATTTTCTTACTTTGATATCTCTCAGATTTTTCTTTAAATCGAAGTTTGATATATCTTTCTGCTTTTGCTTGTGAGATCTTACGTATCTATTGAAATATTATTTAGTAAAAATCTTGAGTTTGCTTTGTTTCGAAACATTCATGATAATATTTTTTTAAATATTATATATACATTCAACTTGTTTGAATCTTAGATATGAAGTTGTAAAATTAATTATTGTTTGGTTCATTTGGGAAGTTTAAAAGCTTCCGTGATGAATTATGATTATTTTAATATATTCTGATTAACAATGTTATTTTTCTTTTATTTCTCACATAAGAAACACAGCAAGGGAAAGCTTTGCAATTGTTACAAATATTATTCTTGAAATCTTAGAACTGTCACTTATATATATATATATAAAAAAATACATACTTTTTATTTGAACTACAGAACAGATCGGAAATTATAATAAAAACTAATGAAATTGCATATATTAATCAAATCGCAAAAGGTTACATAACATCTCCACAGCACGAAGAATGAAATAAATTTTACATGAATACAACAGATAAATAATATAATGAAAAAATACAAAACATAAAATAATGAAGCAAACAAGCAACAACCATAAAGAAAAAGAAACTAAAACAAAAGATACAGAAAATATAAACGACAGAAGAGGTATCCCAAGTCTGGATATCTTAATACTAAAATGTCTTTAGAGAGTATCTCCTCTCTCGACCAGAGACATGGAGTCAAAATGACTCCATTTTTATTATCATGTGAAAACATGTTGTTTTGGTTTGAGGTTTTTGAAGCCTTAAAATGCATAGGCAACAGAAACATTTGGAAACACAATACATTTTGGAAATCATGTAATTCTTAAAAATATTAATATTAAAAATGTTTAATGTTATAATATTAAGTGTTGGAAAGACTTAAACTTTTAATGAGTATTCACTTCGTTTAGATATTACGGAATGACACCAATGTTAATAACTGTTAGAATTTAACAAACAAAAATGAAGAGTACAATGTTTTAAAATATTATTCTAAGAATATTTCTTTATTCTTTTTGCATTATACAAATTTAAAAGCAAAAATGTAAAAAAATAGACCTATAAAGCCGCGTAATTTCACTATATCCCAATAACGCAAATCTGACTTTTCTTGATCCCTATATTTTTCCCCAATTGCAGTAAATTTAAGAATTGCATATTTTACAATCATAAGCAACGTGTCGGTCGGGAAAATGTAGGCCCAGGCTTCAATTTCAGTCAGATACAGCCGTTGAAAATTAGGACAAATTCTGAGCAGCTTCAAAACAATATTGTGTTGAGGCGTCCGGAAATGTGAACTTATAACGGCTTCTTGGACCACTTGAAACTATTTTTTCCTTTCCCATAGGAATAATTTTCCATTTCAACAACGTCTTTTTCTTCTTCTTCTGAATCTACGTCCGGATTTTCTTCACTTTTTTATTCCTGATAGCTTATAATCGTTTCTGCATCGTTAATATGAGAATCATCATCCTATATTTTGCATTCTTCAAAACCAATGCATTATAGTTTTATAAAATCTGGAACGCAAGGCCAAATTTTTTTCCTGGAAAGTCCTGGTTGAGTATTAGTCATTTCTTTTTAAACAACAATATGTTATATTAGACAAAGAATTTAGTTAAGTTTAGACAAAGGATTAGGATTTTATTATTTTAGACAATATACATAGGTTGTAATTTAAATAATAATCTCAAGCCATGATTTCATTCGTATATACCATTAAAAATTTCAGAAGCGGCCAAAGAAAAGAGTAAAGTACTCTTCACATTTGAAGGTAAAATATTTTGTTTATATTCAATAATTTAAACACTTTAAAGGTAATAAAAATATTTTTTCTTTCGCAAAAGAAAAGTACAGTGTGGCAAAAAGAACGGGGGACAAGAACACCGGACTGCAAGAACAATGAAGGGAACACCACCGAAAATTTAATTTAGTTTAATTACATTACCATCCCATATTGAAGCAACACTGGGACTGTTTGCGGGCGAACCTCCTCATTTTGAACCGCACTCAAAAGACGAGGACGGCTCATGAGCTCTTGTATCCGCACCGCATTAACGGAAGGACGCTTGGAAACCAAAATGCAGTCGTAAAAATGCCATAAAAATGAATTAATATACTTATTTTAATTTTCTCTATTCTGAAGAACATTTTATACATTTAATTACTTTTTCTTTAACATATTTGCAATTATTTGAGTTACAATTTTCAAAAAAAAAAAGCTAAAACTTTACTATGCGAACATTAATACTATTTGTATGAACAGAAAGTACAAATTTAAGAATTTTGTAAAGTAAAAATATTTTAGCTTCTTGGAAATTTGCCGATAGAACAGTGATACATTTGGCCAGTTGGTATCGCAAAATCATAAAATTTTTCTTAAAAAAAAAAATGGCAGTTTTTCGTTAAAAAGCTTGGCTGAAATCGCCGATACAGGATGCTTTTATTAAGCAAAAATGGCATACGATCGTTTTTGTATTTGACCGCGACGAAACTACTGAAATTGGTCGGAAATCTGAATCGATTTGTCGTGTAGCATCTTGGAATTTTTTTGCTCTCTGTGAGTTAACTAAAAGTAATATAAGTTCAGTCATGATTGGATTGTTTTTGCTTTATTAACTGTAGACATTTGAAAGTAACTTTCTATTTGTGCCGTCTTAATTAAAGTCAATTCAGTCCGCAACCTCGTCCAAAACGCAACAATAACATTAGTTTGACCGATTTAGCATCATGCCACTACGAGGCGAAGGTAACCTAGCAACGAACTACGATCGCAGTGCCATCTGTAAGAAATGGTGTGAAATTAATTCACAGGCGGGAAATTTCCAATCACATGGAAGCGGAAGAAGGCGAATCGAAACAGGAAATAACAAACAAACAAACAAAAAAATATTGACCGAATGAAGGTCTAGTCGACCAACTGCTTCTTCCTGCATAGAAAATATTTTTATGTAACAACAAACAGATGGCATTTGTTTCTGAAATACGATAGCCCGAAGAATCCATAAAATACTTGAGGTGTAAGTGTAATTTTTGAATCGAAATTGTAGCATCACTTAATGATTTAGTTTTATCTTATAAGTTTTAGAAACAACAATTTATTGTGCATGCTGGTTAAAAGGTTAAAAATTGTGACTTTCATATAACTGTGGAAACCTGTAGAACAAATAATGAAATATCAAAAAAATGTAAAGAAAAATTAAAACTACATGCTGTCAGAATAAGAATTGTTATCTTCTTTCCTGGACAAAAGTAAATAAACTTCTCTGCACTTGTTCGAACTGGATAAAGAACATATGTGAAGTGGCCTCGTAGATAAGCTTCGTTACATCCTCTAAAATCGAGTTCATTTTAAAGTTCAGGTTTTTCCAAGGAATATACGCCATAGATTTTTGATATACGAACATCATGAAAAATTTAGAGTTGATAGTTACTTTCTACACAACTCTACTTTTCGGCGAATTAACTGCAGCTTTTGAATCATCCCACATATTGTATGAAAATAACTTTTACCAATTCTTCAGCAAATCTCTTCGTGAAGAAAAAAACCATGCTACGAAAAAGGCTATGCCAAATCCAAGTAAGTATTATTGAAAATCATTTTATGAATATTTCCATTCTTTTCTTTTTTTTATCATTATATAGATCAACTTATTATTTATATACTTATTCATACAGTTAGTTTATAGTTAATTATTCTCCATTTCTCTTTTGAAAATCATTCATCGTTACTTTTAAATACCAAATATTATCATTTTATCTCATATATTGTTTAAATTTTGAAAGTGAAGAATCTAGAAATAAATTGTATATTGTTTTATATTAAAGGAAACAAATAAATCATTTGATGTATTTCGATTTGCATATAATAGCACAATTACAATGTTCCATGGCGCCATCTATCGGTGAAGATTCAATACAATTATATAATACAATAAATTTACAATATTCAATAAATATACAAAATATGCTCAGAACTGTTTGGTAATCTTTTAAAAAAGTCATTACTTTTTAGATGAAAGCTAATATCGAAAGGATATCATTCCGTTTAGATTAATATTGTTTCAGGGTACGAATTTCTTACGTTAAAGTTAGTTATTGATAATATTTTCTAAAAAGATAAAGTAGAAACGAAGAAGGGAGGGGGGAAAAATAGATAATTTTATCAGACTCATCAGTATTCAGATAAACCAAATATTTAAGTCTGTTTTTAAGAAACAGATTGGACACACAAAACAAAACTTCAGTACCTTTATGGGGAAGACCACTAACTCCAAAATTTCAGGATTTTAATTTCCATACATGATTCAGTTGAAGATGTCGGTACAATGCATGATAACCATTAAAAGACATTGATATAGTGTGTTCTAACATTGGTATGGTGTGCAAATAATATGAGTTGTGTGCTGGCAGAGATTTTAATCCAAGGCCGCTTAGCTATTACTCAAAATTAAAAGTCACAGAACTGTGATCCTTGGTAAAATTTCAGAATGGAATTTTATTTAAGATTTATTAATCAAATTCGTTAAATTTAATATTAAAAAGCAAATCATATATACGCATCAATGATAACTTCATTAAAATGATATTTTTACGTTTCTTTAAATAACCATTGTAATGATTAGTAAATATTTTCCTAAATTATGATTATTATTTATTTATTTAGATAGTTATAAATGTTTAAATTTTTATTTATTTATTTTATTTTTGTTTATTTTTTTTTCAAGATAGTCGAACTATAACAATTGGTATTAAGTTATTATCAAATTTAATATTTATTTTTTAGATATTTTCTAAAACCAGAAATTTAAAAAATCCGAATTAATTTTTCCGAAAAACTGCGGAAAAAAAAATCAAATGCAATTTATTGAAAATGTGAGTTTTTCAGTTATTGTATTTTCAATCTCTTATGTATTTGATTTCAATATCATAACCTGTTCTAAATCAGTATATATGAAATATACAAAGAGAAAGTATTTTATCCGTCAAAAAATTCCACGAGTCAAAAATTTCCTCCACTTAGCTCAAAAAACACATTTTTGGCATTTTGTCCCTTTGTCTATCTGCAAATACGATAACTCAAAATCATTTTCACCTAGATGACTGAAATTTAGTATATGAAATTATGTCCAAATTGTAGATTCCAGTCAAATTTGGAAAGAAATCCATTCACAAAAAGCCTGTCTGATTCTTCGAGTACAAATAAGCTTGATAAACCAAAACGCAAAGGGATAGACGCATAAAATTTAAAACATAAATTTAGATACTTATCAAATTTTAAACCATATTCGTCAAACAGTTAACTGTTTGTTGGATTGTACTTTCGCATACGTGTAAACGGAACAATTCATGAACACAATGGCTTAAATCAATGAAATTTGGCATGTTATCTTGTGGTCACAACTGTACTTTTGTGACAAATTGGGCCGGCAAAAAGTTGTCCAAAATATATATTATCGCTACGGATTCAGTGAAATTGCTGGATTCACACCAAAGATCTACATTTTGATCAGTTAACTATACTTAGAGTTTCAAGCATTTCTCGAAAATTTGCGATAAAATGTGTAAGTCAAAGATCCAAAATACAAAAAAAAAGGACAATTCGTGTTTTGAAGAAGTAAAATGAACAGTTATTTCAATGCGAGGATTAAATCTATATTCAAAATTCAGTTTAATCAAAATATGTCTTCCTGAATTATCATGTTTATATTCTTAAAGTTTAATTTCGTTATATCAATGTACCAGAGCTATCAGGGAGTGGTCTCGTAATTTTAAATTCTGGTCAGATAACGAAAACACACTAAGCTGGCACTCCCCTCTCCAAACAACACCACCTGGAAGGCGTTTGACCCACGACCTCAGATTTAGATTACACCAGACCTAACAGGACGAACTTTTGATGGATTCCGGTTTTGATTATGAAGCCTTCCCGGCCTGAGGTAATGACATCATCAATAGGTCACCGCGGCCTTGACTTTTCACTTGATGAATAAACAGACAATCAATTTTCAATCAACATATCTCGCCCCAAAATTTCCAAAAGTTTGTGTAATAAACTAAGTGCTAAATTTCATCCGGTTTGCTCTGTCTGTGTTTGAGTTATCATGCTCTCAGTCGATAAATAGATTAATGTAACAACATAATTCCCAATGATTAAAAATGTTTTTGATTATAGAAAGAGTGATATGTTTGAAAAACGCTTCTCCATACACTTTTTTTATAGGCAAAAAAAAAAAAAAAAATGGGAGACGTTTTTAAATTGGGTTGTTAAAAACAGTGTCTAACAGACTGTATCACTTCTAAGACAAAACTTCACAGTTTGTAGACATGGGATCTTAAACGTATAAAAGTCGCTATGGTACATAGCATTGTACAAAGATGCAATCAAAATAGAGTATGTATTATGGATGCAGACATCGTACACGAATGCCTTCAATCTGATGCTACCACCTATTTGGAATAGCTAGCATTCTCACCTGGTTTGAATCCTATACAGCGTGTGCGGAACATGCTTGGCTGACGAATTGCAGCCCGTCAGATGTGTACCGAGACTTCAGAGAATATTGTAAGTAGAGTAATCTTCTTGCTAAGAAAAGTAATCTCCCACAAGATCACCTTGATGAATTTGATATTCAGCATGCCTAGGCGTTGTACGGGCTGTATTTCATCATCTGGGAGACATAAAATGCATTAACCATCATACCAACCATGTAAAGTTAGGTTCTTATAAAGGAGATTTTTTTTGTAATTGCTCCAGGGAGCAAAAGAAATCTCCCACAAGATCACCTTCATGAATTTGATATTCAGCATGCCTAGGTGTTGTACGGGCTGTATTTCATCATCTGGGAGACATAAAATGCATTAACCATCATACCAACCATGTAAAGTTAGGTTCTTATAAAGGAGATTTTTTTTGTAATTGCTCCAGGGAGCAAAAGAAATCTCCCACAAGATCACCTTGATGAATTTGATATTCAGCATGCCTAGGTGTTGTACGGGCTGTATTTCATCATCTGGCAGACATAAAATGCATTACCATCATACCAACCATGTAAAGTTAGGTTCTTATAAAGGAGATTTTTTTTGTAATTGCTCCAGGGAGCAAAAGAAATCTCCCACAAGATCACCTTCATGAATTTGATATTCAGCATGCCTAGGTGTTGTACGGGCTGTATTTCATCATCTGGGAGACATAAAATGCATTAACCATCATACCAACCATGTAAAGTTAGTTTCTTATAAAGGAGATTTTTTTGTAATTGCTCCAGGGAGCAAAAGAAATCTCCCACAAGATCACCTTCATGAATTTGATATTCAGCATGCCTAGGTGTTGTACGGGCTGTATTTCATCATCTGGGAGACATAAAATGCATTAACCATCATACCAACCATGTAAAGTTAGGTTCTTATAAAGGAGATTTTTTTGTAATTGCTCCAGGGAGCAAAAGAAATCTCCCACAAGATCACCTTCATGAATTTGATATTCAGCATGCCTAGGTGTTGTACGGGCTGTATTTCATCATCTGGGAGACATAAAATGCATTAACCATCATACCAACCATGTAAAGTTAAGTTCTTATAAAGGAGATTTTTTTTTGTAATTGCTCCAGGGAGCAAAAGAAATCTCCCACAAGATCACCTTCATGAATTTGATATTCAGCATGCCTAGGTGTTGTACGGGCTGTATTTCATCATCTGGGAGACATAAAATGCATTAACCATCATACCAACCATGTAAAGTTAGGTTCTTATAAAGGAGATTTTTTTTGTAATTGCTCCAGGGAGCAAAAGAAATCTCCCACAAGATCACCTTCATGAATTTGATATTCAGCATGCCTAGGTGTTGTACGGGCTGTATTTCATCATCTGGGAGACATAAAATGCATTAACCATCATACCAACCATGTAAAGTTAGGTTCTTATAAAGGAGATTTTTTTTGTAATTGCTCCAGGGAGCAAAAGAAATCTCCCACAAGATCACCTTGATGAATTTGATATTCAGCATGCCTAGGTGTTGTACGGGCTGTATTTCATCATCTGGCAGACATAAAATGCATTAACCATCATACCAACCATGTAAAGTTAGGTTCTTATAAAGGAGATTTTTTTTGTAATTGCTCCAGGGAGCAAAAGAAATCTCCCACAAGATCACCTTCATGAATTTGATATTCAGCATGCCTTGGTGTTGTACGGGCTGTATTTCATCATCTGGGAGACATAAAATGCATTAACCATCATACCAACCATGTAAAGTTAGGTTCTTATAAAGGAGATTTTTTTGTAATTGCTCCAGGGAGCAAAAATCTTAGTTTTTATGAATGGCATCATACATACACCATTTTTGGGGGTCTTTATCTTTTGTATAACAAAAGGGCTTTTTGAATAAGTCATGTTTGTTTTGTTTCTGAAATTTATTTGCCGGAGCTGACATTATTCTTAATTTATGGACTTAAGAGTAATTGAAAGGTACATACAGGCGCGTGACTGGGGTTCCGAACTTAAACGAAAAATCAAATTAAGCTGTTAAAAATGAACATTGAACATTGTTTTACATTGTTTCTACTTAAAAGGATGTAAAAGTTTATTTCAGCTACTATTCCAGATGATCAAGTATTTATTTTCCCAGGCATGAAAAGGAAGCCTTGTTAGTTCAAAGAAAACATTTTCTCACAAATATCAATTCGAATAATGGTGTAAAAATTGTGCTTTTCTTTTTCAGTGAATTATCACTAGTTATTACAAGTGCAGTAGTAAAGGTTCTCTGTATCCCCACTGCATTCATTTCACCATTCCCTAAGTTCATCAGTTTTTACTTTGTGTATAAGTTCAAAGATCATTCAATGCCGTTTGAGAATACCCATCAGCTTTGTAAACCATCGTTTTATTATAACAATCAGAGTACCTGAATACAAGAAATCTCATTAAATATAGTACACTGCCGAATATCCGGCTTAATATGGCGGAAAGGCAGACGGGATAACAAAAAAGCAGAATAGACCGGAGTTCCAAGAATTCATTTCTTTGTCCTCTAATACTAGAAGTCAAGTCTTTATACCAAATTCACTGTTATAATACATATTTTCTCACTTCTTATTGAGTACTAAGCCCTTCATTTATCTTAAGATATATAGAACGTGAACGATTGGCCAGGGCCCAGTGAATCATAGAGGTCATTACTAGTAATGTGTCGATTTAAAATAGAGGGCTCTGTGCAGGTAGTTTATATGTCTCAAGAATGCACGTCTCAAGAATTATTAGAGAAAAAGTAAGTTAAAGGATATAAACTGTTCACATTTTAACATAAATTCAGTAAAGCCTAACTTAAATGTAGGAAACATAAACAAAACATACATGTAAATCAGTGGCTTAATTCTTAAGAAAATTGACTCACACTGATTTTATTTTTCAATGATAAATGATTCAGATATGAAAATGTAACCCTAAGATAAGAGTCAAAACTTACAAGTTTTCAGTTTTTTGAAAAAATCCATAATAAACGTCCGTTACACACTAACGAAACAATGAGCAACGAGCAGATACAGTTTCAGAAGACAGAACTTCAAAATCAATGTTGCATCTCAATTTATCAGTGTCCAAATTCCATAAAAGGCCCCAAACAGAAGCATCGCCAGAATGTTTCGAGATAAATTCGCAAGCCCCGTTACTCATCCAACTTCTCAGGTTGAAACCTCCCCTTGACATCAACGTCTGTGTCCTCCCAATGAAAGATGCCTGATCACAAGGATCATTTACACCTGTGAGAATTATCAACGTAAAAGGAACCCCTTAACTTTTCCACCATATCATGAAATTCAGGTGGGGAATTATCCAAAAGATATAAAATTGAAGACGCTGCAGAACTACACACATCATTCAGTACTCAGTTCACTGCAGTTCCTTTTTGAATTTATACTTGATTGCTTGTGCACCAAGTTGAGTAAAAAAGAAGTTATAACTATCACAACATAAAAAACAAAAGATTAAATCAGTGTTCTATTCTCCTCTTTTTTTTTAATCTTGGCAACGATTGTGACGGGAGGTAACTGAATTAATAAATAATAAATTACAATTCATTTTAACCTAAGAACAGTTTAATAAAATTTAAACGAAGTAAGCTAAACGAATTTAAAGGAAAAGAACAACTATGGTTAAAGCGAGAAGACAAATGATCAACTCTTTTTTAACACCTTAAATCATGGCCAACGATAAAATAAACAGTATATATTTATCAGATTCTTCATTTTCGAAATGCATCTTCCTTACCAAAATCTATTTCTATAGCGGCCGCCGTAAACGACGCCATTTATCGGGAATTTTCTGATGGATAAACAGTTCTTAATCTTTGTATAGTACACATGAAAGAAAACAAAAAGAGCCCCAATAGTGAGAAAATTTAAAATAAATCCTTTCAAACATTAAAAATTCATTTCACACAGAAGATAGAATGACTTAGAACTTTATTGATATTCCCTTCAATAAAAAATAATGAACAGAAACAAAAAAAAAAAAAAAAAGTGACATACTTAAAGTTTTAAATGACAATAAATAATAGTTTTCATAAGAAAAAAAACCTGTGCATCACTTGCTAAATAAATGCATATTTATATACAACTTTCTGCAAATCCTTTGAGGAGTTTCATAATTTTTATTCATAGTTTTAACAGAAACAACGAAAAAATGATGTATCTAAAGCTTCAAATAACAATAAATAATAGCGCCCATAAGGGGGTAAAAAAAAACGTGTGCATCACTTGCGAAATAAATGCATATTTATATACTACTTTCTGCAAATCCACTGAGGAGTTTCATAGTCTTTTTATCCAATACACCTACAACATTGCTTTGGATGAACAAGTTGGCCAAATGGTTAACTTTTTCTTGTTGCTGCTCCGGTTGTAGATCTTTACACTTCAACAAGACTTTTGATTGTAAAAACAAAACAATTTTTTGAAACACTGCTTCAGGGACATCTAAAAAAATCATCAAATTATGTAATGTCATAAATGTAACGTAACAATACATAAACATTTAGATACTGTCCTACCCTACACAATAGAAAATTTTTAAAAAATTCATTAATTCTCTGACACATAAAAGGTTTTTACATTATTTTTAACCATTTGATTTTTTGAAAGATTTAGCATGTACCAGGTTTTTACAATGAATCTCAAATTCATTATCCTCGGGATTCGAAGCTGAGTACCTAGTACAAAGAGAATGAACTGAACATCCTTTGTTTAAAACACTGGATTTTGGAGAAGAAACTAATCCTTTTGTTAAAATGAAATAATCCATTTTAAATTAATAGTGACTATGGATAGAGGCTATATTATGCAGAGTGAGCATAATATGGGCTAATTGAAGAAATAAAATAAGAGAAATATGGGCTAATTTAAGAAAAGAGGAAATAATTAGCATTAAAGTTAGATTAAGAGGTATCATTAATATATATATCTTACAATATGTAGACTACTTAGATCTAAAGAGTTAACACTTCCAGGCATATGCTCTGCGAGAGTTTAGTTAGTGTTTGAATGTGATTAAAATTCCAATTTGCTCAGAGTACTTTTATCAATGTCTCGTGCTTTCATTTGCATATCCATATAAAGTATAAAAACTATTTCCATTTTTAATACACTAATAAAATCTGGGTTTTCAACTTCTTATTCTATCTTGAACAAGTCCTTATCTCTTTCTGGTGAAACATATAAGAAAGCATAAATGCTTAAATAAAATGAAGCATATGAAAAAGCATACGAGTTATATTTAGCCCATTATGATTACAAGAGAGAATAGCGTATTCTTATAAATTAAACAGGATTGTTCTCCCAAATTTCTGGAAAAAAATATTTTTCGGACTCGGAGAGTCAGAAATGCTTTCAAGTATTACAATGTTTTTGTTTTGTTTTTATTGCAAAAGGAGAAATAAATGTGAAAATATACTAACTTGAAACTTTTGTTTTCTCTTTCGGTTCAGCCAATTTCACTTCAGATACATGGTTCACCATACGAGACTTTCCGTCTTGTGCAGAGTTATTCAAAGTAATTCGAAAATTTTCAGTTTTCCATGACTCGGATGAACAAGCTTGTTTAGAAGATTCTGGACATAGATATTCGCTTTTAGAAAGTGATTTTTCAGCTTTTTGAGGCAAAATCGCCAATTTTTTTGAATTATTCTTGTTGCATTTTTTTGAATGAATTTTTTTAAATTTATTTTTCAATTGCACAGTTTTTGAAACTCCATTTTTTGATTTGAGCCGACGAAGATTTTTAAAAACTTTAATTTTGTTGCAAACTCTTTTCTTAGAAATCAACTGATTGTTGTCTTCAAAGCAAACATCAGTTGAATTCTTTTTGGGAGCAATTTTAGATATCTTTCCATCAGGAGTCCAGCAGGTAGTTTTACTCGAATGTGTATCAGGAGATAATTGATTAGAGCTGGAAATTATCTGTTCTTGCTCAGTGCCTTTTAAAACCATTAACTGATGATGGGTTATATCTAAAATCGTTTCTTCTGGTGTCATATGAGGAGAATTCTTTGGATGTGACAGTGACTGGTGGCTGACTTTGTCTGGAAAGAACTGATAGGAGCTGTCTGGGACAGAATATTCAGGTGTCAATTGACTGGATACTGTGTCCAATGTTTTCATGCTGTCAGAGTGAGTTGAATATTTACAATCAACATTTTCCTCAGATAACTGAATTTTAAATTCAGCATTTGGCTTGATATCTTCGAATAAATTTTCTCTAGAATTTTTCCAGCAGAAAAAGTTTGGCGATGTCTGAAGTTAAAATCTAATATTATATCAAGTATTGAAAATATAGTAGAAGTAAACAAAAATAATTTCTTTAATAATTCAACTAAAATTACAAGAAATTAACAAAAGAGAAAAAGGTTAAAAAATATATAATATATAGTGTGTTCTGCTTAAGTGACATATGAACATTTTAGTCTAATTAAGCAATTGTCAAAATTAAAAGAATTCCAGATAAAATTAAACAGAACAAACATTTTTTAACTATATTCATAAATTTATTATGCAAATTACATTATTTATTAAGCAAAAACAAGGATTTCAAGACAATCTATTCTGAACATAAACAGCTGCAACTATATTTTCAAAAGAAGAATAATAGAGTTTAAATACATGCATAAAAAATGCATTAAATATAATTTGTCTTTTGTTGTTGTAAGTTTTCACTTTTTTAGTACAAAAACAACAAGATAATTAGCTTGGATACAGAACTCTCAACAATATTTTCCTGCTAAAATAACTTTGCAATCGTTTAAATTTGGTGCTTATTGTTTAAGTAAAATAACTTTGCAAACCTGGCAATTGTTTTCCTTCCTTCAATTTATAGAGAGTCTATGGAAGTAGGAGGTTGAACAGAGAAGAAGGAAACGATTTTTTTTCCTTTTAATTTTTAAAAATTTAATATTGCAGGGGGGAATAGTGGAAATATACTACTCTCAAAGCCATGATGTTTTGGTCAAGAGATTCTCTCCTTCAAATGTGTCAGGTTTTGCTCCAGTCAATGTTGACATTAATGAATAAATAACTAACATCAAATGTTTCGGGAAAAACTCTAATGAAATATATGAAATGTTGACAACCATGGAATTAAAAATATAAATGAGCAACTTATTTTTTCCCTTTCAAATGTATAAAGCACTTTAAAGAAAAGATACAAAGGAAGTCAGAAACAGTCGTCAGGAGAGCATGGAAACATCAAACATGTGCTTTCTGATTACCATTTTACAGTTCAAATGTATGCTGCTGAAATGAATTTGGAAAAATTAACTGCAAACAAGATTTATTAAAGCATCTGCAAGAGTTAATATTGTATATAAAAACTGGTCCAAAATTCCGAAAACTCGGCAGTAATTTATGGCTAGTTTTTGACTGCAATTTTATCATTAGACAAGACTAGATTGTTTGCATTATTCATCAAACATAGCCTCTCAACCAATGAGATAAAAGAAGAAATGATGAGTTGTAAAGCAGGTTTTCTAAGAATGCTTTGAACAACAGAAACTTAAAGGGACATATGTATTGTATTATTGATTTCCACAAGCACATATGTGGTGTATTTTGAAAGGGAAGTCACCTGTGCTTTCTTCATTCAGTAAAATAGTTTTCCAAGTTGGTTCCCTTTTGCATATATACTGAATAGTAGGTGTATATTCTGGATTTTTCATCGTTTTTTATTTGAAATGCAACAGAACTAAATTTTAAAATAACAAAAAATAAGAAATGGTTAACTTACATTCATCCAAAAGTTATTAATTGTGCTAGGAACAAGTTTTAGACCAACAGGGTTTTCAACTTCAACCCATTTAATGTTGGAATCCAAGGAATGCAAAACTTTACAAGTGATTTCTTTGGTAGAGCCTATATTGTGAGATTTCTTTAGGCATTTTATTTCCAAGCAGTCTTCTTCTGATTCCTTAGATGGGAGAGTAAAAAATATTAGATAATACATTTTAGGTGAAATTTTTTTACATGCAAAACATAAAACATGAAATATATAAGTATTCAGAGCATAACTATAGACTAGTAGTATGTTATTGTACAGAATACCAACAAAATGCGATTTATTTATTTTTTAACTTTTGTTCTGTGACAGCATTTTTACTTTCACGTACACGAAGTATACAGAAAGTATTGTAATTGCCGAAAAATTCGAACTTTAGTTCTGTTGAATCTCCACATTTTAGATCTCCCTGGGTTTGAGAAACACATTTTTAGCATTATGTCTATCTTTGACAAAAATGCTTTGAGTTCAATGGGTGACATTTGAAATGTGGCTTTTACATCAAATTTTAAGCAAACTTAATTCAGAGGAGGTCTGTCGGTCTGGCTGTTCAAATATAAATTAACAAAATAACTACAGAATAGTGAGAAAGATGGACAAAATTCAGTGCACAGATTCAACATCTACAGTGTAGATATCAGTCAAATTTTGGATCAAGTCCATCAAGGTGTTGATCATTAGCAGGTCAATATTTTCAAATGCAATGACTTACAAATATAAACTTTGACATATGATTTTGTGATTACAACTGTAATTTTATATCACATTTTTTCTTTAATTGGTTGGAGAAAACGGGTCTAAAACATAAATTTGATTTTCGGATACTAATAACCGTCTGCCGCAAACTAATTGCTTAAAAACTCACCAAGGATGACACAAATCATTCAGAAAAAAAATGCTACACTCAGGCCAAAGATTAATAATTTATAACTATTGCCATGTCAATGGTTCTCTGCCACACCCAAAGTTAGTAATTTTTGCAGGCAGTGAGGGATAACACATTTATAAGACTATGCATTAAGTTTTGTGGAGATGATTTTCGCTGGTTTCATTTAACTTTCCCATGCACTAACAGAAAATAGCAAAATTTGTTTAAAGAAAAAACCATAAAGAAAATTTCAGTAATGATTTTGTAACAAATCTGCAAATAATTTTTTTTAAATTAAATTTTATGTTTTGAAGCAGACATCTGAGTTTTTATATTCTTATTCCTACAGAGATATTTTAACATATTCTATTACAACTATTATAAGTCCTTATATATTTCTCCCCAACTACTGCTTGCATTGTTTGTTTAAATTTACATCATTCTGTATGAAATATAAATATGATATGAATATATATAAATATTATATATAGAAAAAAAAAATAACTTTTCAGTAGTTTTCAAAAATGCTTGGTGCTCTGTCATTTTCTATGAAACATAAAAACAGTGTGGTGTAATTGTTTTTTCTCATTTTAATTAAAAAACAAAGTTGTAAATGGTTAGAAGATCTTGTTGATTATAATATATCATGTAAAAGTATTTTTTTACATTAGAAATACTGAATATTTTAAAAATCCATTAATGTAAGTATATGAAATGCATTTATAATAGAATTTTCATTGAACACCTGTAATAGGTATTGAAATCATAAAATATTATAATTAAGACAGAAATTGCTGAATTTTCCCAACTATTTTTAAAATCATAATAAGTTTACAAACATTTCACTTGCGATATGGCCATTTATAGTTTATAATGTATTGTCACCTGAAGTTATCATTAACAATGTAAATTATCTTTTTTTAATATATAATTACTTTGAATAATATTTTTGATGAAAGTTGCATGCCAAAGCCAGTTTTGTATTTGCCATTCCAAGCCAGGGAGACATTTTTAATAAAAGTCCAGGTAACAAACTCTACTTCAAAAAATGTCCATGAAGACATTATAGTGAGACACCAAGCAGATTGTTCAATCTGTTAGAAAAAATAAAAATATGTATAGAATACAAAAAAAAAAAACTTAATTTGTAAGATTTGTATAAATGAAAATACTTATTCATAAATAATTTTACACAAATTAGAAATCCAGATTATTGAATATAATTTCATCCAAATGTTCCACAAAAATGTTATAAAGTGCAAGTAAAGTTTTAGTGGAGATTTTGTGACAATTCATTCAACAAATAGTATTTCAATAAATTAAAAACTGTTTTCATAAACAGATAGGGTAAATTTATCTTTAGTAATGAACTTTTTATTGAATGTTAGTTATTATACATTTAAAATAATTTTATAATATTTTTAAAAAAATACTTGATTGTTAAATCAGTTGGTACTGCAAAATGTAATCAAAATTTTAGTTCAAATAGTTTTCAGCAATTTTATGAAATTACTAAATTTTTTAGTAAGATACAAGGTTTAAAAATTCTTTGATGCTACCACTATTCTCATTTTAATTAAAAACAACATTGGAGACAATATGAGAATTTTGCGCATCATAATATTTCATATAAAAATAATCTTGCATTATAAAATTAAAAAAAAATGCCTTGATTTGCATATGTATTGGTATTCTATTAAATGTTAATATTTGTAATTATTTCAAATTTTGCTAGCAAATATAGACCTGAAGAAGATCAGAGTAAAGACAATTAAATAATTGATTTTTATTAATAAAAAAAAGCATGAAACATTTACTTTCGGAGTAAGATAAAAAAAATATGAAAATAACTTACACTTGTTAATTAAAAGAAAAATTTTCTTCTTCTTAATAAACATACACTAATACTACAGTAAGATGCATCAAGAATATTACATTTCATTGATTCAATTTAACATCAGTAAAAGTAATAAATTATTTTGAAAGGTAAACAATATAAGACAAATACAACTTTGCTGAATGCTTTTTTGCTACTACTACAACAAAAAGTAAATGAAAATTATACATTTTACTAGAAATTAAGAAACTATCAAAAACTAAAAAATTTACAAATATCAATCACCTAAACTTATAACAAATAAAGATAATTCAATAAATAGAGTTGTGATAATTTTAAAAGTCTTTCAAAAAATTTATCATTGCAAGATTATTATTTTCCATCAAATGCATTAGTTTTTTTTTTTTTTAATTGGTGATGCCTAGTAAATTTTTTAAGAAAAAAATATAAACATTTTAATGGTATTATAATGTATTCAACATCTATAAAAGAATTTAGTTTTTAGGTTTTTATTTTATTTATTTAATTTCACTCTTGCTCTCTTTATTTAATTATTTTTGGCAAACGTGAATTTCAATTTAAAACCATTGGTAGTGGTTTTTCCCTTAACTTACATATTTACCCAATTTGGTGTACTTTGCATTAAGCCTCAAAGTAAAAAGAATCAGATTTGAACTAGGCCTATTTTTTCTGCAACCAATTGACATTGAAATTTGATATAGTTTAGACATTCAGATCAGATGCCAAATTTCATTCATCTATTTTCTTAAAATTTTGTACCAATATCAAAAGAATGATTTTTATGTACTTGATATTTTATAGTTAACTTTTAAACAGAATATATATACATAAATTTTACTAGAATGTGTAAAAAATGAGATGGAAGAAAAAATTTCACTGAAAATTGGAGACAGAAAAATTTTTATATTCTAGATAAAAAAAATTATTTTATTAGCTGAATATCGCATTTCAAATTAGAAATGAAATTTGCATTCAAAGAAAATATACATAGATTATAGACTTTTTTTAAGGAGAGCTAATTACAAAGATTAACTATCTAACAATTTGATGTTAAACTAATTCTACATGTTTTAATGAAAAAAAGAAAAAAGAAAAAAAAGTGTCTGCATCTAAAAATGAATCTATATACTGAAAAGTTAAAACTTTTTTTTTAACCTTACAAAATGAAAATTCTGATTATGAGACACAAAATTTTTTATTTTACACTAATAACTAATCTAAATGTGATAAAATAAATTTGTATTTTTAATAAACTCCATAATCTTAAAAATAAATACAGTAACAAAGTAGACTCACTTGTTCTATGTTATAAATTTTCCTTGCACATCCTAATGAAAAGAATTTATAAGCTTCATCTATTCTACCATTTTCAGCAAAAGTTACAAAAAGACCTCGCAAAACTTGAGGTTGAATAACAAATAGCTCTTTCATCACACCATCAGAATGTTCAAAAAGTTCTAATGCAGTATGGAACTGACATCCATTTATAATATATATAAGATACTTATTGTAAATGACTTGTATTTCTGAAAAAACAAATTCTGTCTTAATGTAACTATTTAACATTAAAAACATCTAATTTATATTTAAACATACAAGGTGAGGCAAAAAAACTCGGACAAAGTTATTACATCATAAAATGGAAATTAACTAATTTCGTTTTAATTTGTATTCATTTCTTTTTGTCTTCAATTATTACCACTTCAATTATAAAATATTTTATAATATATCTCTCAATTCACATATTATTTTTGGCTTATTTTACACTTTAAAGAAAAAGGTCTGCCATTTTCAAGTTGTTTAAGCAAGGAAAACAAGAGTGTGAAATTGTTCGTTTCACTATTGTGCCTCGGAATCTGTTGTTTCAAAGAGCTTGGTAATGATGGTCGATGTCCAGGAAATGAATGAAAACATACAGTGAACTCCATAACCTTAAAGTCATCAAAAAGAGAATTCAACGAAATCTGAGGGTTTTCATGAGTGAAGTGACCAATCAGTGAGGTAAATGGCAAAAGCAGAGCTTGTACTGAGTGAAATGACCAATCAGTGAAGCAAATGGCAAAAACAGAGCTTGGACTGAAGCCTTACTGATTCCCAAAAATTTTGCTTCACATTAAAACAAAACTCATGCATCTCTAAAGATACCAAAAAGCTTTGAGATGGGCCAGAAGTCAGCATTGGGAGCGATTCCTTTTCATTAATGAAAAGCTCTTTACCCTCCAACAAGCTCGTAACTCTCAGAATGATAGGATTTGGTCTGTAGACATTCAAAGCCCTTCTGCAATTGTTGAACATTGCCAGCATCCAAAGTTGGTCAAGGTCTAGACTGGTATATTCTCTGCTTTTTGAAGATGAGGGCATTAAAATAAATCAAAAAGTGCACCAGCGGGACATTCTAAAAGCTGTTGTACTTCTCTGTACTAAAACACACCTCTGCAATATAAACTAGATATTTCAACAAGACTCTGCAACAGCTGACAAGACCAAAAATAACAAGAGTGCAGCAAGGTGCATTTTCCGGTTTGTCATATTATCTGGAGAATGGGCAAAATATTCACCAAGTCTCAATCCCATGGACTACAATATATGGTCTATTTTGGAGTCTAAGGCTTGCACTAAACCAAAGAAAAGTTTGGACTCTCTACAGTAATCACTTCGGCAGGAACGAGATGGATTAAGGCTAGAAGATTTGTGTTCCATTGCTGAAAATTTCAATACGTATTTGCACCTCTGCATTGTTGCAAAGATGGCATTGTTGCAAAGATGTTGCAAAGAACCAAATAATTTACTTATTAGTAAAAGTCTACTCTTATTATTATTTGTTATTTTATTTATTTTTAATAAAGTTATATTAAAAACTGTTTGTCCTGCAAAGACTCAAATAAAGAACAAGAAGAAAAGAAATTTTATTATGGTGTCCAAAGAATATCTTTACAGATTCAATTAAAACAAAGTATTAAAAATAAACACATAATTATGTTCTTGTACTTTTTTGCATTCATTGATGAAAACATTATTTTTTTTCACATTTCAAGTTTTCAACATTTTAATACTTCTTGTAACAAATTGAATCAGTAAGAGATTAACAAAAGAAAATGTCTCAAATATTGGAGTCTACAGTTTTTAAATCTGTTATATTGAATGATCTTGAAGGTGAATTTCAATTATGAGTAAATCAAAATTGGCACTGCTAGATTTAAATTCAATAAATCATAGAACTTGCATAATTTCTTGTAATGATATCATATTGAATCCAAGATATAATTCTATTTAAATCTCATCTCATTAAAAAAACTTTTATACTTTATTTATAGTCTATTATTATTATTATTTTAATATTAATTATTATTAAAATTATTATTATTATTAAAATATTAATTAATAAAATTAATATTTTATTTAGCACAATATACTGTACAATCTCATCACCATGTTGTTTGATATTTTGAGTGCCAGCCAATATTGTGAAGATATTGTAACAATGTTACAGAGCATTTTATTCTAATAAGGATACTTTTTAATAATTTTTTAAAGTGTAAAGATACTTTTCAGACACCATGTACAAAGAAATGTATGAGTAATATAATTAAGCAAAAACAAATTGTAATTACCTTCCGCAAAATCCTTAAGTTCTTCTAAAGAAAATTCTGTGGAAAGAGCAAAATATTTTAATACTTTAAAACTTGTAAAATATCAATTGAATGTGTGCAATACCAATCAAATTATAGCTTTGTAACATCAAATTTGATGTTTTCTTCAGAAAATTAATCACTACCATTAACTATAAAAGTGCTTCATTTTTTAAAGTGCATTATGGTGTTTTTAGAATACAGTTGACTTTAAAAACTTTTATAACTAAGGAATTTCTAATAATTCCCTTATAATTCTGAGTCATCCTATATTAAGTAATTTCAATTAAAATGAATGAACCTCATACTCAGATTTTTTTTTGTCACAATATTCTGAAAGTTACATGAAAATATAAGATGAAAAAAATAATACAAAATGCTTTACAATATTGTTACAATACCTTTATAATATTACACAGTACAGAAAATATTGAATTAGAAAACAAACAACATCTTGTGCTAATTAGGGCATATGCTTTCATGCTTAATAACCATTTGTGCATTACCATTTTTCCCCTCTTTTTAACACCATTTTTATATTCTTTCTTCATAGATTATACTCAAATAAAGTTCTCAAAATAAAATCAACACATTTTTATGAAATTGGAAACAATAAAAAATGAAATGCAACTGTATAAAATGTTTTCCTTGATGATTTCCTTTCAAGATGGGAAAAAATTATAACATCCTTGCAATTAAAACTGTTGACATGACATTTAAGATTTCATTATAAAAATAGTTCTTAATTATCCATATTTTCTTAATATGGATAATTTATAAATAATTATTTTAAGTATTTTCTACCTTTAAGTTTTTAACTTATAATTCTATATATAAGATACTCAGAAATTTTCACTCAGTTATTTTTCAATAACATCTCCATTAATTGGCCAATTTATAAGGAATCAATATTAAATTTAATTAACTGATAACTGAATTCTGAAAATCTTAAAATATTGAATTGTATTTGAAAATACACAAATGTACGAGATTTCAAACATTTTGTCATCAGAAAGCTAGTGAGAAATTAGATAAGAAATTACATGTCTACAAACATGAAATAAAATGTGTAAAACCTCTTCAAAATATTTTTAATAAAAACAAAAATTCTCTTTAAAATTTTTAATTACCTTTCACTGCTACACAAATATCACAGAGTGCTTGTAACCCCAATTTAAAATGATCTTTTGAATACAATTCCTGTGCCAAATTTAATAAATATCCAAATCTTTTATGTCTAACTTCTAATTTCAATGTGTCTTCCATATAATCAGGCAGGTTCAATGAGAAACCTACAAAGATGATAATATAAATATGGTAAAGCAGAACATTAATATAACCACATATTAGTCTTTTCAATTGTGCCAATTTTGCATTTTCAAAATTCACTTTTTAAAACAACCCAATAAAAGGTTTTACAAATATACCTTTATTAAGAGTACTAAAAAGGTAGTTTTTTGAAAATTTTAATCATGTTTTACTTTTAACATGCATGACAAAGCTCTAAACAAAAATACTAAACTTCATAAAATAATTAACTGTACCAAATATAAACACCAAGAAATAATATACGTATGATTAATTGAAAAATAAATGAATAAATTGCAAAAAATGTCTAAGATATTAAAAATATTACATAATTATTAAATAAAAGAAAATTAATCTCCATTATAATAAAATTCAATTTCAAAAAAGCTGAAATCAACTTTTTAGATTGTGTCATAAATCTGTTTTCAGGCTTTGATGTATAATTCTAATCTTATAATAACAATTAAAAAAATTTGAAACAAACTTTTTTGCGAATGCGCTTATTATATACGAAATACTATATTTGTATAGAAATTTGTGCAGAAACAAAATTAAACAATTAACTGATTTTAGTTTTTGAGAATACATTAAAATAGTTTATTGAAAACAGAAAAATATAAAGGTAAATTTCAAAATTAACACAACAGGAAGAGAGTAAAAAATCAGTTATGAAATAATATCTAAATAGACATGAATAAGCCAGATTAAACTAGTCAATGTAAAAATTGAATTCATATGAACTTAATATCTATTTTGCATATTATAACTTTTTGCATTTAAAATGATTCCACATATATTATTGAAAGTTTTATAAGCACAATCTCCAACTTCAACACTTTTTTTTTCAGATAGCAATTCTGGAAAAGATACAATTAAATAAATTACATTTTAATAAGACTTAAAAGAAACAGCAAACAACATAATTTTAATTAATATCTCTTGAAAATCATTTAGAAATTGAAATTCAAATTAAATAATATAAGTAGCAATTATCACAATTTATATATTTGTGGTAACTAAGTATAAAGTTTTTTTCTTCATTAAATTAGTACAATAGAATAATTCATATATATCTAAACAATACTTTCTTTCAATAGACTTTTAAATTCCATGCTAATACAATAATGCGTTCAACTATGTTCCTTCATTTTCAAATGAAAGTGTTTAAATTCTCCAAATGTAGAAAGAACTCTTACAAATTATTAATCATAATTAGCATGAAAAGAATTAAATAAAAATGGTATTTAAAAACATTTATTTATTAGCATTAAGATTTTTTAATCATAATTGGGGTTTTTATTTTTCTTTAGACTTTAATGTAGAAATAATCCTTTTTGTAATCATTTTCTAATCATTGTATTATCTTGTAATCATTTTTTTTTTCTTTTGAAATTCTTTTTGATAATACGGCTTACTCAACATCAAAATTTTATTATATTAATTGATAATTAAATGTGAAAAAACTAAACATAGTTATGAAGAAGTGCATAAAATTTCAGAAGTCTTATCTCTTTAGGTACACAGTGGAAATTCAATTTCAAAATTTCTACCTTACAAAGTTAAAATAAATCCATCTAAATTAAAATCTGTAAAAATTAAATACCAAAGAAATCATGTTAATTTATCAGTTCAAAGACATTAAAATTCAAATTATTGTCAGGAAGTTCACATGAAAAGATAAGACTTCTTTAAAAGATATAGGAAAAGTCTCAATTTTTGAGCTTTCTTCTTTTTTATTTTTATAGTTATTTATTTTTTTATCTGTTATTTAGCTTCTGCAAGCCACTTTTAAGATTAGTGGTGTAGAAATTGTTATTAACGGTTTAATTTAATAATTTTAATTTACTTAGGTTAGTTACATAGAAAAATTAATCAGCATTCAAAAATGTATTCTTTAGGTTACTTATATGATGTGTTTTATGTTATTTTTATAAAACAGAATTGTGGTGATAGCATCACAGAAATTGATATACGAATTTCAAATATTAAAATGTTAATATTTATATTTTATATCATGCATAAATATAAATCAATTATTTTTTTTAATTCTTGTGATTCTAAGTATAGATGAATGAAGTGGATTTACATCATGAAAAGTAGTTAAATTTGTTTTCTTCATGTCATTACTTATAAGGTAATTATGACCATTTATAATTAAGCAATATTTAAAACAACAGTACCTTTAATCCATAACACACAAAAATACACTCTCAGCTTTTTTGTCTTGATATAGAAAAATTAATCCTATAAACATATTAAGAGGCTATAATAAATTTTACTGTACTTTTAAAAATACAGTAGGCATCTTGAAATCTTTTCAAGTGAAGACAAATATCCAAGGCAGCAAATGCCACAGTGAATGGCAATACAAAGATATCTGAAAATTTTGGGAAGCTCTTCAGAAAACTTGGGGCATTATACAAACAGAGTTGAAGACCCATGTAGTTTATGTTGTGCTTATGCAATATGAACAAGACTTCAAAGGCACTCTGGTACTGCTTTCTGGAAAAAACTTCCAACATCATGGACACGCCCATTTGTCCTAAAATTCCCACGAGCTGCAGAGGCACATCCCCATGCCCTATTTTAAAGAAAAAGAAAGAAAAAAATTCATAATGGATCATGCATTGAAAAATGTCTTGAGAAATCAAGATAAACCAGAATAATTGCCTAAATGCAGATGAGCACTTGAAGTTTTTTAAGTTTGTAACATATAGCAATCCTGGATATTTCAAATAATAGTCAGCACATAAAATAAACATTATAAGTTAACATTTTTAATGTCAGAATAAGACTGATTAAAAAATTTTCAGCCTATGCCTGCTCAATTTCAAATATTTTATTTAATAAAATGTGTTGAAATTCAGATATTTTTTTTAAAAAAAATTATAAAGAATATAATAAATTTCTTACAAAACTAAATTATTCTTTTTTAAAATCTGATACACTTTTTTAAAAAAATCATTCTTATATGAAATGCATTATATATATTTTTTTCCACTGGCTACACTCAATGTTTACATTAAATCCTATCTATAAGAAATATGTTCAATATTAACTTTAACTACAGAAATTATTTCAATGTTTGTTTGTTTTTTGACATCCAGAAATACTATCAAGAGAATGATATGATGACTCAAATAAATCCATAAGCAGCAATGATCATGAAACTTACTATAAACTTCCTTTGCAAGCTTTTCATAGAACATGCCAACATCTTCTGAATGAAATAAAAAGCTTTGATTCAAACAAGCAATTAAATTACCATCTTTGTACCAAGCTTGGAAAAAATTTGCTATCTGTATCCACCAATCATTTTTGATGCAAAATTTGATGAAATTCTGTAGGGAATTTATATCAACTTCCAATGAACTTACAGAGCACAAAAATTTACATAGTCTAAAGAATCCAACAAGCAAATTATTTTCTTCTTGTTTTGAAAAACGCTCTAGAACTTCAGTGAGAACAGTTTTGGGACAGAGAAGATTGCATACACATTTCACATATTCCATAAATGAAATAAGTTCAAGGGATGAAATTTCTGAAAATATCATAATACCGACATAGGAAGATACTGCATTGCTGTTGACAGGAACTTTTATTTTCTGAACAAAAGAAAAGAATTTCTTGCCAGTTTTAACTGTACAATCACAGTTAAAGCATTCACTGACAATCAGAGAGCACAGATCAGAATTGAACAATTTCGATCGATGGAAAATATTCATAATTTTTCCGAAATTCCTAGAAATCCAGGCATCATCAATAAGATGAATAGAATTTTTAATGAAATCTATTACATTAATGAACAATTCTTTGAATATTTCTAATTGCATAGATTCTACACTGATTGCAATATATTTATTTGCGACAGTTATTGCTTCATTTATGTTACCAGATATGCATTGTTCAGAAATATAAAGCATCACTTCATTTATGTTGTTAAGATGATTGTCCTGAAAATAAAATAATTAGGATAAGAATAATTTTAAAAAATATATTTGAATTAATGCAATAAAAAATAAAAATTTAATTTTTTGGTTATATGTTACTAATTAATCTTTAATTTATCATTCTTCGTTTTAAATACCATGAAATCTTGAATATTTATTTCAAAATGCCATAGTATTCCAAGCTGATATGGAATAAATACTTAATTGGAGATTATATTAAAAGATAAAGTGATAATTAAATTTTGAAAATTTTAAAGGAATATACTGTCATCAAAAACATTAAGAGTAGAAAATTTGAAAATTCTACCTTTTTAGGAAGTGAAAGAAATATTGATTACAAAAAGCATTATATAGAATAAGAAACAACAATTTAAATAAACAATAATAATTAATTGGAATAATTAATTGAATTCATTACAAATATTATGGAATATAGTCTCACACAATAGTTAAAAACTGCTTTTTGATATTATTTAAATCACAATTTTCTTTTCAATTTCAGAAAATATTTACTAAAATCTTTTACTCTTCATTTTCATTTATTAGTAATGTATCTATTAACTTATGTTTTCACTTCTGATTATATATTTTTCAAATTTAATAATAAATAAATAATTACATTTAATATGTCACATTTATAACATAGCTGTAGAGAAAAGTTTGAATTAATATTTAAATCATAATAATCTTCCTTTTTATTTACCTAAAACAGTTATATATGCAAAACTAATTATTAGTTTTCTACTGTTCATAGCAAAATTTAAGAGATATCTGAAACTTATTCAAAAAGTTTGTAAAAACCATAGAACTTACTTTAAAAACAGTCGAGTTAATTATAGGTTGTTGCAGACTTTTTTGGTTATTTACTTTAATATTTCTGCTTGAATTCCTAAAGTACATAATAAAATGTACTAATTAAACAATAATAACACACATATTAGATATTTGCATTTTAATATGATTAAACTAACCACCTTTGGCGACCAGCTATTTGTCAACTATTACTAATTGTAATAATCTAGCCATGTCAACCAACTATCATGAACTACACCTTATCATAATAAATAAAAATACAATTTTGTTACATTTGAAAATACTGAACATGCTAATTGTCTAGCAATATCTGTAAGCTAGGGGGGGGGGGGAGATCCTGTCAGAGTTTTATTTTATGAAATAGCTCGGAATTTTAGGACATTGGAGGCAGATAATCATTGATTATATATCTAAGAATAAAAATATATTCATTTTCTAAGAATCAATTTCATAACTTATAAAATTGACATAGTAGTTGTGGATATCTATCTTTTATTTTCATCAAAGAATTTATAGAGAAATAGTGATTCTCTAAGGAATGAGAGCAGAAATCCTTAATGATACATTCAGAAGTTATTAACTTTCATACGAAACAAAAAGTGGTGATGTTGGACCAATAGGTGCAACCAGGGCTGGTTCTTTGGCTTTCCTGATTATTTTAAACTTTTTAGATAACAAAAGAAAAAAATGCTTATATCTGAAACAAAGAGAAAAAAATCTATAATAGATTAGTCTTTATCATGTATAGCACAAAGCAGGGTTTAAAAATATATCCGCATAAATGTATTTATGGTATATAATAGTTATTGGTATCTGATATTTAGATACTAATTTCTGTTTTGGCATGAAGCAATTTAGAATTTATTTTATGTTTAAATCGATGGTTTATCATTAAGTGAATAAAGTTAAACATGAATAACTTTAGTAATGGGAACATAAACTTCCATGTTACATTTTATGCTGTTTTATAACAAAAGTCGATGAGATAAGCAATTTTTATTTATTTTAATCCATTTTTAGTTATATGTGAAATTTTTTAATTCATAGAATTCCAAGGTTTTAGCATTAACTTTTAAAGCTACCACATATTTACATTCAAAATGCACTACTATATATAATTTCTTAAGCATTCTACCAAAGTATATGAGATTTTTTTACTAAAACTTTTATTAACCCTTTAAAGGGCATTTTTTTCGAGTCATATTATGTTAAAATATTTTTAGGCTTGAAATTAGAATAAGAAATGGGATTCATTTAGCTTATTAGATAAATTTAATTTGATTAATTCATTTGGTTAATTAATAATTAAGTAACAAGTCAAGACACATCATTTTGTCTGAGATAAAGAACTGAAGCATCTAAGTTTCTAACTTACTAAAAAAATTTGTCAGAACTTATGCCAACCTACATAATTTCATACAAAGATTGATAAATTTGGTGGGAAGCATACTTCCCACGGCCCTAGAGAGGGTTAATTAATCAGTGACAAAATCAGATCTGAAATATGGTTAATAAGCTAAGAGACAATCCAGATAGACATATTGTCTAGTAAATAAATGCTAAGTGACATATTTTAAATAGAAAACATAATAAATGGTTTAATAAAATGTAAAGATTCCAAATGCTTTCTTACATATTTTTGTTTAGCTTGAGCCCTTTCATGTTTCAAGATCAAATTTTGTAAACAATTTTTCTGTTACTTTCACATACATTCAAATTGAAAACTCATACACATGTTCTGAATGGTAGTACTCTTTTTTAATATTCTAGAAATTAATTATCAGTTAATCAAGTAGTTTTATTAAATTATAGTTTCATAGGTGGGGTGTTATAGTAATGGAGAAAAATCATTACATTTATAACAATTATATATATAGCATATATAATGATTATATATAAATTAAAGGGGAAAAAAGTATAAAATGATTAAAATAAAAAATCTTTTCTTTAGAATACTAGTTAAAATGTTTATTTTAAATTGATTTAAAAAAATTGCATTGAAAATTAGAGTCGTCATTATAATTTAGTGAATTATTAATATAATTGCTATTTCTATTATTTAAAAAATTATTTAAAATTTAAATATATTAATTATTTAAGTACAGCTAACTACAGTATTTTTATTTTATCTTCTGCAATAAAATTTTTAAACCCAAACAGCAATCTAAGGAAACACTAAAAAAAAAAATTAAATCAAAATAAAGATATTACTATTTGTTTTAAATCTCAACTTATTCTAGAAATTCTACAAAGCAATACTTTGAAATAAAGCATAATTTTACAATGTAAACAAGGCTGATTTTCTTATGCTATATCAAATCGATCCAGAAAGAAATAAGGGGAAAAATCCATCATACACAAGAAACAGAACTTGACGTGCACACATACATAGGAATCAAATTATAGTAATAAGCAGGAGAAATATTACCTTTTGAAAGAATGTTCACTATCACTTTCTGAATCATCCTCATCATCATATTCAAAGCCTCTTTCATAATTATTTTGAAATTTACTTTTGCTAGACAATGGATCAAAATTATTTTGAAAAAAACTGACAAAATCTGTATGAGGACAAATTTCTGTTTGCTTTTTAGGTGAGTCAACATCTTTGTCCTTTTTCTGAAATGTAGAATTTTCCGAAGATGCATGTGTAGGGCAATAATTTGAAAAACTTTTAGTTTCTTCTTCCTTTAATGTATTATCAATATAAAATTCATTATCACTCTCCTTTGTTTCAGTTTCACCAGTATCAGATGGTTCATAATCTAATTCTTCAGGAAAGTAACCTTCACCATGGGAACACTTTAAAACAGAATTATCTTCATTAGTATTTGTAGAATGTTGGCTTGGAGAAAAACTTGACTTAGAAATAACAAATTTGGTTTCAAAACTTTTATCACCTGTCTCCACTAAAGTATTTACAGAAGTATCATTATCTAAATTTTTTGAATAATCTTTCAACTCAGAACTACTTGTTTCAAAATTAACAACCATTGGATTAGAGAATTCCTTTTCATCCATTTGGTTTTTACAAATAGTTGAAGGGTTACTGAGAATGTCATTTGATTCACTTTGATCATCAAAAAAATTACACATATTTAAAAAATCTGTATTGAATTTGGGCCATTCTGAAATGAAATCTGCATCCATTTGTAAATCAAATAAGGTTTTCCCCAAATCGTCGTTTGAATCCACTGACTGTATACAATCAATGTCTTTTATTAGAGCATAACTTTTATCCCACATGCTATTAGATAAATTGGAAATGTCCAAAGATACATTTTTTTCATTTTCTTTATAATACTGAAAAGCTGCAGAAACCATACAAAAATCTAAAATGGCAGAACAAGCATAAGGATCTCTCAATTCAATTTTAGGTTTTCCAACAATTCTACGAATTTTTAGATTGTCTACAGTAGATTTTGCATCATTAACAGCAGTAAGGAGTGAAGAAAGTGAATTTTCTTCAAAATTATTTTCCATTTTCACAATCAGCTACAAATAGAGATTCCCTTCACAAACTCTATATCTAAAAGTAAAAAACAATGCATTTGTATTTTTATTAATTTTATAAAAAAAAACTTCAACACCATATGTAATATTAGATGCTATTTCATTAATTACTTCTGGCATGGAAAATTGTTCACAAATATTTATCCTACATCAATAAAGGTTGCAGATCATTTGAATGTTGCAATACAAACTGACAAATTCTTGTTCGCACTTTCTACAGACAAACTAACATCAATATTATACAAAGAAAGCTTTTATTTATTGATCATGGAATATGGATCATTTTTTTTCCAGTGCAAGATCCTCAAATGCAGGTTTATAATTTGACTAAAAATAACAGCAAAAAGAAATTTTAGATATCTATCATAAAAACTAAAATAAGAAGGGAAAAAAATCATGGGAACAATATTAAAATGCTCTTACCAGTAAAATGTATAAAATAAATAGCAATATATTAATTTTGAGACAGAAACTGAGACATGAAACTTGAGACATGAAAGTGAGCAATAAATTATTTAATACTAGCCAATTTCAACTGACAGCTGATTTGCCTCAGTGAATTATAGTTAAAAACTTGGATTAAATCTTCTATTTATATAACTTGATCTTTTATGCATTTTTATTTAGCCAAGCATTTTTAAGCTTCGAATTTTGGCAGACTTCAATTCATGTTTAGCTTAAAAAATAAAAGACATATATACATGAAATTTAAAAAATAAAAGATATTTTCCTGATAATATACAGTACTCCACTACTCATGATAACTCAAGCATAACTCAGCAAATAAGAATTTATTATTTTTTTTTCAAATGATAAATTATCAAATTTAGTATTATACTTAATATGATTAAACTTAATAAGGTTAATACTTAATTAGTTTACAAACATCATAACTATTGAAGAAAATGTTGCTCACATAATGCTAAGAGAATATGCCGTATTAGCACAAAATGTCCAAGAACATTGTAACAATATCTTCACCACATTAGTCAACATTCAGGTTATTGAAAAACATCATGAATATATCATACAACACATTTAGCAAATAGGATGGTGCTCTTGTTCTACCAAATTCATGAATTGTTATTAAGAATTTCACTCATCAAGAAAGGTAATTGAACATGCCAAAACTGACTAAACCAATTTGCCAGGAAAGATAATATGGCAGCATTTTCTCATTGTTTCATTAAATTCATATTGTAACATGAATATATCAAATCATGGCATTTACATTCTTGGGAAATGCAGCTTTATGAATAATACAGAATACAACAAATTGCAAAAAATAAAAACTCACACTTTATTTATTAGAATGTCAGTAACCAATTAAAAAGAAACTAAATTTAAAGATAACCAGAAGAATAAATTGTTTTGAAATGTTCATTAATGAGCGGTACCGCTCCACCAACGACACCATTTGAGAGCCTAACAATAATTATTTCTAAATGAAGAAAAAATCAAAATTTAGGAATGCAAACATTTAAATATAATACTAAACGAATACATCAAACTGGTATTCGAAACTATGTTACTCCAATATTGTTTTTTTAATATAATAATAGATAGAACAACGGGTTTTTTTTTATTAAATTTGCATTTCTTGAATATTTTTTTTCAAAAATATTGATACAATTTCTCTTACCACAATATCTTTTTATTATTTTTTTATTTATTATTTATTTCACAATCATAGCAAGGTTTCGATTCTATTAAATCCAATTCAACCGCGAAGACGGCATATTGCCAGATTTCTAAAACAATTATTGTTGTTTTTGTTTTGTATAATAAATATTGTTTTTTGTAATATGAAATAGGAAGGAGTTTTTTTATTATTATTAAAGTGAATTTGTTGAATATTTAGCAAGAAAAATATTGAAACAATTTCTCTTACCTCAAAATCTTATCATTATTATTTATTTATTTATTTCACAATCATAGCAAGGTTTCGGTTCTATTAAATACAATTCAACCGCGAAGATGGTATATTGCCAGATTTCTAAAGCAACCACAAATAATACTGGTGGGTGCGAAGATTCCATAATCCAAATCCAGGCTCGGTGACCAAGTTTTTGACTTCTTTACTTTACAAATAATGAATTATACTTCCATGCAAAAGACAATGTCGAGTTGTAGATTTCTCATAAAGGCCAACAGAAATAAATGCACTGCATCTGAAAAACTGTCCCACATAAAAAATTCAAATATTTCAAAACAGCATTAAAAAAATATTAAGAAATTCAAAAATAGTATAAAAAAGAAGTTTTCATATAACAACTTTTTAATATTCGCTGCTTACTCTGTCAAGAAACACAGAGTGGAAATCTGCGTTATGATTCTGAATTGTATAAAAATTCTTTTCTTCTAGAAATCCATCCGAAATCGCTGATTTCGAAAGAACTTTGTAAGACCTCGTTTTGATCCTTTTTTTTTTTTTTTCTTTTTAAACGTGTTATTACTTTTATGCACTTTTATTTAACTTACTTGTTTTATGTATCTAAAGTTTTAGCTTTTATTAGAAGATTTAATATTCAATTCCTGATACAATAGAGTTTTGAAATTTCTAATGAAATTCGCATTCACAACCAAATACACTACTTCAATATTTTTGGAACTTAATTAGCGATTAATAGATTAATTCAATAAATGTTTCTGATAATTTTGAATAGCTTTTAACATAATATTTTTATTTGATCTTAATGGTGTCATCAAGTAGAGAAGTTCGGGGAAATCGTTTTCAAGATTATAATATATTTTGAATAATAAATTATAAATTAGACAACCAAATTCTACTTTTAAGCCTTATTTTATTAAAATATTTGAAATAATTTTAAAATATTTACTTCATTTTCTAAAAACAAACGAAAGCGCTGATATCTATTATTCTTTGAGCATTCGATTATTTTGAAACAAATATTCTATTAAAAAATTAAAGTAAAAAACTGTTATTAAAAAGAAACGTGAGAAGTCACCAAACTGTGAAATACTCTTGAAAACACTGCATTTTCAATGTTTCGAAATAAAATTTTATAGTTAGCTAAACTCTAAATAATTTATCTAAATTTATCATATAGAAATTTTAAAAGATTTTGACAAAAACTTTTTTTTATTACAAGAAACTTTACGATTAAATTATTCTTTAAAAAAATGGAATTAGATGCTATATTGATTAAATTAAATGTCGTAACAAAACCATATTCTTTCCTCATTACACTTTGAGGATATCAAAGAAAAGGCGTGCCTTTTTTCTTTTGTCTTCCTCGAATTTAAGTCAAATTCTAGCCTCTGTAATTGTTTCATGAATGAACCTAAAATTAAAATTTATGAGTTAGGTCATATAACTAACTTATTGTTTCCTTAATATCTCTTAAATAAATGCATGAGTTAAGGTAAAAGAAACATTGAATTCGATAAATTTAAAACCTAAAATATTTGAAACTTCCAAAAAACGTTAATGATTTTCATAATTTAAAAATTAGCATATAATTACTTTCCATAATTATATAAATTGTTAAGAATGTATTGTACCAATATTTTGTTCAATTTTATAAAAAAAATGATTTTTTTTTTTTTTTTTTTTTTTTTTACATTTGAACATATTTGTTAATGTCATTAATTCCTATTTCATAAAGAAGGCCATTTTCATGTAGAAAAAAGCCTTTTTTGAAATGATAATACATAACGAATCTTGCGTAAAATTAAAAAATATATGTATATCTTCTTTCTAATAGACAAGGAAATTTCTTCACAGAGATATCCATTTCTGCAAGAATTAATGCTGCCTGATATGTATTACATTTTTTTCTGATATATAATTAATTATCTTAACTTGTAAGATTGCATTCAATTGCCAATGAAGATTGTCATTTGATAATATTTTTCATTTTTATTTCAAATGGTAATGAATTTATTCTTTAAAAACCAAAAATCTATATAATATGTCTTTCCAAATCAGATGGAATTTTATGCATTACGGCATTAGTTGACACGTTTTCGTATCAACTAATTCCGCTTCATTTATGTAAGATTTTATTTTAACATGGCTTTATTTATTAATATTGGTTCATGTTCCTGAACATGAAATATTATAACTTATTTTTCTCAGATACGATATAGTTCCCAAAGTTTCGCGACCTTCTGTTACAGATTGAATTAACCATTTAGAAATACTTATTATCAGTTTTTAAAATAGTAGGTATGCTTTTCTGATAAGTATTAACTAATAAATGTTTCTTTCTTCATTTGAAGGTTATTGTTATATAAATAATTAACGAGGAATAGCAAATAAATATATAAATGTTTCACTTAAAAATTAACTTTTCAAAAATATCCATTTCAATAAAAACTGAAGCCGCATCATACATGTTACAGTTAAATATTAATTCAAGTTTTCATATTAACAGATTAGTATTCTTAAAAATTAAATATTGTAATATTTTTTCTCAATATGAATGTATGTTAATACTAAGAAATTTTGAAAACCATCAAAAACCGGTGGAGTATCCCATTTGAATATATTTATGTCATTTATTTCATGATATCGCAAAACCATGAAAAAAAAATGCAGACTTTCTTTTTAATAGATGGAGCATCTCCTTCTCAGATATATCCATTTCAAACTCGAATAACAACATCTAATCATAATAAGATTTTACTTATTGGAATCGTTTATTTATCTTCATTTGGGCGGGACAGTAATTATGAAATTCTGTAACATACTTCTCCCTTTTCAGAGTTCTCGAAATTCTGCTTACCTCCCGTTGCATATTTTATTCATATTTAGAATTCATATAATTTTTTAAATAACAATTTGCAACAATGAAAATAAATTCCTACTTTCTTTCCAATAGATACGGAATTTTCTACTCCGAAATATTCATTTCACTCTGAAAGAGCACCAACTAAACAAGGTAAGATTTTACCTTTTGGACACTTTTATTTACCTTCATTCGTGCGTAATCGTAATTATAAAATTATGGAACTATCTTTTCCCCATTTTTCAGAGTTACCCAAATTTTGCCTACCTCTCGTTGCATATTTTATTCTTATTCAATATTGTTTGCATTTTTTAAAAATGACAATGAGGAAAAAGGAAAATAAATTCCTTCTTTCTTTCCATTAGATACGGAATTTTCTTCTCCGAAATATTCCTTTCAACCTGAAATAGCAACACCTAATCAAGGTAAGATTTTACCTTTTGGACTATTTTATTTACCTTCATTAGTGCGTGAACGTAATTATGAAATTATGGATCTAACTTTTCCCCATTTTTCAGAGTTTCCCAAATTTTGCCTACCTCTCGTTGCATATTTTATTCGTATTCAATATTCTTTGCATTTTTAAAAAATAATAACGTGGAAAATTGAAAATAAATTCCTTCTTTCTTTCCAATAGATACGGAATTTTCTTCTCCGAAATATTCCTTTCAACCTGAAATAGCAACATCTAATCAAGGTAAGATTTTACCTTTTTGACATTTTTTTTTACCTTCATTCGTGCGTAATCGTAATTATGAAATTATGGAGCTATCTTTTCCCTATTTTTCAGAGTTACCCAAATTTTGCCTAC
The DNA here is from genome assembly GCF_947563725.1 of Argiope bruennichi. Taxonomy (NCBI): domain Eukaryota; kingdom Metazoa; phylum Arthropoda; class Arachnida; order Araneae; family Araneidae; genus Argiope; species Argiope bruennichi. The sequence continues at coordinate 84,453,099 of NC_079157.1, read as the reverse complement.
CTCTCGTTGCATATTTTATTCGTATTCAATATTGTTTGCATTTTTTTAAAACGACAATGAGGAAAAAGGAAAATAAATTCCTTCTTTCTTTCCATTAGATACGGAATTTTCTTCTCCGAAATATTCCTTTCAACCTGAAATAGCAACACCTAATCAAGGTAAGATTTTACCTTTTGGACTATTTTATTTACCTTCATTAGTGCGTGAACGTAATTATGAAATTATGGATCTAACTTTTCCCCATTTTTCAGAGTTTCCCAAATTTTGCCTACCTCTCGTTGCATATTTTATTCGTATTCAATATTCTTTGCATTTTTAAAAAATAATAACGTGGAAAAATGAAAATAAATTCCTTCTTTCTTTCCAATAGATACGGAATTTTCTTCTCCGAAATATTCCTTTCAACCTGAAATAGCAACACCTAATCAAGGTAAGATTTTACCTTTTGGACACTTTTATTTACCTTCATTAGTGCGTAATCGTAATTATGAAATTATGGAACTATCTTTTCCCTATTTTTCAGAGTTACCCAAATTTCACCTACCTCTCGTTGCATATTTTATTCGTATTCAATATTGTTGGCATTTTTTTAAAACGACAATGAGGAAAAAGGAAAATAAATTCCTTCTTTCTTTCCATTAGATACGGAATTTTCTTCTCCGAAATATTCCTTTCAACCTGAAATAGCAACACCTAATCAAGGTAAGATTTTACCTTTTGGACTACTTTATTTAACTTCATTAGTGCCTGAACGTAATTATGAAATTATGGATCTGACTTTTCCCCATTTTTCAGAGTTTCCCAAATTTTGCCTACCTCTCGTTGCATATTTTATTCGTATTCAATATTCTTTGCATTTTTAAAAAATAATAACGTGGAAAAATGAAAATAAATTCCTTCTTTCTTTCCAATAGATACGGAATTTTCTTCTCCAAAATATCCCTTTCAACCTGAAATAGCTACACCTAAACAAGGTAAGTTTTCCCTTTTGGACTCTTTTATTTACCTTCATTAGTGCGTGAACGTAATTATGAAATTATGGAACTATCTTTTCCCTATTTTTCAGAGTTACCCAAATTTTGCCTACCTCTCGTTGCAAATTTTATTCGTATTCAATATTGTTTGCATTTTTTTTAAAATGACAATGAAGAAAAAAGAAAATAAATTCCTTCTTTCTTTCCATTAGATACGGAATTTTCTTCTCCGAAATATTCCTTTCAACCTGAAATAGCAACACCTAATCAAGGTAAGATTTTACCTTTTGGACTATTTTATTTACCTTCATTAGTGCGTGAACGTAATTATGAAATTATGGATCTAACTTTTCCCCATTTTTCAGAGTTTCCCAAATTTTGCCTACCTCTCGTTGCATATTTTATTCGTATTCAATATTCTTTGCATTTTTAAAAAATAATAACGTGGAAACATGAAAATAAATTCCTTCTTTCTTTCCAATAGATACGGAATTTTCTTCTCCGAAATATTCCTTTCAACCTGAAATAGCAAAACCTAATCAAGGTAAGATTTTACCTTTTGGACTGTTTTATTTGCCTTCATTAGTGCGTGAACGTAATTATGAAATTATGGAATTATGGAACTATCTTTTCCCCATTTTTCAGAGTTACCCAAATTTTGCCTACCTCTCGTTGCATATTTTATTCGTATTCAATATTTTTTGCATTTTTAAAAAATAATAATGTGGAAAAATGAAAATAAATTCCTTCTTTCTTTCCAATAGATGCGGAATTTTCTTCTCCGAAATATTCATTTCACTCTGAAAGAGCACCAACTAAACAAGGTAAGATTTTACCTTTTGGACACTTTTATTTACCTTCATTAGTGCGTAATCGTAATTATGAAATTATGGAACTATCTTTTCCCCATTTTTCAGAGTTACCCAAATTTTGCCTACCTCTCGTTGCATATTTTATTCTTATTCAATATTGTTTGCATTTTTTTAAAATGACAATGAGGAAAAAGGAAAATAAATTCCTTCTTTTTTTCCATTAGATACGGAATTTTCTTCTCCGAAATATTCCTTTCAACCTGAAATAGCAACACCTAAACAAGGTAAGTTTTACCTTTTGGACTCTTTTATTTACCTTCATTAGTGCGTGAACGTAATTATGAAATTATGGAACTATCTTTTCCCTATTTTTGAGAGTTACCCAAATTTTGCCTACCTCTCGTTGCATATTTTATTCGTATTCAATATTGTTTGCATTTTTTTAAAACGACAATGAGGAAAAAGGAAAATAAATTCCTTCTTTCTTTCCATTAGATGCGGAATTTTCTTCTTCGAAATATTCCTTTCAACCTGAAATAGCAACACCTAATCAAGGTAAGATTTTACCTTTTGGACTCTTTTATTTACCTTCATTAGTGCCTAATCGTAATTATGAAATTATGGAATTATGGAACTATCTTTTCCCCATTTTTCAGAGTTACCCAAATTTTGCCTACCTCTCGTTGCATATTTTATTCGTATTCAATATTTTTTGCATTTTTTTAAAACGACAATGAGGAAAAAGGAAAATAAATTCCTTCTTTCTTTCCATTAGATACGGAATTTTCTTCTCCGAAATATTCCTTTCAACCTGAAATAGCAACACCTAATCAAGGTAAGATTTTACCTTTTGGACAATTTATTTACCTTCATTAGTGCGTGAACGTAATTATGAAATTATGGATCTAACTTTTCCCCATTTTTCAGAGTTTCTCAAATTTTGCCTACCTCTCGTTGCATATTTTATTCGTATTCAATATTCTTTGCATTTTTAAAAAATAATAACGTGGAAAAATGAAAATAAATTCCTTCTTTCTTTCGAATAGATACGGAATTTTCTTCTCCGAAATATCCCTTTCAACCTGAAATAGCAACACCTAAACAAGGTAAGTTTTACCTTTTGGACTCTTTTATTTACCTTCATTAGTGCGTGAACGTAATTATGAAATTATGGAACTATCTTTTCCCTATTTTTCAGAGTTACCCAAATTTTGCCTACCTCTCGTTGCAAATTTTATTCGTATTCAATATTGTTTGCATTTTTTTAAAATGACAATGAAGAAAAAAGAAAATAAATTCCTTCTTTCTTTGCATTAGATACGGAATTTTCTCCTCCGAAATATTCCTTTCAACCTGAAATAGCAACACCTAATCAAGGTAAGATTTTACCTTTTGGACTATTTTATTTACCTTCATTAGTGCGTGAACGTAATTATGAAATTATGGATCTAACTTTTCCCCATTTTTCAGAGTTTCCCAAATTTTGCCTACCTCTCGTTGCATATTTTATTCGTATTCAATATTCTTTGCATTTTTAAAAAATAATAACGTGGAAAAATGAAAATAAATTCCTTCTTTCTTTCGAATAGATACGGAATTTTCTTCTCCGAAATATCCCTTTCAACCTGAAATAGCAACACCTAAACAAGGTAAGTTTTACCTTTTGGACTCTTTTATTTACCTTCATTAGTGCGTGAACGTAATTATGAAATTATGGAACTATCTTTTCCCTATTTTTCAGAGTTACCCAAATTTTGCCTACCTCTCGTTGCAAATTTTATTCGTATTCAATATTGTTTGCATTTTTTTAAAATGACAATGAAGAAAAAAGAAAATAAATTCCTTCTTTCTTTGCATTAGATACGGAATTTTCTCCTCTGAAATATTCCTTTCAACCTGAAATAGCAACACCTAATCAAGGTAAGATTTTACCTTTTGGACTATTTTATTTACCTTCATTAGTGCGTGAACGTAATTATGAAATTATGGATCTAACTTTTCCCCATTTTTCAGAGTTTCCCAAATTTTGCCTACCTCTCGTTGCATATTTTATTCGTATTCAATATTCTTTGCATTTTTAAAAAATAATAACGTGGAAAAATGAAAATAAATTCCTTCTTTCTTTCCAATAGATACGGAATTTTCTTCTCCGAAATATTCCTTTCAACCTGAAATAGCAACATCTAATCAAGGTAAGATTTTACCTTTTGGACACTTTTATTTACCTTCATTAGTGCGTAATCGTAATTATGAAATTATGGAACTATCTTTTCCCCATTTTTCAGAGTTACCCAAATTTTGCCTACCTCTCGTTGCATATTTTATTCGTATTCAATATTGTTTGCATTTTTTTAAAATGACAATGAGGAAAAAGGAAAATAAATTCCTTTTTTCTTTCTATTAGATACGGAATTTTCTTCTCCGAAATATTCCTTCCAACCTGAAATAGCAAAACCTAATCAAGGTAAGATTTTACCTTTTGGACTGTTTTATTTGCCTTCATTAGTGCGTGAACGTAATTATGAAATTATGGAATTATGGAACTATCTTTTCCCCATTTTTCAGAGTTACCCAAATTTTGCCTACCTCTCGTTGCATATTTTATTCGTATTCAATATTTTTTGCATTTTTAAAAAATTATAATGTGGAAAAATGAAAATAAATTCCTTCTTTCTTTCCAATAGATACGGAATTTTCTTCTCCAAAATATCCCTTTCAACCTGAAATAGCTACACCTAAACAAGGTAAGTTTTCCCTTTTGGACTCTTTTATTTACCTTCATTAGTGCGTGAACGTAATTATGAAATTATGGAACTATCTTTTCCCTATTTTTCAGAGTTACCCAAATTTTGCCTACCTCTCGTTGCAAATTTTATTCGTATTCAATATTGTTTGCATTTTTTTTAAAATGACAATGAAGAAAAAAGAAAATAAATTCCTTCTTTCTTTCCATTAGATACGGAATTTTCTTCTCCGAAATATTCCTTTCAACCTGAAATAGCAACACCTAATCAAGGTAAGATTTTACCTTTTGGACTGTTTTATTTTCCTTCATTAGTGCGTAATCGTAATTATGAAATTATGGAACTATTTTTTCCCCATTTTTCAGAGTTACCCAAATTTTGCCTACCTCTCGTTGCATATTTTATTCGTATTCAATATTCTTTGCATTTCTTAAAAATAACAATTTGGAACAATGAATATAAATTCCTTCTTTCTTGCCTTCTGTGTTGCTATTTCAGGAATTCAATAAATACGGGATATTCTTTTCCTGACTATCCATTTCAACCTTAAATGGCACAACAAGATTGTATGATTTTTTTAGATGTGTTTTGTCATTTTGCTTTCTGTTTCTACAGACAGATTTTTTTTTTTTATGTTTTGTATAGTTCTAAAGCTCCAAAATTTTGCCACCTGTGTATAATAATTCCTTGTTCATTTAAAAAATTTGTAATTCATTTTTTTTTTAAATTTTGGCTTAGTAAGTAACAATTAAGTATGTATGTATGCTTTTGATTTTAACGGAGAGAACCGCGACTAAAGAATCACTTTCACATTTTATCTTTTTATAAGTCTTTACACATCTTTGCTTGATCATAATGGTAAATATGGAATTTTTTAATATATTTTTCTCGTGTTTCAAAGTTTCTTATGCTTGATAACTATTATTTACAAAACGGTAATACATGATGCATAAAATTCAAAAGTGTATGCTTTATTTCTTTCCACCAGACGAATTGTCCTCTCTACCCTATCCGTTTGAACCTGAATTTGAAACCCCTGATCAATGTAAGAGTTTATTCTAAAAAAGATTTTATTTTCTTGATTTATCTCCTAAAGATGGGATTTGTTTTTATTTAAATATGTTATCGTTTTGAAATTTTTTGCAGTTTATAGAAAAAAATGCATTTGAAAATATTTATTTCCCCCTTTTAATAGTTATATGTAAGGATAAAATTCATACGCATGTTTTCTTTCATCATCGGCATTTTTTTTTATTACCAAAAGTTTTCAAATATTTTGAATTCTTTTTTCATGCTTGTTGTTTTTCCCAACAAAACTTATTGCACAGCAATAAAAAATTAAAGCAAAATTAAAAGCAATAACATATTTTTTTTAAAAATCCAATCATACTACAAAAAAGAGCAATAGTTTTTTGAAATTTATAAATTATAATAAATGTACTTACTTAATAACTTTTAAAGTTAATTACTGTTTTTATTTCCCATAAAACTCTAAAAATGTCAATTTCTGTTAAATTCCTGTTTTAAAAATTAGCCTACAGAGCATGTGAAAATAAATCTTCCTTCTAAACTGTTTATTGACAATGGGAAATAAAACCATCTACATTCGTAATAATAATCAAAACAGTTTGAATTCCAATGCAAAAATGGCATTTATTGTTTTAAAATATATCTGAAAATAAACTTAAAATTTATTAAAATTACCGAAAAAATGCTACTTTAATTACATCGATATTGCAAAAAATATAATTTCGTCAGCTTTTAATGGATTAATTTTTTTGTGATTATATTTTCGAATTTTTTTAATGCAAAATTTTTGCCAAATTTATAATTTAATATTTCAAAAAAATATCCGCAATGATCAACTTTCCATTACTCAATGTATGATCGAATCTTATAACTATATTTCCAACAATCTGGCCTGTAGAACACTAGCTTTTTCATTTTCCTTTCTTAATAGTAAAGTTATGAACGAATGATCAGAAAATGTAATTTTTAATTCCAATCACAATTATTTTATGTTAGCTTAAAATCTAATAAAAAATTATTCGTATAATAAACACATAAATGTTTGTAAAGATACAAAAAAACCATGCAAATCCTAAGAGAGATAAAGAGTGTGACACTTCTTATATTAAAGTTTTTTTTCTTTGCTTACTTTTAAATAAAAAATTGATATTTTGTAGCAATCAGAAAGTATTTAAAAAATACAAACAGGTGGCAATTTTGTCGATCTTCCAAATTTAAAGTTTTTTTTAGTATGGAGATATTTAGATAGCAAATATTGAAGTTTTATACAGTTTATTGAAGTAACGTATGTGAAATATATGGTTAAAAATCTTCGAATTTTATACAATTTAATAATGTGGCCATTGTTAAAACACTTAAAACAGGAAAATAGATTCGAATTTTCAAGTGGTCCATCAAAGATTTCAACTATTATCTCATGTTACTAATAAATAAAGCAAGACAATACAGTAACATTTCACATATTTGACATTTAACCTGAGTAGAAAATGTAGTTGAGTATGTTATTCTTAACACCACAAAGTGGTATCCAAAGCAATGAAACTTTAGCATGAATTCCTGTTAGACTGAATAGAATAACTGTTATGTCCACTTACACAGGAACCGCGGTTATCCAGTGATAAAATCACAGCTTCAATCAGTCTTATAGAATCTCAATTCTATATGGTTTTGCAAAAGATCCACTATGTACTACTTATCCACTACTTATCTAATGAAAATAAATCGGATGTCGAAGACCAAATGTCTCCCATATGGTTTGGTGAAGATCGGAAAAGCAGTTGAAAGTTCAGTTTTCGTCCTGATCGTCCGATCACAATTCAGAATTACAAAATCAGTCCAAAACAGCCCATATAGAGCGTTTATCTAAGTTAAACTGAAGTAGCGGGTTGCCAATCCAGAGCATACTTGGAAGAAAGAAATGAGCATTTTACCAGCTTCTGAAGTAATCTCTTCTAAGGAACAAAGCTGTGTTGCCCGGCTTTTTATAGTTCCCGTGATAAGGTAAAGAAGGTTCTGGGAAAATAAGCATAACTCGCGTTCTAATGAATCTATCCCCAAGACTCCTGTAAATTCTGAAATCTATCAAAATCGCCAAGTTTATCACCAAGGACGAGCATCATTGACTCAATATCCTTTCAGCATCTTGTAAAAATGTCTTCTTTACCAGGTAATCTTTTGCGTTGGTAAACAAGTGACAAATTCGTTGCAATACTTATGTAGATACAGTACTATTAGAAAATTAAATGTTGCTCATAACCTGTTGAATGTGATTATTACTTATTATTTCGTCTTGGTGTTTCAAATAATTAAATAAAAATTTTATTTCACTGTGCTCTTTATTATCCCTTTCAATTAACAAAATAAGAAACCATCATTTTATCAAACCATTACCACAGTTACAACACCATAATCACATGGCAAAAATAACAGCGCATCTTATTTGATGTTCACAATTTACTGCGAGATTACTTTTATTTCCTTATGCGAAATGTATATGGAATTCCAAATTTAATTAGAGCTGAGAACTTGACAAGTACAACATGAGCATTCATTGCTTATTGCTAAACAGCAATAAACAATGGATGTTCATGTGATAAGATAAAACGCATGTGATTTGCAAGAAGCAAAAAAAAGTATCAAAGACATGGAATTGTGGTTCATCCAAAGTAATATACTTAAATATATGGAAGCAAATATCTAAAATGCAATAAATTGCAATGAGAAATGAGAAGTTGGACATTTCCTTGAAAAGCATGTTTCTTTCATTTCAAATGCCAATTTAATTTCTTTGAATTGATTATTTTCCATCTTCATATTTTTTTTTATTCTTTATTTTTTCAGTTTTCATTTAATTCATTCTTAATTTATATTGGTATTATAAATAATAATTAGTAAAATTGCATTTTTATAATGCAAGCGAACTAAATAAATAAATTTCATTAATTATTTTGAATAGACATTCATTTCAAAGTTTAATCATGAAATTAAAACTTTAGATTACATTTAATGTTGATATGAATGTGGAGTTAATAATTCATAATACATTTATTTATTTTTGCCTTCTAACTCTATCTTGTCAACTTATTTTATTACGGAAGACTAAATACAGAAAGAAAATATTTGGTGTTCAGTTAGAACCAATTACTAAATTCAATTATACATTTTTCTATCCTTCATACAAACATATAAATATGGATTGCAAACCTCTATCTACTACCTTCTTCAATGACTTCTTCGCTGTACTTTCTCGGAACTTGAAAATCGTTGCCTTTAATCAAATTCTTCGTTCGAGGATAAAGTCGCATGAAATGAGATCAGTAGAATGAAGATGATAGTCGAAATGTGTACATTTATTTTCAAATATTTTGTAATTTTACTTTTAATTATAATGATTCAATCTCTTTTTTTGGGGAATATTTTGATTTAATAAAATCACATAAAAATCCATTTTATTTTATGATTATTTCAGATATATGCACCGAAGATAAATGCCTGAATGCAAAATGTGAAGTTGTGGTAAACGGTTACAAATGCAGGTAAAACAATTTAAAAAATGGTACTTCTTAATAGTTTCTATATACTTGTATTTCAAGCGTTTTAGAATTGCAAATATATTTCAGCACGTAAAACCTCAACACTAATAATTAAATATTTCAATGCATGAACATATAAATCTTCCTTTCATTTATTAAATAGGATTTTTAGTCACGCATTTCTCAATAATTCCTAATCACATTAAGTAAAATTTTACTACATCATTTAAAAAAATATAATGAGAAAATGTTCACCAATAGAGAAATTGATAAATGAAAACTATAAAATCAAGATCTTATGACACTCTTAGATCTTACACTTAAAATCGAAAATAATGTTTTTGAATTATGTCTGTCTGCATGGGAATATGATAACTTAAAAACTCATCAAGTAAGAGAAATGAAATTTTGGTTGAAGTTTTTTACATAAAATTTGTATATTTATATCAAATTTCGTATTAAATCCGTCCACAGGAATTTTGTCTGCCCATTTAAGAGTACCTGAAAATTATCATTTACAAACGAAAATAGCCAAATAAATAAATCCTGGAGCATAATTTGTTTATTAAAATTTTTGATCTGTAACAAATTAAAGGGACAAATCAGGAATTAATGTATCATTTATTGATGATATTCATTCGGTATCGATTTGTATATTTATTCATATTCACTACTAATGAACTTTTGAAATGGCAAGGATACAAAGTTGATGAATTCATAAATTATTTCTCAATTCATTTTAAGTAAACTTTGTGGCTGATTTTCTGTTTCTTAGACATTGAAAAAAAATTCAAAATAATTTTGCGTAATTAAAATAATTTAACATAAATATAGAGTGACAGGCTGGTAGGTACATCCTTCTAAACGTCTTTAATCACATCATATCTTGTTGGGAGATAATGGATCACAGAATTCAAGATATAGAATCTACGCAGATTGATCAAGATCTTCAGCAGGATCTGCATATCGTGTCACGCAGGATGCAGTTACTGCACACCAGTAGGTAATCAGTCAATTAAAATAATTTAACATGAATATAGAGTGACAGGCTGGTAGGCACATCCTTCTAAACATCTCCAGTCACATCATATCTTGTTGGGAGACAATGGGCTGACAATGACTGAGACAGTTGGCAGACACAGTTACTGCACACCAGTAGGTAACCAGTCAATTAAAATAATTTAACATGAATATGGAGTGACAGGCTGGTAGGCACATCCTTCTAAACGTCTCCAGTCACATCATATCTTGTTGGGAGACAATGAGTCACGGAATTCAGGATATAGAAACGACACAGATGGATCAATATCTTCAGCAGGATGTTCATATTGTGTCACACAGAACACAGTTACTGCACACCAGTAGGTAATCAGTCAATTAAAATAATTTAACATGAATATGGAGTGTCAGGCTGGTAGGCACATCCTTCTAAACGTCTCCAATCACATCATATCTTGTTGGGAGACGATGGGTCACAGAATTCAGGATATAGAATCTACATAGATGGATCAAAATCTTCAGCAGGATCTTCATTTCGTGTCACGCAGGACACAGTTACTGCACACCAGTAGGTAACCAGTCTTTTGAAAGAAAATATACTGTCTTTCATGATGAATTACTAGGATTCAATAGAGCAGTTAAATTTGCAAACTCACTTCTCTCATTAGATCCCATCACTATTAAACTAGAGCAAGTATACAAGCCTCAAGTTCTCCAAAATCCAGTAGCCAGTTAGCAAGAGATAATTCTCCCTTCTTCTTGTAAATCCCCACTTTAAAATCTCTTGGATCAAGACACATGTAAGGTATGACGGGAATGAAGTGGCTGACAAACTAGCCAAAACAGCGGCTACTGCGAATCAAGATAGTGAAGCTTTTAAAATGTCATCTGAAGAACATTCTTCAAACCGAGATGGTGGCAAAACCGCAAAAAGATGGAAAGGAGATGAAACAGTCAAGTTCACATTCAAGTATCTCACCACGCAGCCAAATAAGACCGTTTTTTTTTTTTTTTTAAGTTTTAGTTATCCTAACATCCCGTTTTAAAGCAACACTAGAGCTATTTTGGGACGGACTTTGTAATTTTGAGCCGCGGTCAGATGACGAGGACAACACCTGAGCTGACAACCCCCTCTAGAACCTTCTACGCCCCACCAGAGGGATGACATTTGGATCCGACGGATTTAACGTGCACCAGACTCGCTTACACGGTAGCATCGGGTCTCGAACCAGAAACCGCCAAATGGGACAGAGTGGATGTTTTATTCTTCACTGGACAAGGTCCTTTGCCGACATACCTACACAGATTCCAAAAGATTTTTATTTTTATTACAGAATTGTTATAATGTGTTGTATCACTTGGAAATGGTTTAATTCATAATGCATCCATTTAGCAAATTTAATTTTTTAAATAAAAAAATAATTTAAAATAATTTTTCTAAATTATATGCAGTTAATCAAAACTCTTTTTTTTTTTTGTAAAAAAAATAAAAATCCATGCATCCTAAGGTTAAATATAAAAATCTCCTAGAAAATTCCCATTAACGTCTATACAGTGTTGCCAACGAATGTTACAGGTCCTTTATTTTCATTCATCCGGCCATCTTTTTAACTTCCAGCTGTTAATATTCATTCCCAATACGTTCAATCTTTATTTAAATAAGAAATTATTTTATTTATTTCATAGAAGTTCCCTTATTTATTTTTTAAATTATAGCAATATTTTAAAAATATGAATTATTTAATTCTGGCCTTTTGGAAAAAAATTAATCAAAATAATTTTAACACTTTGCTCAATTTTTTTCAAAAATAAAAATTACTTTTATAACCAGTATTGTATTTAAAAAAAAAGTTCATATTATTTCATGTGTTATAGTTTTTTTTTTAAATTTCTTCACATTGATTATTTAGATGCAATGAAGGCTTCAGTGGTGAAAGATGTGAAGTGATAACTCAAATACGGCCAGGTAAGAAAACAATTTAAATTATTTCTGAAATCAAACTATCATTTGAAATTTGAATGAAAAAGCAGTTTTATGTTTTGTCGTTTCAAATATAAGCTATTTAAAAATCCTTTTAATTTCTAGTAAAGCTATCAAACTTTAAATATCCTCTTAAAATATATAATTATAGTATACCTGTTTTAAATGATAAAAGCATCGTCTTAAAAAATCTTCTTTAGTTAATTAATTCTGCAATATTTTTTCATTCCTGGTAATATTTTTTTTATCTTTCAGATCAGTCAATTCCCTGGTTGATTGCCTTTCTCGCAGTAAATTTTCTGATATGCATTTTACTTCTTGGAATATGCTGCACTATCTGTCGTACAACAAAGTTTAATTGCCGTGTTGAAGTTCTGCAAATATAACATTGCAATAACATTATAGAAGTAACGTTACAATCTCACAAGTACTGAGTGTCAACGGTGATTGTATAAACAAGTTTAAAAGTTTTATTTTATAACTAGCCGCCTTTGGCGACCAGCCGGTTCGCCAACCTTAATGCTCATTAAAATTTTAATAATTAAATATTTTATGCAATCCCTACTTTAATAACTTCTTCATCAAAATATTTTTAAACTTCAAATAAATTTTGACAGTCATATAATTCACTCATTATATTATAAAGGCCTTCAGTCATAACGTGATATGTATCTCTCTAATTTTCTGTTAGAATTTATGCTTTAAATTAAATGGAAATGATTAATCTGCAATTAATATAATAATATTTTTTACTGAAATAAAGCATTTTTTTATAATATGTTTATTAAAAACAGAGTCACTGAGCATTTAAACCTTATGGGCACTAAAGAATATCTTTCTTAATTTATGTAATATCTCAAGAATTTGTCAACAAAATTTTCTCAGATTCATCATGAGCAAATCGATTCATTAACAATGTTTAATTTAATGCATCAAGCACTAAGAATATAAACAGAATCGTTTCAAATAATTGGTCGAAAACAGGTTAAAAAAACTACTTAAAAAACGATATACTTAAAACTATAAGCATATACAAAAAATATATAACTAACATAAATACAATTTAATTACAAAAGCATACAACGAACCTAAAAATAATTTTAATCAAGTCCGCATCTGTTGAAAATAGTTGTCAACATTCAGACCACAATGCGCATGCGTGAATTTTTCTACGTCAGTTGTGTTAATGTTATACAGATTAGAAATTTTTAATTTCTTTTATTCTGTTTTATTTTAATTCAAAAATACTTCAGAATAAATCTGAAAGATCGATTCATTAACAATGTTTAATTTTAAATGCATCAGACATTAAGAAAATAAACAGAATTGTTTGAAATAATCTGTCGAAAATGTTAAGCCTAAACTCATTAGTGTGGGGAAAAAAATTGAAGCCTTACTCATTTGGAAGTGAAGATTTTTTTGGTGGGAAAGTTAGTTTTTAATTTATAATTAAAATTCTAACTAAAAATTCAAAAAAGGACCCCAGGTGCACATTCCCGACCTCCAAGGTTTACATGTACCAAATTTGGTAGCTGTGGGTCAAACGGTCTGGTCTGTAGAGCACCAACACACACACACATTGAGCTTTATTATAAGTATAGATGTATAGTGCATGCTCGAGTAAAAGATTAAGTTTGAATCAAATGGGTTTTCTATAATAAATCAGATATTTTCTTTTAATTAAAAACTTACAAATTTAATATCACAAATTTAGAATTTATATAAAATAAGCACAGAAAATTGCACCTTTGCTTTGTCTTTTTTTTACTTTACTGTCTTTTGATACACAGTATAAAGGATGCATTTTAACTATCAAAAGATTCGAATTCGAAATTTTGTCAAATATATACGTTTCACACCTCCATGAGTCCAAAAAGAATAATCTGGCATTATATCTGTATGTCATTCTATCTGTCTGTTTGTCTGTGAACACAGTAATCCAAAGCCGCTTTGAGCTAGACGTCTGAAATTTGGTTCATGGAATTGCGAACAAATCTGTAGATTTCTGAAATTTTGAATAAAATCTATTCGCAGGAATTTTTTCTTTCTAGCTGTTCGAGTACAAGTGAACTCGATTACAAAACGTAAGAGAGCTAAGTAAATAAATTTTGCATAGAATTTTAGCATCACAAATATGAATATTTATCAAATTTTAAACCAAATCCGTCAAACAGTCGACTGCCTGTCTATCTGTATTTTTCTATGCATGTAAATTTAATAACACATTAATGCAATGAATAAATCGATGAAATTGGTATGCTGTTTTATGACTAAAACTATAGTTTTGTTTTAAATTTTGATGCCGATTGACCGGCAAAAAAGTGTCTAAAATACATATTCTCACAATAAATTCAGTAAAAATGCTAGATTCATGATAAAGATCTATATTTCGTGACTATCGTCCACCACTGCCATACAGGGTATTCACGGCTTTATTCAAAGTTTCATAATTTTTTGCGGATATGGAATTAGCCACTAATGAATAAGCCCTTTATTTGAGATTAGGGATTGCAATACCGGTATACCGGGATACCGAATACCGGTATTTTGAGCCATTTGTACAATTTTGTAATACCGGTATTCACAAGTTTAAATACCGGTTTTTCGGTATTTACTAGAAATTTTTAATATTGTCTCCACTATATGTTCAGGGATCGCGAACATAGCAATATAGTATACGTTTTTGTTTTTATGTCTACCTAACGTGCGAAATTAATTAGCTAATTAATAGCTTAATTAATTGCTTAAATCTAAATTAGTGAAACATGGATTATCCCTGAAATAAAATATAGTATTCATAACGACTGATGGAGCAACAATTATGAAAATAGTTGGAAAGTTGATTGGTGCAAATCAGCACTTGTGCTATGCACATGGAATTCAGTTAGGAGTAATAGATGTATTATACCAAAAATATAAAGAACAGAAGAATCCAAATACTGTGGATATAGAAACTTCGGATTCCAACTTTGAAAAGAGTGAGAGTGATATTGACAATGAAGATAATGACAATGTAATTGTTGAAGATATTGCTAATGAGGATGAAATATTAACCTATCAAGAATTGCTTCCTATAAAGTTCGAAAAATTGTTAAAATATTTAAACGTTCCCCTATAAAAAGGATATATTACTAAAATATATACTAACTGAAAATAAAACAGAATATATGTTAATGTTAGATTCTAAACACGTTGGACCAGTTTCTCCTAATGATGGAACGATTTTTGAAAAAGAGAAATCCAATCCAAAAAGCAATAATCGACTTAAACCTGTAAATTAATTTTTCAGATAGTGAATTCGACTTAATATCCAGAACTATATCAGCTCTACTTCCAATAAAACTGACTATTGAGGTATTATGTCGGGGAGATTCTAATTTATTAGCAGCTAATGCAACAATAAATTTCATGTTGCAATCATGAAAGAACAGCACACATCACTATCTGAAGAATTATATATTACATTGAAAAATTGCACTGAAGATAGGCATACCGAAATAGAAAATGCCTTATGGTATTTACATAATTATAATGATTTTAAAAATGGAAAAGAAAATAACCAATTTAAATTTTATTAAGTTTAGAGTAAATTTTCTTAAAATTTTTTACCCACAAACCTATCCACATTCAGAATTCGGTTCAATTATCGAAGATTATGATGTCACTACTGTCGATAGTGAAAAGGAATTGTCTCTTGAACAAAAATTAGAATTAGCGATAAATAAAAAAATTTCAACGAACCAAAATACAATACAGAAATCAGTTATATCCAAAATCATCCGATGAGAAATCGATTTATTTGAAGATGAGGGATTTAGAGGTAAATACTTGGAAAAAGTATTTCGCGCATTGCTAACAGTACCACCAACTAGCGTAGATGCCGAAAGAGCGTTTTCGACAGCTGGTCATTTTTACACAAAATTGCTTTTCAGGCTTAATGACAGTAGAATGGATGCATTATGTTATTCTTCGATCACATTTCAAAAATTTGTAATAGTACCACAAACTGCATAGTGATATTTACACTTTTTTTGTGATTTAAATAAATAAGACGTTTCTTAACTTTTTTGTGATTATATAATGTTATAATTTATAAGTTACAAATTATTTTTTGTGATATTTACACTCTCTAACAAAACTGGCAAATAAAAAAAAGAAACACCCGCGGTTTCTTTCTTTTTCCAAAATTTCTAATACCGGTATTAAAACCGGTATCCCGGTATTAAGGTTTAAAAAATACCGAATACCGGTATTGAAATTTTGGTCCGGTATTGCAATCCCTATTTGAGATATACGAGAAAGTTTTGGGGAAACTGATTTTTATCTTATGATTTTCACTCTTTGGGATTCATTTGGATTGACCGTTCTTGTTTGAAAATACCAACTCAGATTAGATTCCAAGCTCTTGTTGTGAACATTTCTATGGTTTCCGATCACTCGTGCATAAATGGGGTTCTCATTTCCAGATTGAATTTTCTAAAAGGTCCAGAATTTTCTCCTTGGTAGTATAATTAGACATGGATTTTAGAAAATGAATTATGGTACATATCATTCATGTTCTGCAACTAGTCATTGTAGAGAAGAAAGGAGCAATAACGGGACTGAAGAACGGGTGGTCTACGGGTCCTCGGCATCCAAAAAGTTCTCATAATCGATAATGGGGTATCCAACACGGAAAATATCGCCTGCAGATGATGTCTGATTATTGACTTGTCCTAATGATAAATGAAAAATACATCTTGAAACATAGAATTTCCATCCCCCAACAACACTTATCACAGTACCCGGTCTAGATCTTCAGTATGCAGAAATGCTTATCATTAAGATGGGTTTACACTCAGCCTCATATAAGTCACGCATGCATAGACGGAAGACTGTGTATGCCCTGAGAGAGCGGACAATAAGTTCTTGTCTCAACGGGACAAGTACTTGTTACTGTACATTTTCCCCATATGCGTGGTCTTACTGGATGGTTTGCAACTGGCTGAGGGTAAACCCATCTTTAGAATATATAAGCATAAAAATGATTAATCTGATCGTGCATATCAAATGATAATATATTTCAGAATTTAATTCGCTGTAAAATTCTGAATACAATATTATACCATGATCATAAAAATGAAGGCATGGCAAGCATTTCGGAGCAAAAGTTTAAAAAAAAAATTTAAAAAAGCAAGATCTTACAAAATAACCACTTTTAATTATAACGCATTATTTTATAGTCATTAACCAAATGAACATTTGGTCTTTCATGATAGCTGTTGTAATGTCCTGATCTAGACTGATCAAATAACGAAGCAGGATTTCCAGACAATTCTTTATTTTACAGCCCTATATATACAAAAAACAACGTGTTCTAATCTTGGTTAAATAAATAGTTATTTACACCTGTAGTAGCAGATACAACAGTCAAAGTCGAGGGGTTTCTTGAAACTCAGTTGGTTCACGGACTCCGAACTCGTGGGCGTAGTCCAACAGTCTCCTGCAATTCGTTTCTTCTCTCCCCTAAAAAAATCTCCGCACTTTATTTCGGCGACTCCACCTCTTAATTTACATTGGTCATTTGAGCTCTCTTTCAGCCAATCGGGGTTCAGCCATATGCTCTCTCAGCGACGCCAGTAGGTCGTGGGAAGGTCCTTTCACCATGAGAAACATCTAGCATCCAGATGTTTGGACACCCCTTTCTCTATCTACCTACCTCTCTTTGGACCTATTAAAGGTACTATCAATACCTCTTAGATGAGGAATTCCGCATGTGGTCTTTCATTGTAGTCGCTAATGAACAGATGCGAGACCACCCAGGTGAAAAGATCCACCATTAGTAAGTAACAGGGACGACATAGCTGGCTGTAAATGTTTTATCAGTACTGGGAAACAGGGAATGTTACACTGTTAATATTCCTAGAACTCTTCCATCATTTATATTCCTATGCAGCCATGCTATGACTGAATTATTACATTACGAGTAAATTAATTTACTGCTAAAGGCTTTTGCTCTATATTAAATTAAAACTCCTTTATTCAAATATGTCGGTATAGTCAATTTTCTTCTGCTCTAAAATACATGCTTGTTAGAAACTGCATTTTTATAACCGCAAATTTTCCAGTCTTTATAGTCTCCAGTCTGGATGGAGGCACTTTCATGCTAAACACTCAATGTTTCAAAAAATTGTTCTCCTTTATAAATAATTAAGAATAATCAATATTATATTTTTCAACTATTTTTTAAATATAAAAATGATGTAATTATTGAAAGAAAATGCAGAATTATAATTCAAAATGGGTAAGAAAAAATGTTTATAAGGCTATATCATCATTTAATTTTTTAGCAATCGAATGTTAAAAGAAAAATAGATCATCTATAAATCATGCGTACATATAGACTTAAAAGTAAAAAAATATGTAACTAAATATTCAAAGCTCTGGAAATATTCTTTTCACATGATATTCAAAACAATTTATGAGCCTTCAGGCTAACAAATCAGAGATGTAGATTAAACACTCAATAGATTACATAATATTCATACAATTGTACCGAGAAAAAAAGTTCCTTGTTTGTTGTTTGCAATTAACTGTCCCTTTTCTCATTGATCTCATAAACTGCATTTTCAAACAGGTTTTAACCATGCGAATTAAGATGAATGAATATAACAAAGTAAAAATATTTCCTTATTTCCATATTGGTTTTCTAACGAAACATTTTACAGAATTGCTTCTTTTATGTCAAGAATCGATTTCTGTAATTATATGAACTGCATTTAAAAAGAAAATACTAGGTAACCCGAATTATTATAAATATTTTTTTTTTATTAAACCGATGTGTAAAAATATGTGGCCGATTGTATACATTATTTTCTCATACATTAATCATAATTTTGAAACACAAAATAATTTCAAATTTTTCTTCATTTGTTCCCTTTTTTGAGCAAATGTTATACATAAAGCATTTATTTTTACCACAGTTATCACCTAAATAGATACTAAACAGTTGCAGATGAATAGCGTGACTCAATTTATACTCAAATCGACAGTAATGCGAGTGAAACTATGTTTATAAGCTACGAATAGTCATTTGCTTAAGTGAGCAAGACAGGATGCTACTTTTGTCCCAATCAGATCAATAATATTTACTAAGCACAGAGATAAAAATCAACTAAATTGCCAAGAAGAAATTTGAAAGGAAAAATAGCTTTTGTCGTCGTGTATTATCCTTAAACTGTCGAATAGCGTGCCCACAGACCCTTACAAATATCTCAATATTTGTCACTATTCACCGAGAGTTTATTACATTATCTGTTAGAATGAATTAGTCTTGGAATCAATCACAATGCATTTACACTCTCGCATCCAGTTTCTTTTTCCATTGTGCAAGCAAGGAAGTTGTCTCTTCCTAAGGTCTTCAGAAGATTCAAATTATTCAACTACTTGTAGAACTTCTCCAAGTACATCTTCAAACGTTTTAAGTTCTCTAGAAAGTAACTGTGGTATTGTGATCATCATATTTTGCCTTTAATATTTTCCAAAGGCATTAGAATTCGTGATCTTCATATATCACTTACTGTGATCATTACATATTTCAATCTGTGATCTGCATATATCAATATATGTGATCATATACTGCCTATAAACTATTTTCAAATATGCTACAATCTGCTTTTTTTTTAAAAATCTGCCATTGATATCTAATATCTGAGAATAAGTAGCAGCATTTTTCACAATGAAACAACGAGCGAATAAATTATATGGAATTCATGATTTCATGCCCAGTTTGGTACTTTTTCATTTAACAGGGATGGAAACGATTCCTTGTCCTCTGGCCTTAAGAAGATTCAAAGTTTGCAACTGGATGTGGAACTCACCCAAGTACATCTTTAAGTTTATGTTAAGTTTTTTATTGCTATCTGAAACTGTCTGGTGCATAATATTTATGGAAACGAAAGACGAAATAGGTTCGTTAATTATTCTGATTCTTGTTGCATCTAACAATATCGTTGTGTTCAGATCTAGGGAAAAGATTGAAGTTCTTCTGAACAAACTGTCGCGGATGTTTTCTATTAATCATTCCTTCCATAGATACAGAACTCTTCAACTGTCTATTTTTATATACTGGATTTTTATGTTGATTGTAGACTCAACTTTCCTGTCGGTGCTTTTGAAACTTGCAGTTTTTCATCACCTTAGAATTAAAAACTCTGATGCCATTCCTGATAACATAAAAGATCTTTTTATAATTATTCGAGATATATCTCTTATTTTAACAGTTGTGACTCTACATTGTGTCACTGTTTCCTTTACGAGTTATTATTGTTTTATATGCAAATGCATCAATCAACTTTTTAATGAAATTCAGATGAAACTAGATGTTTCGATCGAAAGCAACAATTACAAAGTGTTACTTCAAATTTATTATGAAATAACTCAGGCAATGACCTTCGCCGATAGCTTTTTAGGTTGTCCAGCTTTCATTACAGTGCTGACAAGCATGTTTGGATTATTCTGTTTCGGGTATGCCTTTGCCTTTTCATCAACCCAAAGTTATGTAGTTTACTTGTTTACTATAACGGGTGTAATACATTATTTTTCAACACTTTTGATGGTTTTACTGCCTGGTTCTGCAGCAAACGAGGCAGCAGAAATATCGCATGACATAATCGCATCCTTGCCAGGCTGGTTTCCCAAGCATTACTTGAGTGTGAAGATGATTGTGCGACAGAGGTTCAAGAAAAAGGTTTCTTTGACTTTATGGAAGATCTATATAATTGGAAAATCGCTTCTGATAAGTGTGCTAGGCACACTAGTGACGTATGGATGTTTAGTTGGAACTTTGGGAACGGTCAGAAATTCAGATACATAAAGACACGAGAAATTCGTAATTTGAGAGCAATTATTCCTAATAACTTTTTTAAATAGTATATATTTAATTTATTAACCATCACAGTGTAGTATATTATTTTTAGTACACTTGATGGTATTTCTGATCGGCTTTATAGTAAATTAGGCAGCAAAAATTAAGAGAGAGTAATCAGATGCTCGGAACAAGAAATGGTTTTCCAAAAGTCTTTTTTTAAGATGAAGATGAAAGCAGATCAAGAAAGCAATTTCTTTGGTTATGTACAAGTGCTATACCGTTAGATTTTATCTAGCGCAACCTGTGGATCTAGAGTATTTTCTAGAGCCGTTTCATCCCTTTACATGAAGTATTTGTATTTTAATTGCCTTTTAAATGATTATTTGTATCTTATTTCTATATATTATAAACAACATTCCTGAAATAAATGCTACAATTGAAAATAAAAAAAAATACAGCACTGAAAAAAATGCGAAATACGTAGCATTATTTTGCTTTTGTTCATCGTATCATCAACTAAAGTGACAGGTATTTTTACAAAAAATAATGCCTTCAAAAATAATTTGTATCTAAAAATGTGATAAAATAAGTTCTCCACATATAAAATTGCATTAACTTTAAAGTTTCGCAGAAAAGCACCCTTTTTTAATACCCTAAATTGATTCCTCAAGGGGAAATCATGTTTCTTTCCTTCGAACAATTGACACCAAAATTAGTACAAACTTACAATTGTAATCATAAATTCACAAACAAAATTTCATATATTAAAATAATTGCATTTTTGATTTATCATATTCCCATGCTTGTTAAAGTAGTACTGACGAGAGACAGTGAACTCTTTGACGGATTTCTATCAAAATTTGAAACATGTCTATATTTTAAATCTTAAGTATGTGTTCTCAAATTTTATTTAGCCATTTCTCTTCGTTTAATAATTTTCGTGTTATTTTATATTCGGTCAGCCGGAGAAATAGATTTCTTGTGAATGAATTTCTTTTAAAAATTAATGGAAATCTACAAATGTAGTGTACAAAAGCTATACTGAATTCCATCATTCTAGATTAAAGGCGATCCTGAGTTTTTCAAACAGATGAACGGACAGAAAAACAGACAGGCATGGAACGTGAAGAATCGTCCAAATCTCGTGTCCGAAATTTTTTGACGCTTGCATTACTTTGAATACTTCGAATATACGAGAAAATAAAAGAAAATTCTCGGTGAAAAGAGCAATTTTAAAATCTATGAGAGATTTTTATTAGCTTTATTTGACTTGATTTGTGTCTGAAAAAATGGAATTTTGTAATCAGTTTTTCATTTTATTAGATTAGAATTCTTATGCATTGGGTGCTCCCGATGATTAATACAATATTTTCAACATTTAATTATTAGATGGTAATTTAATTTTTTATTTCTAGTGAGTGATTCGATCTAGAAATATGTTTGAGAAAAAATATTTAAAAATCTTTCTTTAAGATTTTTTCATGTTAAAGTTTTTTTTCCTTCAAATTTTATATTATTAAATTATGACATATACCTACTAAATATTGAAAAACAATAAAAAAATTAAAACATACTTTTATTAGTGTACTTAAGTATAGAAAGTAATATTTCTATCAAATATATAGATATGAAAATAAAATATATAACCATGAGACTCTGCAAACAATTCTATAAGAAATTTAATCCTCACTGAAGAAGGAGCAAAATTCTTAAATATTAATTTAAAATTAAAAAATATAGTGTAAACGAAATGGGAAATTTCATCAATTAAAAGTAATTCTTATTATTTATTCTTATTATTATCTTATAATTCTTATTGAATTGTTGATTCTTATTAATTCTTATTATTATTAATGATAAGTATTATTAATATTATTAATTCTTATTATTATTAATGATAACTATTATTAATATTATTAATTCTTATTATTATTAATGATAACTATTATTAATATTATTAATTCTGATTATTATCCCCATTCTTATAATTTTTATAACATTTCCATATTTTTGATAAAAAAATATTTTCTACTACTTATACTTTAAAAAAATGGTATTCATTTTATTTTTTTATTCATTATGTCAGTTTCCATAACACAGAGGTCCATTTATTTACGAATTTATTTTTTATGAGTGAAATTATCTGAGGCAATATATGAGTAAGTCAAAAATGCTTAAAATGCTTCGACCAAAATTCATACTGCTCCAAATACTGTTCGTTTTAATTTTTTTAAGTTAAAAAACTAAGGCTGTGATTTAAATTAATATAAAATAGATGAAAAGTTTCAGTCCCCTTTAAAAGTTTATAAGAAATCTTTATGATAGGAAGAGTTTTTGAAAAAAAAAATAATCCAATGCAGAAAATCTTTAGATGTTAATGCATTTTATATAAATATTCATTCTAAATATTTAATTCTTTAATGACAACTACTCAACCGAAAAACAATTTTTTTTTTCATAAATAGAATTCTAAATACATTTTATAGCATTCTAAAATACATATTAATTCATAATATGGCATTCTAAAATACATATTAATTCATAATATGGCATTCTAAAATACATATTAATTCATAATATGGCATTCTAAAATACATATTAATTCATAATATGGCATTCTAAAATACATATTAATTCATAATATGGCATTCTAAAATAATTTTTTTTTACATCAGTATAACTGTATTGCTATAAAATATTGATCAAACTTATTATGATGTGTCAGATAATTAATCAACCCATTTTGCGGCAAATATATGATTTATTGAAATTACAAAAGTATATACTATTAGGGTGTCACATAAGTTTCTTTCCTATTTCTAATATGAAATGAATACATAATATTTACTGTTTAAGATATTATTTATTTTGTTATATAAGAACCCTTTTGCTCTATTACCTTCTTCCATCTCTCAGGAAGCCTCATTAAGCCTTCTTTCCAAAATTGTTGCGTTGTGGACAAGAAATAATCTCCGAGGTGCGCTTTTATTTCACTGATGGATTTAGAACCCTTATCTCGAAGATAATTTTTTTAAGGACAGAAAGAAGTAATAGTTAGACGGAGCGAGATCTGGAGAATATGCAGGATGCTCTAAAACATCCCAATCAAACTGTAAGAGCTTCTCTCTTACAACTAATGCAATATGTGGTCTCGCGTTGTCATGATGAAAAGCAACGTCTCGTCGGTTCGTTGATTCTGGCCGTTTTTTTAACTATGGCGCTTTTCAATTGATCCAGTTAATAACAGTATTTTGAAGAATTTATTGTCTCACTTGAGGAAGGAGCTCGTAGAAAATCACGCCTTCCCAATCCCACCAAATGGATTTTGTGGTATAGTCTCGGCTTTGCGACAGTTTAGAACTCTGGGGTGGGCAGGGATAACCTGGTTGGTAGGGCGTCGGATTCGCGTCCCTTGGGTTGCGAGTTTGAACCCCGCTGGCCCAAGACTCCCCGCGTGTGTGGTGGCTGGGGCGCGTATAAATCTGTCGTGATCACAAAGTCCTCCCTGTCGAGAGTAATACCACTGGGGTAATTGTTCTCTGATTCAAGTCTAAACTACGATCTGTGGATGAGTGAATGAAGTTCGCCGAGTCAAAAGGGTTGTGACGTCTGTGTAGCTAAGTCGTACTCTTGTCCCTAGATGGCGCTACTGAAAAACAGGAGACTAACCTTGGCTTAAAAAATCACTGACTGCTAATGTCAGGGGCTTGTCTATGACAAGTGCCATTAGAAACAACAACAATAACAGAGCTCTGGGACTACTTAAACCGATGACATAGACGGCTAATACATAAGCCTGCATGTTTGCACAAGCACAGCCAGATAAGGCCATTCATAGCGAGTTGAGAAATAAACTTTTGGGTAATACTTAATTATATAAGTAACCCAATACTTAATATATAAGTCTATGAAATATAGGAGTTGAACATTAAAAAATAATTTTATTTCTTTAGAAGAAAAATGTGTATGTTTCGTGTTAGATATCTTACAGTTATCCACGTCTATATCCGAAATTTCTGTTGGGTATGTGTGTTATAAAATAACATAAAATACTTTACAGCAATAATTTAAAATATGATTTTTGATATTTCGGATGACAACACAGAAACATTGATTTTTCTGTGCATTTTAATCAGCCTTTATGTAAATTATGCTATCAAAATGTGTAATGAAATGTTCAAAACTCACAAAACATTTTTTGCTACTTGATATTTAAAGAAAGACAACCTTCGTATTTGAAAATTGGCGAAATTCATTATATATACAGTGTTTTAGATAATATTCAAATAATTGTAACTAAGAAACATTTCCCTCTTGTAAATTATGTTTTTGTGTCTTTTTTTGCATTGATTTCATATATATATATTTTTTTACCTTTTAAATCAATATACACTGAATAAACCAACCATAAGCAAAAGGCTTTCTTAATGATATATATATTTCTGTAAGAAAAATTTTCCAAAACTACTTCTGTGAATAATTGATTTCTATAAGTTTGTATTTAAATTTATTAACAAGATAACATTAGGCAAGTGGAGCGGCTGCATGTACGATGCATTGCTTTTATTGAACAAATTAATATGATTCTTTTTAATTTTATTATCTTGTTATAACTCGGCATATATTTTTTTTATTTCTTTATTTTTTTCTTACTTTCTGGGCATTAAATATGATCGAAAATGCAATTGTTTTCACTATAGTTATCGTGTAGATGAAAATTATATAATTCGATATAATTTATATAATTTATGCACATTAACGACTCCAATGAGAGTGAAATTATGTCCATCAGAGACGAACAGTCATTTACTTAAGGTAATTGTGCACAGTATGAAATAATCTTTATCTAATTAATAAATCTATAATGCTTAGTATAAGAAAAAATAAGGCTATTAAATTGCTTTGGGATTTTTTTTTTCTTTGGCAAACAATTGTGATTGTCATGTATTATCTTTAATCATTTCCCAATGACACAATGCTTTTAAAAATACCCTAACATTTCTCAGTAAAAGCCTGGAAAAAAACTACAGTTTATTTCAGAATAAGTCAACGATCGAATAAATTACAAGAAAAAGATACGAGGAATATCCAGAAATTAAGTTACGCTTTTTTTATTTTTGTTACAGGTGCAATGCATTCATGATTTCATACAAGCACGTAAATTTTTCTGTTTCCTTTGTAATCAGTAAAAGTCACTTTTAGATCCCTGAATATTAATTTGACTATATTTTATGCATTTGTTGTTGTTTCTTATGGCACTTGCCACCGACAAGCCCGCTGTTCGAAGACAGCCGATTTAAGCCTAAGGGTTTTTATCGTAGAGCCATCTTGGGCCAAGAGTACGACTTGACTACTCACGCATCAATCATTCGCTTGCATAACCCCTTTTTACAGGAGGGCACATTCACACACCTCGCAGATAGAACAGGAAGAACAACCACGCCCAAACTGGGACTCGAACCCGGGACGCCCAAATCGGGACTCGAACCCGGGACGCCCAAATCACGGGGAAGACGCGCTACCCTTATGCCTATTTTTTACCCCTATTTTTTGCATTTAAAGCTTTTTTTTATTTTAAATTGAATATCCCTCTTCTTGCGAGTAGCATTCTATCACCAGCTTTCTTAATGGGGGAAAAAAACAATGGAAATTCACTGACAAATTTGAGTAAGAAAATTAATGAGTGATTCGATAGTAAGAAGGGGGGTGCGAAGTTTCTATGCAGGGTTTTCATCGTAAAAATGTTTAGAATGAAGAAAAGAAAAAAAAAGGGAGGGGAGAGGACTGATAAGGATTTATTTACAAAGTTGAACAGAGATTAAGGAGAATCAATGATTCACCACTACGACACTGTCATTGCATTTCCCTCACATTTCGCGTTCACTTCATCATCATCGGAGGAGACATCTTTTTACGTCAAGACCATTGCCATTCACAAGCCATTTCAAGGTCACAATAGCCAATTATCATATTCTGCTAAAGCCCCGTTCCGATGACCTGTGGCCTTACGTATTCGGTCATAAATCTGTCAAGCGACCCATTGTTGGACCATCCGCGCCTGTGGACGGTGTTCAGGAGCTTCCCGCAAATTGTCGGTAAAATGAACAGACATCAAAGAACCCCATAAAATTACAAGAGAGGGGAAAGAGGACAAAATGTACCAGATTCAAGGCGGGCACAGGTCGTCAGAAAACGGCTTAAAATAAATGGTAATGTTGTTTTCGTATGACTATTTTAAGGCAAATTTTGCGCAGTAGCTTCTGAGGGCAAAGACCCCTGAGCACCCGAGGGCAGAAATCTGACTTCTAGCTCAAGTGAAGATAGCACACACACACTCGCTTGCACAACCCCTTTTTACAGGGGCGCTCATTCACGCACCTCACAGAGAGAACAACCATGTCCGAACCAGGACTCGACCCGGAACGCCTAGATCGCGGGGAAGACGCGCTACCCCTAGGCTAGGACGTCGGCCAATGGTAATGGTGACAACCATGTTGAGAAATAGCCATGGCATTTTATTTTATTTTGCAATAAAAGTGTTTCTCTAATAATAGTTTCTTTTTTTTTTAATTCCACAATGGAACTTATTTCTTGGATACCTCTAATAATTGCATTATCAATTAGATATTTTTTTTAGTTGGCAGTGATGAAAATAACGCATTGCTTTTAAGATGTTGACACGGTTTAATAAATGAGTTGAGTATGTACATTTTGTGCTTATGTTAAGCTATTTGTTATATTTTGGTTCATATTAACCTTGGAAATGATTGGCAAATGTAGTGCGTTGGTTAGTCTCATTCTTGATGGTCAGTCAAAATTTCTCTGGATAAGCTTTGTATTAACTCCTTGTCATTTATTCGTTCGTTGATTTATTGTGAAAGAAACTGTAGATTTTTTTTTTCGGCTATTATGGAAAAATGTTAGGATATTTTTAAAATCATTTGATTGTGTCATTGGGAAACAATTAAAGATAAAACATGACAACCACTACTGTTTGCCAATGGGAAAAAAAGTCCCAAAGCTATTTAATAGCTTTTTTTTCTTCTATTAAGCATTATAGATTTATTAATTAGAAAATGATGTATTTTATATATTGTTCAATTACTTTGAGTAAATGATTATTTATCTCTGATAAATGATCATTGCTTTCTCATTGGAGTTGTTTATGTGTATAAATTATATCGCCCTATTCATGGAATTAATATAGTATTCATCTACGTTATATCTATGGTGAAAATAATTGCATTTTCGATCATATTTAAAGCTCAGAAAAAAAAGGGGGGGACGGGAAAATATAATTTTTTTATCGATTGAATTATAATAAGGTAATAAGATTAAAAAGAATTATAGTCTATTATATTATCGGTAAAATAATTCATCATAAATGTAGCCGTTTCATTTGTCTCACATTTTCTTTTGAACTTAAATACTATATCATTATAGAAATCAATTATTCACAGAAATAATTCTGTAAAGTTTTCTCATAGAAACCAACATGTCATTAAGAAAACTGGTTGCTAATGTGTTGGTTTATTTAATTTATTTTGATATAAACGGTAAATATATGAAATCAATGCAGAAAAAGACACAAAAACATAATTCTACAACAGGGGATTGTTTCTTAGTTGCAATTATATGCATTACCTTAAACACTTCATATATAATCAATTTCGACAATTTGAGAAAACGAAGTTATTTTTTTTTAAATATTGAATGATTACAAAAATATTTTGAGAGTTACATTTAGATGATAACATTTAATTTTTAGATCTAGGAATTGATAATTAAAGTTATCTTATGAATAAAGTTCTCCTAACAACAAACTACCATTGCCTTCACAGATATAAAAACACTTCAACTATCTATTCTTATGTACTGGATTTTCATGTTTATTGTAGGCTCAATTTTCCTATCGGTGCTTACAGTTTTTGTAAAAACCTTAAAATCAAATATCAAAAAACTTATCTTATGTCATACAAGATAAGTTTTTTTAAAATCTTTCATAGCTAAATGAGATATACCTCTCATTTTAACAGATGTAACTTCACACTGTGTTATAATCTGCTTTTCAAGTTATTGTTTTATATGAATACATATCAAATATTTTCCTATGAACTCAAGTTCAAAAAGTTAAAAGTTTCTATCTTAGAAAATAAGTAAAAAGTGCTTCTTTATATCTACCATGAGATAACTCAAGCAAATATATTTGTAAATCTTTTCTTAGATTGTCCAGATTACATCACAGTTTCGGCCAGCATGTATGCTAAAAAATGGCAGCGAGTATTTTTTTAAATAAAATTGAATTAATAATACTTAGTAAATAGTGAAAGGGAAAGTGATTATAAATTAATAAATATTGAGTAGTTTCATTAAAGATATAATAGCTATAATTAAAATAAATGTTTTACTTTTTGTATCCAAGCTACTGATTGTAAGAAATAAACAATATGCAGCACCTTGAATATAAGAATTATTCCTTAAAACTTCTTTTATTTTGTTGGGAAATTGTCACATTATATAAAACAAATGGTGGACAGAAGATACGGGCATATAATAGAAAAAAGAAATTTTGAAATAAATAAAATCTTTTGACAATTATTTTTCTTCGTATTAAACAAAATAATTAAATATAGATTATATATTAACGTGATATTAATGGAAATTACAAGGACATAGCAAAGACAAATTACCGAAGTTTTAAAATCTTTTTATATTACCCAAATTCTGTTGTATGTAATACCATTCAAGAGACTCATTACTTCATAAATAAATAATTATAGCATTCAAGAAATGTAATAATGTGTCCTATAAACCTGGAAAAAAATTAAATCAGCATTTGTTAACCATTTTTATTAAATCATTTTCTGTCTTATATACATAATTTCACACTTCATATACCTACACTTCTTAGTATGCAAGAGTTTTTTTTCTTCACTGTGTGATTTTACAAAGAAACATAGACGTACAAGTAAAAAAATTATCCTCTCATTGTTTTTATGGTCTTGAATTCTTTATGCTTAGATTTTACAACATGTTATAAATCAATGACAGCTAGGCACTTTGTCAATGAACAATCGTAGCAAATTTCTCGAGAAATGTTTGTACATAAAGACCATTCAATGCTGAAATATGAAGTAAATTCAGAAAACAGATGTATCAAGGGCAACATCTAAAATTAATATCTTCATTGAAATGTAAGAAAAACATGGCGTTTTTGGTATATACACAGAAGGAGATGATGACTTACATGATAAAATATGCAAATACATATTACAAAAGTGCAAAAAATAAATGATGTTGCTCTTGTAAATGTAGTAAATTATGTAAGAAAGAAGAAAAATAGGATATTTTATATTCAAATTAATTAAGAGTATAAAATGCAAAATGGAGACGCTGATTGACAAAAAAAAAAAAAAAAACTATAATCATATGATTGTGCAGCATTTATTTCATATTTGTGTCATTATATTTATCATATGTACGTAAGTTTTATTTTTCAAGAATTCATCTCCAAAACATGTAGGATTTCTATTTTATATTTAATGTATGGTATTGTGTTCCTGGTAGTATTATTAAAAACGACTATTTCTCTGCTTTGTCCTTTAGAAACGGAAACAAACAAATACTGATAATAGCTTTACAACATTATCAAAAATACATATTTTTAATATTTATCAACATGTATATGTATTAATATGCATTAACAAATGAATTACAAGCATAAAATCACATTTGTTTATTCGCAAACATTTTTTTTCTGTTTGCCACTAAGACGATATGCAAGCAAAATTCTAACCGAAGCTCTTTTAGGATTAAACATGGACTTTGAAAAAAGTATTCCAACTTTATTTTAATACGAACATTCCAGAGTTTTTTACGAAATGAATTATTATCATACCAACTAATTTTACTTTCTTTCTCTGAATACAGATACCGTAATCAACTTTCGTATCCAGCCACCGTATTTACAAGCTAAATATTTCAAATATGCAACTTACTTATAATTCTTGCATATTTTATAATAAATCTGATACAAATCTCTCTATAAAATTCTAAATCCATTCTATATTCTCTTCTCTAATTTATAAAAGGCCTTTATATTTCAACTTCAAAATATTTATCAATTTTCTAGTTCATCGATTTGTCGATTAATAACTTAATAGAAAAAAATTAGCAGCTTTAAAATAAGCAGAACACAAACACTACACACTTCTTATATGAAACCAACTGATCCGAACATTCTGTTAGGTTTTAAAAATCTATTGAGAAATTCTCCAAAATGAAGCACACATTGTTGTTCAGTGTCTGCTTAGATTCATAAAATGCATGAAAATCATTTTTTTTTCAATCGATATAATATCTTTGTCATCTCCTTGAAACTGCAGTTTCGATGAATAATTTATTTAATTTAGTTTTAAAATTATTTAATACATTCAAATACTGATCCCGCTTGGTTTGAAACGAACTGATTAAATCTCGTTTCAGACGACCCTTTCTCATAACCAAAAATCCACCATGAGCATTGTTAATTTTTGTTGTATTCTTATTAAAGGTTTCACTCCATAAATGTTGAAATATGAAATTTCTAGCTTTCTGCTCATCATGACTGTAACCGTATCGCTTTGGAGATACCGAATTGTTTATAAGCCATGGCTGCAACGTTCTTATTGAATCTGTCGAATTCTGAAATCGTTTGGCGCTGGAAAAATTAGTTGAATGTGGTGAATTTTCTGTTGCCACACGTACACTCACAGTAAAGGATGTCTTTTCTGAATTCATTGAATTTGCAGTCGATAAATTTTGATGAAATTCTTCAGATGGTAATTTTATTTCAGAGACCAGATTCGAGATTCTGCTAACAAATCTGTTAGTGATATCGAATTCTGTTAAGTTTTTATTAATGTCTTCGTCTTTGGAATTTTTAATTGCATCATTCTCCTCCATCTGTGACTTTAAAATAGCAAAAGTTTCATTTTCAGTTATCTGTGACATAGGAGCATCAATAGTGTCATTCTTCTTCCACATTGGCTTAGGAATAATAAAAATGTTATTCTTTTTTGTTGTGTTCTTATTGGAAATAGCAAACGAATCCTTTTTCTCTTCCAATGCTTTATGAATGTTAAAACTGTCATTTATTCTTGTTACATTCTTGTTTATCTGCGGTTTAAAAGGAAAAAATGAATCATTCTTTTCTACTGTCAGCTTAGGAATATTAAAAATGGCAGTCTCTTTTGTTATATTCTTATTGGTCTGTGGTTTGGAAATAATAAACGAACCGTTTTTTTCTTCCATTGCCTTACGAATATTAAAAATGGTATTCATTCTTGTTACATTCTTTCTTATCTGCGGCTTAGAAATAGAAAATGAATCGTTCTTTTCTGCTATAGGCTTAGGAATATTAAAAATGGTATTTTCTTTTATTACATTCTTATCAGTCTGTTGCTTAGAAGTGAAAGAGTCATTCTTCTTTCTCGATGATTCAGGAATGGCAAATATGTTATTCTTCTTCATGATGCTG
This sequence comes from Argiope bruennichi, assembly GCF_947563725.1. NCBI lineage: Eukaryota > Metazoa > Arthropoda > Arachnida > Araneae > Araneidae > Argiope > Argiope bruennichi. Next base: position 84,420,661 of record NC_079157.1, on the reverse strand, counting down.
ATATTGCTCTGTGATTTAAAGATAATATGAGTATTATTCCCTTTTTTCTGCGACCGGCCTTTAGGCATATTATTTAAATTTCTGATTATAGGTATATACACTGGAGTTAAAGGAGTTGTTGTTTCAAGTTTCTCAACTGAAAGTTCCTCTCCCTGAAAGAAATTCAATCGTTTAGGTTTCAGCTTCTCTTCGAAAATAGGAGTCGTTGCATACAAAATAAATTTTTCAGTTTTAGAAGTAGGTAATTTTGTGTTTATTCTTTCGCCATATTTTTTGTTTAGTTTTGCTAGTGAAATTTTAGGTTCTATGGTGTACGACTTTTTAACAATTGTACTTTCTGAAATTGTTGTCACAAGCATATTCTTATTGATTGGTCTATTGTAAGTGCGACCTGCTATGTCTTGTCTATTTAACTTACTTTTTTTATGTAATGGTGCTAAAGTGGTTGAGTGTCTGTTTTCAGGCTCCGTAGTATGATCGTCACTCGAATTATTTCTTTTTTCTGTCACATTTTCTAAGTGATGTAAGTCATCAACCTCATCTAATTGATCGTCATCGTCTGAATAAAGTTCTTTCTTATAGTTAGCTATGCTTGCAGCTGAGGAATAATTATGTTTTGGATATTTTTTAATTAATGTGTTCTTCGGTTTATTATTACTTCGTTGAAGATGAATAATTTCGAATTCATCTGTTATATTATAGTAATTTCTTTGATCTGGTACATTTATTGGATTGTCGCTAACAATAATCATTTTATTATTTACTGGTTTTTCCTTAGTGTTCTTTCTATTAATTCTACTTTTTGTTCCATAATGATGAATGTAAGGTGCGTAAGCATTGTACTCTTGTATAGGAACCTGACTCTCTGGATCAGGCTCTGATTCTTCAGAGGTATAGTTGGAAGCTGATGATAATTTCTGGGACTCTCTTGGAAAATATCTTATTTTAATTCTCTTTGTTCTCACCCTTTCATGGATTCTTTTTTCGGATAAAGAAAAGGGCTTCGAACCACCGTAATATTCCTGTTTCTGCCTTCCTTTTTTGGTCTCTGTTTCTGTATTTCCTTTGTTTTTCAAATTTTCATTATTTTTCTGAAGGATTCTCTCATTGTCACTGGCAATTTTCGATTCATTTGGAAACTCTTTTATATTTTCTAATTTTTGTGTACCGGGATTTTCTGTGTGTTTGGAATCTTCCGGTTGATTTGGCGAAAAACGAGGGGAATTTTTCACAAATTCTCGCAAAAGTAATGCATAACCAATAGGATAATTTATTGCCTTTTGGGAGAGATTTGGATGTCTTTCAGCTGTTTTCTTACTGTGTTGAAATTTGTTGTTAACTTCTGGTTTCATTTTCACAGCTGAAAACAAAGAAAGTTTGTCTGAATGATTTTTGTTATCTTTATTCCAAGAGATGCTATCAACTTTCGGTTTTGCAATCGAAGGCAGAGATATTTTTTCCTCACTCGTGCCAAAAGCTTCGTAAGAATCTGTTATGTCATGATTCAAAGAATTTCCACAATCAACATTGTACCACCAATCACAGACGAGATATTCTTGGTTGAAAACGGTTCCAATAGGACATAAAAATGAGGATCTTTGGCCATTTTCATGGCAGATATGGAACATCTGAAAAAAAAATAATTTCAATTGCTTGGATTTGCAAAGACAATTTTTAAATATAACAAAGCAGAAAATATTTTTTTAAAAATAATGCTTAATTTGAATACAGATGAGATAAGTGATTTTATTAAAATTTTTATTAATTTTAATGTTTATTTATTTTATATAGTAAAATTAATTTATGAAAAAGAGCTTCAAAAATCTTTTTAATATGTTTGTTCTAATAGCAAATTTTACAATTATAATTAAAAATTTCATTATAACATAGACACTTTGACATTGTAAAAAAAAACATTTTACCATAGGCAAAATTATTAAACTTAATACGCTCATTTAAGAAAATTAATTTTTGGAAAGCCATTGAGATTTGGTAACTGATGACCTTTTTATCAAAACTATTCATATCTATTGTTATCTAAATTCTAATGTTTAAAACCTATCGACGTGTTTGAAAGGATCATAAAAATTAAGCGTTACATTACTTAATGAAAAAAAAGTGTTTAATCTTCAACTTATATACTTACTTGACACCTTGAAGAAACATCAGCATAATACCCAGGAGAAGCATATTCTTCGCAAGGGAAATGCACTACAGGCAAGATCTCTAACGTCGGATAGTCTACTTCTGGAATTCCCCACCCAGGATTCCTCCTGTGTATTCTTTGGTGTCTTACGCTCTGCTTTATTGTTCTCTGTTTCTCTGCTCTTTTAGTCTCTGAAGTTATTTTCTCTTCATTATGTACTGCTAGAAATCGATTTTGGTCAATGGTAATCACTTCTTCAAGAGGTAGACCTCTTCTTCCAAAGAATTCTTCTTCAGAGCTGTCATCCAAAGGAAAAGATTCGACATTCTTTGAGCTGTTTGACATGCGAGTTGTAAAATATTCAATTTCTGGTTCAATATATTCTACTGAAGGTAGGACATATTCTACAAATGGCTGTTGAGAGATGCTTTCAGATTCCCTAAAGGCATCGTGCTTGTTTACGTATTCCACATAAGGTTCGACAAACTCTACACCAGGAACGACATACTCCACAAACGATGGGGAATTCCCTCCTTCATTTCTCGTCACGACTGGTTCTTCTGATTCTATTTCTCTCAGTTCTTCCGTTTTAGACTCATTCTCTGTCTTAATGGGAGGCTCAGGAATGGCTGTGTTGTTTTCCTTGATATCCCTCAAGCGTTGGGAAACTGATTGGAGCTCAATTTTTGACGGTTTGTGGTGCTCTTCTATTATTAGTTCCCGGATTAAACTGCTGTCTACGTCACTGTGCTGCGGATTTTCGACCATGATAGCTGCTTCAACAGTAGTATTCATCTGCGCAGGAAGCGATTGCAAGTTTGAAAAAGGAGAAGAGTGACCGCCTCGACCGGAAAAATAAATATCTTCCTCTGGAGACAAAGGATTTGTTGTTGTTGCCGCACCATCGCTTGGATCCCAAATGGTTTTCATGTCATTCCACCACTGATCGGATGTCTCATCGATCAAGTATCTCCTGCGTCGTTGAATGTCTGGACTTCTGGAACTCTCAGTGTTCCATATCCAATTGATAGATTTGCCACCTCTCTGTAAGTTATTCTGGAAAATGGAATAATCAAGTAAAGAAAAGATAGTTATGTGCTGATTATGAGTTGGAGAATATTCACATTAATTGTTAATGCAACACGAAAATACCTTACACATTAAGTATCAATGCTGATAAATTTATCGGACATGCCTAAATCTCTGTTTCGGAATTCAACTCCACTGAATATCTGATATATATGGAAGTCTGATTTACATTAAATTTGTAATGGTTCACGTCCTGCTCCTGATGGGAAAGTTGGCAGATGGTTTAAGTCTATATATTATTTTAGTCGCCTGACTACTTTGGCGGATTGGTATGAGTAAGGATAGAACCTGGGACCTTGTGGTTCGCAGTCCAGTAACATAACCATGATGCAAAAGCAATTGCTCGTATAGCGTAGTTGTTAACTGGCTTATATGCTATTCACCACAGACTCTACCTCCAGTGAGTCGGAGGTGAGAAGAACGATATGGCTGTTGAGTGGTGATGTATTTATTGGCTGGCTGTTGAGTATAATGCGCCTGTACCCATTTGAGCATTTGAGTTGCGACTAGCGTGTGTGGGTGAGTGGTTGCTGTAACGTCAAGTGAATCTGACGACTTTGGGTTGCTGTGGATAGATGGCGCCACAACAGCTGTACGACGGTTGAAGGTTCATCGTCCGAGGTCACCAATTTGGCGGATTGCGATGCGCGAGGATAGAACCTGGGACCTTGTGCTTCGCAGTCCAGTAACATAACCATGGTGCAAAAGCAATTGCTCATACAGCGTAGTTGTTAACTGGCTTATATGCTATTCACCACACTACTTTTCAAAATTGCGAAGTGCTCCCAAACTAATTTCGAACAATTTAAAAAAGGAATGTTGATGAAGCAAATCTTTTTAAAAATTTAAATTGTTTTCCAGGGAAGGTTTTAAGGTCAACATTGTTTTGTTAGCATAAAGAATACTCCATTTTATCATCAAATTCCTGAAGAAAGTATGGTTCCTATAGTCATGAATATGTAATTAAAAAAAATGAAACCCCGATTTTAACACTATAAATACAAACCTGATGCTGTAGCTTTTGAAATTCTTTAAAGCAATTCACAATCTCCAGTAATAATACTTTCCTATCCTAATCTATTACTTATAAATTGCAGTTGTATATTTAAGCATTTCTAAGGAGAAATAAAATCAGTAATTTTTTAAAGAAATTAATGCTTGCAAAAACGATTTTTAAAACAAAAGTAACAGTATTGAAACAAAAAGTAACAGTATATATATATATATATATATATATATATATATATATATATATATATATATATATATATATATATATATATATATATATATATATATATATATATATATATATATATATATATATATATATATATATATATATATATATTTAAAACAGCTTAAAATTCAATTATTCATAATGGAATCAAAGACAACGAATTAATTTGCCTAGAAATAATATACCTGAAACTTTTTTTCCTATGAAATAAAAATTAAATTGATTTCTTGTATATATTTTAAACCATTAGATTATATTACAATTAGTGAAGATATTGCTTGTGTAGAATATTATAATGAATAGAGTAAACAATTACTCAATTTGATACATTACATTTAGGCTGTTAGACAAGACACTACACTTTTTGCGGCATTTCTGAAAGTCTCATAAAATATTAACAAAACGAAAAGAATTTTATATGTAAAATTAAGGCTCTTCATATAATATTCTGATTTCTGAGGTAGAGAATGGCCCAATGAAATTTGCTTACTATTATCAATGTTTCATCCAATGTAACGCAGGATTCCGATAATTGTAGTGACTTAAAATGTAAATTATTATATTAATTAATTGTGATTGGATGAAAAAATAATATTTTTCCTTTCCATTATTTTTATCCATGCAACAGCTTTTGGCCTCTTCATTCGTTTGCAAATAAATTAATTTTAAAAGCTGTTTAGGACTTGTGAATTACACATTGAAACTAAAAGTGAATTTGTGCAGATGAAGTACTTACTTGATTTAATGTTTCGCTAATTGCCATTGTTATCAGGCCTGGAAATAAAAATAGAAATATTTTTTTAGTAAAAAAGAATTTAGACTAAATTTAGTTTTGTAATAAAACATTTTTTTTAATAAATACAAATAAAAAACAACACTTCATTTTAATTTACAAAAGCTATATTTTAAGTTTCAAATAAAAGCTCAAAATATTTAAAAGAATATTTGAAATTTCTTCTAAACAATATAAAACCATTAAGTTGATATTGTATGTTTAAAATAATTTATTTCAAATACCCACTTCCATTTAAACAAAGACTTAATTTAATATATTCTATTAGAATAAATTTATATACGTATTATATGTCAAATTCGCTGTATCAGAACTTTGCTATTTATTGTCAATCTTACAGGAAGGAAAAAAATATTACAAAAAAGCATGAAACTTCAGTTCCACCATCAATCTTTATCCTTGACTTTAAGCTCATACCACATATAAGCATGAGACGTCAATTTCACATTCAGTCTTTATCCTTGATTTTCAACTCATCAGTTCCACAATCAATCTTTATCTTTGATTTTAAACTCATGTCATATACAGGGTGTTTCAGAACTTCTAAGAGGGGTAGGGTACATCCTGACGAACCAAAATCATATACCTATGGGCAGTCAGAAATGCTTTCCTGACGCGGTAGAAGGCGCTGTGCGAAAAGTCCGAGCTTTCGTGCAGGGAATCTTCATTTCGCACAAGAACGCCAAGTTAGTAGGATGGATGATTACACGATCGCAGAGTTAGCCGATATGCATTTGCGTACGGGGCTGCAAATTGTAGTGGGCCAGCCGCACAGCATTTGTACACGGAACGATATCCGACGAGGCGTATTCCCAGTCATGACTTCTTTGCAAGACTGCATCAAAGGTTAGCTGAGACAGGTTCATTAGAAAGAGCTCACAGGGACAGGGTAAGAACAACACGGAATGTGCTGCATCATGTGCAGGGGAATCCAAGATCCCATTGCAGCATCTGGAGGATTCTCTGAGCAGAAGACATGCATCCGTTTCACGTGCAGCGTGTCCAGACACAGAAACCGGAGGATTATGTATCTCGTATTGCTTTCGCTCAGTGGTACCTGGGAAAATGTGCTACAGACAATGTGGTTCCAACATGATGGAGCCCCTCCAAATTATAGCGGATATGTTCGTAATTACCTGGATGTCACATTTGGTCAACGGTGGATCGGACGTGGGAGTCCCGTGCGTTGGCCTACTCGGTCACCCGATTTATCATGTCTTGATTTTTATTTCATATGAAATCGCTATCGCTTCATATGAAATCGCTAGTTTATGACACCCCTGTTGACACTGCTGAGGAGCTCGTTGCAAGAATCGCAGTAGCTACCGGAGAGATTCGAGATATACCTGGAGTATTCCAGAATGTTCGGATGTCCATGCGTCGGTGATGTGAGGCTGCATTGTAGCCCGTGAAAGAAACTTCACTTACTTTAATCCATGCACCTTTTCTTCTTTTCATGTATTATTAAAACGATTTCTCATTTACTGTCTCTTTTCTTTATGGTGCTTCTGTGTACAACACCGCTTCAGGAAAGCATTTCCGACCCCACATTGCTCTATGATTTCGAATTGTCAGGATGTACCCTACCCCTCTTAGAAGTTCTGAAACGGTTCACTGAAACACCCTGTATAGGCATGAGACGTCAGTTCCATCATCAGTCTTTATCTTGATTTTAAACTCAAGTCACAAAAAAGATGTGACTTCAGTTCCACAGTCAGTCTTTATCCATGATTTTAAACTGATGTTTACTAATGGAGAAACTTTTCTTTAAAATTAAAGAAGTATGATTATCAAATAAAAACTATCACAAGAACAAAATATCTCTCTCCTCTTGGAAAAAATTTCTCATGTTTCCGGTTAAGGTTGAAAATTTGCGAATATATCAGGGAGACAACCTAAATTATTTTCTCAAATTGTAAGACAGATGGAAATTCATTAGTGTCATTACTGTTTGGTTTTTGATTATACAATATAATAGAAAGGATTTCATTTCTAATTTGAAAAACATTTTAATGGAGTATGAAATATTCTGGGAATTACCAAAGTAATTTTCCACTTTTCATTCTTCAGTTAATTTAAATTTATTCCTAAAATTGTTAGTAATTAAAATATTTCTATATTTGTAACATTATTTGCTAAAATTGTATCTATATTTTGATATAAGGTAGAGTGTAATATCCTAACTCTAATTATTTTAATTTTGAAGTTACATAGAAAAAATCATGTGAAAGTGAGCTGAATTTGCTATTTACAAAGACTTGACTCTACTAAAAAGTTTTAAATAAGTTGAAGTCGAAATACGTACTTTCTGTTATTTACTATAATTTTAGTTTTTATAATCAACTGAAGCACAGTTGTTTCAGAAGTTGGCAGAAGGTTGGGAAAAGGTAAAAATGGTTGTGAAGAAAGTTCAAATAAACTTTCTGATATGACAGAATTTGCTGCTTGGAATTATCAATATATTAAATGCTGTTGCAACTCTTTTTCCCCTTGAGCAGAGAGCGCCCCCTTGTGGCGTTTTACTGAAGCCGCTTGTGGCGTTTACAGACAAGCAAGCAGTTGAACGGGAGACCTGCATCCTGAGGTCGACTTTTTCCTATGCACAACCCTTGCACTAACGCCGAATGCTTTCGCTTGGAAACGGTGGAATATCTCCACCATACTGTTTACTTTAACGTAATTTTCTATGTGTGTTTGTAAATTTTGTAGTGTAGCTGTGTTTGTGCAGATTAAAAATAGTATATTTAAAACCGTGCAGTTCAGTAGAAAATCGCAACACACTCATAACACTCATGCAAAATTTTTTGGTTGAATTTTGGCTTGCACAAATGTAATTTTTTTATAAATTTACTAGAAATTCGGCTTTTTTTTTTTTTTTTTTTTTTTGAGGGAGAGATGATTTTGTTATAAAAATTCTTTTAGAAATCTCCTTTTACCTATGATATCAGCAAAAGGTATGAAACAATTAAGTAGTGGATTTCTCTTATTTTAATGAATTAGTTAAGCAAAACGTCACATAGTGTTTCATTTTTTTTTTTTTTTTTTTTTTTTGGCTATGTTAACATTGATTAAATAAAATAGTTTGTTCATATTGTGTTAAGAATGAGATATTAAGTAATGAAAAAAAATATTTTAAATTTTTCACTTATTTTTTTAGTGATGATTCAGATCTAGAATTTCAAGGTATGAAATAAGTAAGTACGCAAGTATAAAATTCCGAATTAGTCAACAGGGATGTTGTACCTAAAAGATGCAATATCTTATAAAAAAATTACTTCGTTTAAAATATCTAGCGTTCATCATGATAGAGATTTTAATAGATTATTATTATGTTAATAGATTTATGTTAATAGATAGAATCTAACTAATTCTCAAAGGTTCGAATATAACGTTTAAATCATGTGAAATAATATTTGTATTTAAGCACTCATTTTTTGATATTTTTCAATACAAAAATTTGCTTCAATTTTCATTTAGAAAATGAATTAAATAAAATGCGATTAAATGTAATCAATTCACCTTCATGTAATTCAAATCAGCGATTACACTTTGGTCCAAATAATTTTATAATTCATTATACAACACGTAATATTAAGCAGGAAGTGGTCTATAAAACTACAGGCAATTAAATATTCGATGGCATACATAGTGACGTTTATCTCATAATGCTGACGTCACGTTAATTAGCTTAATAATATATTTATGTTTCTAAAACAATTAAAAGATTCAGATCAATTAATTAATATATTCTTCACACTATCTAAAAAAAACTTCAGAAAGATAAAAACAAAATAATTACCTGATAGAAGTAAAATGCTTGAAATAAGATAGCCTCGCATTCTGATCCGAGCTTCTAAAAGAAAAACAAAAATAATTAATATTTCATAGAAATATATATTATCTTTCGAATTACTCTCACAAAGAAATTCAAAATGTATTGTTTTTATTCATTATATTATACTAATATTTTGAAGAATTCGTAGTATATCATTCAATGACAATTTTAAATTTTGGAAATTATCTGCTATGCAACTCATAGTGATACTTCATTGTTTAAAATGTTTATAGATATTTTCTTAATTTCAGGATTCATTATTTCTTTTAATTAATACGGTTAACGGAAAATAAATTGTCGTCTTAAGAGAAATTTGTGTAACTCAACCAAGGTCATGTTTTTATTTAAGTACTAGCCGCCTTTGGCGAACATCCGGTTCGCCAATCTTAATATTCGTTAAAATTTTAATAATTAAATATTTTATGCAATTCCTACTTTAATAGGTTCTTCATCAAAATATTTTAAAACTTCAAATTTTGATAGTCATATAATTCACTCATAATATTATAAAGTCCTTCAGTCATAACGTAATATGTATCTCTCTAATTTTTTGTTAGCTCCCGTAGAATTTATGCCTTAAATTAAAGTGGAAAGGATTAATCTGCAATTAATAAAATAAGATTTTTTACTGAAACAAAGCATTTTTTATAATATGATTACTGAAAACAGAGTCACGAAGCTATTAAACTTTATGGGCACTAAAGAATATCTTTCTTAATTTATGTAATATCTCAAGAATTTTTCAACAAAATCTTCTGAGATTCATCATGAGCAGATCGATTCATTAACAACGTTTAATTTTAAATGCATCAAACACTCAAAAAATAAAACGAATCGTTTAAAATAATCGGTTGAAAACAGGTTAAAAAAACTACTTAAAAACCGATGTACTTAAAACTATAAGCATATACAAATTATATATATAATTTACATAAATACAATTTAATTACAAAAGCCTACAACTAACCTAAAAATAATTTAAATCAAGTTCGTATCCGTTGATAATAGTTGTCAACAATCAGAAACAATGCGCATGCGTGAATTTTCATAGCCAGTTACGGTAACACAAATGCGTGAATTTTTCTACGCCAGTTGGGGTAACACTTTGCAGATTAAAAACTTTTAATTTCCTTTATTCTGTTTTATTTTAATTCAGAAGTACTTCAGAATGACCCTGAAAGATCGATTAATTAGCAATGTTTAATTTTAAATGCATCAAACACTAAGAAAATAAACAGAATCGTTTGAAATAATCGGCCGAAAATATGTTGTCTATCTTCATTAGCGTGGGGGGAAAAACTGAAGCTTTACTCATTTGGCGGTGGGGAATATGAAAAGAGTTTTTGGCGGGAAAGTTAGTTTTTAATTAATAACTAAAATTCTAATTAAAAATTCAAAAAAGGGACCCTAGGTGCACATTCCCGACCTCCAATGTATGCATGTGCCAAATTTGGTAGCTGTAGGTCGAACGATCTGGCCTGTAAAGAGCCAACACACATGCACACACACTTGGTTTAGTAATTGAATGCCAATTACAGTTTTGATGTATATAAAAATATAATGATTAATATTTATTTATGTGTTCTTCTATATAAATCATTAATTTTGGGCGTAGCTTGATGAAATTTAGCATATATGCTCTTCAAGACAAAAGAAAAGTTATTATTGACCATGAAAATTTAATGATTATCTTCCTTTGGTTCAAAAGTATGGTTCAATTAAATATGGAATTTTTTTCTGAAACATCTCCTGAAAATATTATGACACAAAAATAATTTTTGCAGGATTTAAAAAAAAAAATCAAAAAATCAAATTTTTAATGACATCAATTTCATTTTCTGTGATGTTTATTTTTAATTTTAATAATTTTCTCACTCAATTTAATGCACAATTCTAAGCCAATATTTTTATTATTCCGATAAAATGCCAACTATTTCATTCTTTAATCAAACTATTTATTCGTGTTCTTTTGCTAATATTAAAATTAATATTTAAAAAATCATCTTTTGTATATTACCTCCAAAGTAAGAAATAAATTATCTCAAATAACAAGGTGAAATTTTAATTTAAAACACTTCGCATTCATAATTTAACAGATAGGAAAGTTAATATTCCTGACCAAATTAGCATTTTGTTGCCAAAAGTGGCTAGTTTGGAATAAAATTTGTATCCAAAACTTATCGAATTAAATTTCTCTATATCATGTACAAACTTTTTTTTAATATCGAAGCAATTCTGGGACCTTTAAAGATGCGCATATTTTTGTACAGGAATTCTGTGTTAGCGTTGTCTTCAAGTAGGACTTTTTTATATATGAATTGATACAAACAATTTTTCAAATTTCATTATAGTTTTCTATCCATATGAAGCCCAGATATTTTTTAAAGTTTACTATTCGTTTGTTTAATTTATTTATCCATCATTCTAAAATAATCTGAAAGCATTACGTTTTTTTTTGTTAGATTTATTTTATTTTTCTTTAGCTCGATGACTAATGTTGAAAAATTATGTGATTTTTTTGGCATCTTTCTGTTTTCTTTTATAACTTTTCATACATGAAGTATACGAAATTTTTCTAGTCGTCAAAAATTTGAGCTCGAGTTTTTGATGAATCCTGTCTGTGAAACAATGTTTTAAAAGTTACATTAAACTTGATGTTATAATATTTGATATGTCTTCTTTACATAAAATCTGTAGATTCTGTTTTAAACAAATTTTGAATGAAATCTGGCTGTTTCAACAGTTGAACACGATAAGTATGAAACATAAAGAGCTATACGGATAAAATTTAGCAAACAAATTTAACATCTAAAGAGAGCATCAGTTTTAAATTTTAAATTATCAAGAGATGATCTTTTGTCTCTCTAAACTTTCGAATGCAAATAAACATGATAGCTCGAAAACGCAAAGTCTTAAATAAATGGAACATAGTACGTAATCTTGTAATTATAATTATATCTCTGCATTAAATTTTAATTTCAGTTGGTCAGAAAAAGGACTTCAAATGATGTATATTTAGTTTGCTTCATTGAATTACTAGCCGCCTTTGGCGACCAGCCGGTTCGCCAATCTTAATGTTCGTTTAAATTTTAATAATTAAATAAGGTTGAACCGGAGTTTAACCCCCTTCTTCGCCAAGTTGCGATAACGCAGCAAAGCTGGCAATCTTTATTATGCACTATAATTGAACATCTGCTTCTTTGCTTTTGAACATTTCGCAAGGCCGTTGTTTGCGTTTTTTAAAAATTTCGCCAAGCAGGGGATAAAACTACGGTCGTACCATTAAATATTTTACTCAATTCCAACTTTAATAGATTCTTCAGCAAAATATTTTAAAACTTCAAATTTTGATAGTCATATAATTCACTCATAATATTATAAAGGCCTTCAGTTATAGCGTGATATGTATCTCTCTCATTTTCTGTTACCCCCTCGTAGAAATTATGCTTTAAATTAAAGTGTAAATGATTAATCTGCAATTAATATAATAATATTTTTTACTGAAACAAAGCATTTTTTTAATAATATGATTACTGATAATAGAGTCACTGAGCGTTTAAACTTTATGGGCACTAAAGAATATCTTTCTTAATTTATGTAATATCTCAAGAATTTGTCAACAAAAATTTCTCAGATTCATCATGAACAGATGGATTCATTAACAATGTTTCATTTTAAATGCATCAAACACTAAGAAAATAAAATGAATCGTTTAAAATAATCGGTCAAAAACAGGTTTAAAAAAAACTACTTAAAAAACGATGTACTTAAAACTATAAGCATATACAAAAATATATAACCAACATAAATACATTTTACTTACAAAAGCATGCAACTAACCTAAAAATAATTTAAATCGTCCGTTGGTTGTCATGCCAACAATCAGAACAATGCGCATGCGTGGATTTTCTTCGGCAGTTACGTTAACGCAAATGCGTAAATTTTTCTACGCCAGTTGGGGTAACGCTATGCAGATTAGACATTTTTAATTTCCTTTATTCTGTGTTATTTTAATTCAAAAGTACTTCAGAATGAATCTGAAACATGGATTAATTAACAATGTTTCATTTTAAATGCATAAAACATTAAGAAAATAAACAGAATCGTTTGAAACAATCCGTCGAAAAATGTTAACCCTAGCCTCATTACTGTTGGGAGAAAAAAACAACTGATGCCTTACTTATTTGGCGGTGGTAAAAATGGAAGATTTTTTTGGCGGAAAAGTTGGCGGTGGGGAAAATGGAAGATTTTTTTGGCGGGAAAGTTAGTTTTTAATTAATAATTAAAATTCTAATTAAAATTTCAAAAAAAGGGACCCCAGGTGCACATTCCCGACCTGTAAGGTATACATGTACCAAATTTGATAGCTGTATGTCAAATGACCTGGCCTGTAGAGCGCCAACACACACACACACACACACACACACATTGAGCTTTATTATAAGTATAGATATAGATATAGAACAAAATTTTCATAAGCGGATCTCTGAAAATAAAAATGTTTTAAATCTCTGCCAAGAAATCCTTGCCATTAGAGAGTTTCATTTTTTTTAATTGCGAAAAGTAACTTTGAAGAACCTAATGATTTAATTCTTTTATCCGATTCCTATAACGAAATAATTTTATAAATGAGTAAAACTGTCATAATAATTTTATAATTGGATATACAGTTTTTCCTTACTACTTGGACAAAACGATGGGCATTTTTTCTACAAACTCTCCAATCGGTATAATTTCAACTACACGCATGCAAAAATATGCCTATAACAATAGCTCAATGGAGCAAAAGAAGCACTAAATTTATGGACAGTAAAAATAAACACTGAGAATTCCTTTCATGTAAAAAATTTAAGCAATAGTTGACATGTTCAATACATCATATATTCAAAAAACTAGCTTTCAAAATACAATTTTTAGAATTTTTGGTTACTTTAGTCTTAAGTGAATTATTTTGAAAAAAAGTGTTACTGTTTTTTTTTTTTTTTTTTTTGAAATATCAAATGCTTATATATATATATATATATATATATATATATATATATATATATATATATATATATTCCTTACTCTTATACCTAGTATGGCGAATGTATAGTAATCGTCAAAAAATTCGAACTCGAGATTTTGACGAATCTCCATGTTTCAGACCTCTCTGAGTTTGTAAAACAAATTTTTGGAAAATGTCCGCCAACAAATATAAGTCGAAAACGGTATGAGCTAGACAGTTGAAATTTGGTATACGGTCTTTAAACCAAATTTGCAAATTTCTAAGAAAAATTAAACAAAATCTATTCAGAGAAAGTCTATCTGTTCGAATGTAAGTTAACACGATAACTAGAAAAAAAAAGAGAGCTAGCCAAATAAGATCTGGTATAAAGATTAAACATCTATAGTGAAGACATATCCAACAAAGGGTAGACTGTTTGTCGGTCTGTATTTTCAGAAACATGAAAAAGCGATAATTCAAAACCGTAAGGACTTAAATATATAAAATTTGGTATGAGATTTTGAAACTCTGAGTACAATTTTGCGTGAAATTTTTGTTTCAGTCGGTTGAAAAAAAAATGTCTAAAACACAAAATCTCTTTTCGAATACTATTAACCGTATGCCAGGGATAAATAGCTAAATAACTCGCCGAGGACGATACGATAGATTCAGTAAGAATACTAAATTCACGTCAAAAAATATTTTGTAACTATTGTATCCCAATACCATGCAAGGCGCGCTCTGGCATGACAAATTTATAAGAGAGTATGCGAGAAAGTTTTGGGAAGACCACTTAGCTTGTCTTTATTATTATTGATCCGTATTTAGCGCGCTTACGTTATATGATATGGATAAAAAAAAAATTTCTGGTTTTTATTGGTATATTTAGAATCCATCTTTAGTCAAAGACTAAATGCATCAATAACGGAGGAATTTTGTAATTAATTATAAAGTTGATTATAAATTCTTATCCTTTTTAATTAACTAAGCTTTATGAGATAAAAATCTATGATACAATAGAATTATAAATGGAGAACTAACATAGAATACTATAGTCCAAAAATGGTTACCATATCTTAGAACTTCAAACATAACCTTTATTGACAACTTTAACATCACAACTTTATATATAAATAAAATCAATATAAAATAGACATCAATCTTTTTATAAATTAATTGCTTTTTGTCGATCAGCTGTTTCGCCGGATGTATTGGTTAGATTTTTATTTCAATTAAATCTTTTAGATATAACCTCAAATCCATTATTTTGTCAAATTGTCAGAGAAAGAAATCTTGTTATTTTAATTGACTTACATATGTTGCGTTTGTTGTCTATATGAACTTTTCTGATTGAGACCAATCATATGACATTATAGCACAATTAAAAACGTAAAACGCGATGGATCCATTTTTTTAAATTTCGTGATATTATAACTTCAATTCTTTTATTTATCTTATTAACAAAACAAATATGAGTAGAATAATAATTTTTTATTCGTTTTATTAACGATACAAATATTAAATAGAATTATAATATAACGATACAAATAATAATAATTAATAGAATAATAATATAACGATACAAATAATAATAATTAATAGAATAATACTATAACGATACAAATAATAATAATTAATAGAATAATATTAAATACAAATATTAATAGAATGACAATCCAATAATTCATTGGCTTTCAAAACTGGAAGAAAATATCGCGATTAAGTATTTAATGAAACAATAAAAACGGTTTGAATATCACAACATTAATGTAATCCATTATTAGAAATAAGGCAACAATTTATTTTATTTTTTAATTTACAAAATTTGGGAATAAAATTACTTGACTGTCAAATCTGTACCATTAATAGGACAATATTTTAAATTTTGAAATTGTGTAAAATTTATTTTTGAATAATAATATTTCGCTCCGAACTGCACATTTTCACTCTCCAAAATGTATATTTGCCAAATTCGATACCTATAAGTCAAACGATCCAATCTGTAGAAAGTCAACACACACAGAGGCACACAAACAAGCGCATACATCTTTATTACTTTCTCGTACACGTAATATAAAGAAAATATAGTAATAGACAAAAAAAATTCAAACTCCAAATTTTGACAAATCTCTATGTTTTAGAACTCCCTGAATTCGAAACATACATTTTTTGAAAATGTCCATCTGTCAAATGATAACTCCAAAACTCTTTAAAATTGACGGTTGAAATTTAGTATACCATCTTTACATCGGGTTCACAAAGTTCTATCAAATTTTGAGTAAAATCCGTTCTGAGACATGGATTTATTATCTATAATATTGACACCTGTCAAATCTTGAGCCAAATCCAACTACGGATTGGATGTTCATTCGTCTTAATTTTTTGAAAAAAATAAATACAATAATTCAAAAATGCAAATACTTAAATATATCAAATTTATTATAGTATTTTGTGACTACGAATGCAATTTTTTGTCAAATTTTGGTTTCAATCGGTTGAGAAAAACATATCTGAAAAGCAAATTCGATTTTTGGATATTATTAACGCATGCCAGAGATTAATCACCAAATAACTCGCCAAAGATGACATGATAGAGTGAGTAAGAATGCTAAATTCACGCCAAAAGTTAATATTTAGTAACTATTGTACGCCAATACCAGGTAAGGCGTTCTCTGACATGATAAGTTTATTAGAGAGTATGCGAAGAAGTTTTGAAGACTACTCCCACAGGTGGTTTTTCAACCGTTACTATATTTTCTTTCAGTATACGTCTGCGAAGTAAGTATATTCTTTTATAAAAATCTACAATTTGTTTTTAATTTTTAATTTTTTTTTTGTTTGATGATGAAATTCTGCACATGTATTTTTCAAGGTAAGAAGAAAATCGCCATTAATTTTTCGAAATTCAAATGTTAGAAAAATGTGTCAATTCAAAATTAAACACGTTTCTCGTGTTTTTCAGCTACATCTTCCAAATATATCTCACACAAATAATTTTGCGTTAATTTAAAACTCAAAAAATTGCTATCTTATGATATCAATTTATCAATGATATAATTTTTTTTTCTATTTTTAATAATTCTTTAAAATTTATTTTGACTCACAATTTTTAACGGTATTTTTATTGTTGTAATAAAATTTAAATTTATTTTATTGTTCCAGCAAACCGTCCAATTGTGTTCTTTTGATAATATTAAAAGATGATAAATTCATTTTTCCTTTTCGATTTCAATTAAAAAGTAAGATTTTCATTCCCGCCTGTATTTCATAGTATATACGCATTTTAAGTTGCACTCACAGTTATTTGTAGTAGGTTAATTCCATGACATCCATATTTTTCAATCTTATTAAATAAGTAAAATTTTAAATAAATTTATACCATAAAAAATAATTTAACATCCAAAAAAGCCAATATGCCGGTTGAATAAAGTGGGTGCCAAAGGCAGCTATTACAATCATATATTTAAAATTAAAAAATACTCAGAAAATTTCATTTCACTTAAATTATGGTACTTCCACCTTATCCATGGTAAATTTTAATAATAATGTACTTTTCTTAAATATTAATTTTAATAATAATTACTTTTTCTTAAATACAGTACTTTTATCAAATATCGAATCGGGATGCAAGAAGTAGATAGGTAAAAACACTTACCTCTCACGATTCTATGTCCATTCCATTCGATTGCCACAAATGTAATAACTGTTTCTAGAAAAAATCTTGGAGACGAGGGTGCAGAGAACAATGCCTCCAACCCTATGCTCCATAAATAGTAGTCATCATATTTGAAATGATGCGATTGAGGATTAACAGGTGGGAGTCCCACGGGGTTGCCGAGTTTGCCAGAGTCGCCGGGGTTTGTCTACTGAAGCGTGCAGACGATCTTTGTGGGGCAGTGGGGAATGATAACTTTGATAGATACTGATGATGATATCAAAAATAAGGTTAGAAAGTTTATCGTTTGCGGTTGTGTGGTGTACGATAGGATCGAATATTTCAGTTGACCCTGATTTTACTGCTCAATTTCAATATCATATGAAAATTCCATAATGGTATTTAAATCTATGAAAATGAATGCCGCTGATCATCAGTGATATTCTATTTCCTGCTGATTATTCAAATTTGAATGTAAAGATAGTTAAGATTTGCTTTTTTTAGAATTTTTATATTGAAATTTTATAATGGGAAATGAGATAAACACAATAAAATTCAGTAAATTATTCAAGGAATCGTTCGAAACGACATAATGTCGAATCTTAATTCAAAACGCATTATTTTAGAATGGTTTCGGTGTTTTATCAGTATCTTCAGAAAATATAAACGCACAAAATTATAGTTACACTGTCTTAGAATTTGGAAAATTATATTTTTATTTTAATGATACCGATTTCACTTTCCGCACAATTTTCTTTTAATTTCATTTCATTCAAAATTTTTAGCAATATTTTTATTTTTATGATGAAATTTATACTAATTTCATTAGTCAGTCAAACCATTTGATCGAGTCTGCTTTTTCCAATGTTAAAATTAAGTAAAGAAAAAAAAGATGTTGTTTTAGAGGGCATTATTTCTGAAGTAGGATTTTTACTTTCGC
The DNA here is from genome assembly GCF_947563725.1 of Argiope bruennichi. Taxonomy (NCBI): domain Eukaryota; kingdom Metazoa; phylum Arthropoda; class Arachnida; order Araneae; family Araneidae; genus Argiope; species Argiope bruennichi. Next base: position 84,401,976 of record NC_079157.1, on the reverse strand, counting down.
TTTTACTTTGCAGTATGTACATATTTTATTTTGCACGCACAGCAAATTACGGTTGATTCACTGTATTAAATTCTTATTTTTCAATTTTTATTAATAAGAAAGAAAAGTTTTAAATAAATATATTTCATATCCTAACAAGCAAGATAGCCAGTAATCCGGGTGAACAAGTCGGTCGTCATTGGCGGCTATTAAGATAATATTAATAAACACTAATAACATTGCTTCTTTTCTTGTCTCCCATTGTTGTTGTTTTTTATAATGGCACTTGCCATGGACAAACTCGCTGACGAAGTCAGCGATTTTAGGCCAAGGGAGCGTCTCTTGTTTTAGTAGCGCCAACTAGGGCCAAGAGTACGTCTTAGCTACTCAGGCATCCCATTCACTTGCACAGTCCCTTTTTACATGGGGGCGCATTCACACATCTCACAGACAGAACAGATGAAGTCCGAACCGGGACTCGAACCTAGGATGCCCAGATCACGGGGAAGATGCGCTACCCCTATGCGAGGACGCCGCCTGTCTCCTATAAAGTTATAATAAGAAATAAACTAGCATCACCAGGCAATTTGCTAATTAAGTTGCAAAGCATAAAGACAAAGAATGGGTTGATTGTATTTTTTTCCTTAACGATTCTAGTGGACGTAGTGTAAGTCCACGTGATATACATCAAGTGCGTCTTGTCATTTTTACTTTGAAAGTGGTTGATCATTTTTCAGGCTAAAAAGACTGCAACATCGCAACCTCATGTAAGACTATACTAAATTGAAAATCTTTTGATCGAATACATAGTAGCGTATACTTGTGGCGTCACCTAAATTGTACATTTAAGTTGTGAAATATCTAAGCAATCAAGGTTATTGAATAAGGAGAAACAACTGAGAAAAATGTAAAATGCAGAATTACTTACGACAATTCGAATAATTTTTATTGCATTTGAAAAAAAAAAGTGATATATTGCAAGGAAGTTGAACATTTCGCCCAAGTTCATAGATAGGATATATAGCACAAAAGGATAAAAAAAAATATCGAAGTCTATACCAGTTTTGATTTATCATGTTCGATGTGCTTTATCACTTTCGTGTGCATACAAAAAACGTATTGAAGGAATTAGTCTCAATCTGCTGATCTTGTTGATTAAATTATTTGCTGATCTGTCTGCTAATTGAGAGATTTTATTTAGTAATTGAATGTAAATTACAGTTTTAATGTAAAGATTAGGTATTAAATATTAAAAATTCTAGCAATAAAATTGCTGCATTTTGCATTTACCTTATTCATATACACGAATATAACGGATTTATAAACAAACAACTTTTGGACAGATTTTATGCAAATTTCGATAAAAAAAATCTTTTATTCTAATTATGAGGTATATATCTAGCTCCTTGCAACGTTTAAATGATAAGTTCTAGCATATACAAATAGAAAAACAGATCTTCTAAACTGATATCGATCAAAATTTGATAGAGCGCACAATTGTTATAAAAAAATAACATATCAATTTCATTTGTCTATCTCGTTTCGCCTTTAAATGATCATATTCATAAACAAACCAATTGATATACTTGGTATTGCTCCAAAATTAAGGAACTTTCATGTATAAGACGTTTAATACAAAAATATTTTTTTAAAAAAATTTATCTTACACATGGTCCTTTTATTATCTTACATCACTTGATTGACTGTCCTTAAGCTTTAATCGTTTATAATCGCTTGAAGATGAAGGGTATATCAGCTTTTCCTTTGAGTTTTTTTAGGCACCGTTAAGTCAAACTTTAGGCGAATAAAAAAAATCAAAAAATATGAACAGAAATTTTAAAAAATAAAATTAAAAAATAGAAGAGTAGTGACTCTTATTGTTGCAATGTTTAAAGATTCTTCTGAGATAAATTTTAAACGAATTAACCACAAAATTTAATGAAAAACTGCTCGAAAAATAATTTGTATAAGAAATGCATAAGATAAAATTTTGAGTTTTCAGTTGATATTAAAATATTTCGTGTAAGAAGTTATAACAGAAAAACTCAAAATTTCGGTTAATTTCTAATTAATTGAATATTTCAAAAACTTTAACACTTCAAAAAGTTTATGATGTTTTTTTTTTTTCTTTTATCTCAAAGAAAAAGTATGAAATCTGAATGAATGAAATCTGCCCATTCATTTAAGAGGAGATAGAGAGCATACAGCCATGACTTTTAAATATGTTAAGGTAAATATTATTCAATTTTGTTTCGATCTCTTAATTTTTTTGGATGGACTAAAACGTAGAAGATGAGACAATTGTACAATCTTTCTCTGAATACCTAGAGTACAAGAAGATAAAAACAAGACAAAATCCAGTTATCGGTCTTTTTTTGTCGCCAAAATCAGCGATAAATGCGCCATAACAGTAGTCTTTTCCAAATGTACCTACTCACCTCAAAGGTCAATCGCGTAATGCCGGACACTTGGAGGGGTCATTTTCAGCACCTTCATGCCTCAATGCCCGGCGAAAGCTCATAATGATGTTGCTCTCGCCTAACGGTGTGTTTGTGATAGAAGAAAGCATAAAAAAAAAACTCATTTTAACTGTTTTGTTTCAGTTTCAACGACCTCGGAAAACAATTCGGCTTCCAAAATCGAAGGAAAAGGGTCAGAAGTGTGTATTTTAGTGATCAAATATCGTAAGCTATGGTTTTAAAGAGCTGAAAATAAAAATAGAGAAAGTGATTTTTATTTTCGTAGCCTTTTTACTACCTTTTAAGACCCAAGCTAAGAAAATCTTAAAGGATGATTTTATATTTTACTAAGAACTCTTTTGTCTTTGTTTTATATTTTCTTAAAACTAAAAGGAGACTATAGTGCTAATAATAAATATGTGCGTGTGTATGTGTGCGTGCGTGCGCGCGCATGGGCGCTAGAAATATAGGGAATTTTAAAAAAAATAGAAGAACTGGATACTTACGTTTTAAATAGAACTAGCTTGCCATGGCACTAGCCTCCATTAGGAAAGTTCATGTAAACAAAGAAAAGCACATATGTAAGGCATTTAAATAACACGACTATAATGTCTGGCAATTTAGTGAAATCATGGAAACGAAAATGTACCTCAAACTTTTAACTAGAATTAAATATAATTCATATCTCCGGCGAATCAGCTGGTAGCCAAAAGCGACTAGTTAGAAGCATGAAACATTTGATTTTATTGAAAGTATCTTTCAATTAACAACCAGATGGATTGTCCTTCTCTCAGTTTTCATACATATTTATGCAATATTGCGCTTTTTGTGATTAGCTTCGTTACTTATTGAAGAAAATCGAGAAAACATTTCAGACATTTTCTCTTTGGCCCATTGGATACGAAATTTATCAAAGATCGGAAATTTTAGAGTAACAATCACTTGCTAAAATTCATCCACCTACCCTGAGTTTTTGAGTTAACATACTCATATATGCATGAATAAACAGAACGGTAGATAGTTATAGCTCACTAATAAAGCAAATCTATAATTCTTATAAAAAACACTAGATGTCAAGCGTTATTTCTGCTGTTTGAATGCGTTTTTATATTACGGTATTCATCTGCAGACGAAAGGGTAAATAGATAGTCTTCTTGTGGAAGCTTTCCATCCAACATTTTTTATTATATTTTTTTCCAGACATTTTTTAGAGATCTTTCATTAAAAAGACTTCATGCAAAATTTCATTTTAAATTATTGGTGTATGGTTATTTTCATTGGTTTATGGTCAAAGAAACATATATTATACTTTAAAAAATTAAATTCAGATTCAGAGAAGTTTAAACTATAAAGACTCAAATGAATTAACGAGGTCAATTTTTTTTATGACTTTAGTATTCTCTTTTCGTGTGTTTCGCATTCAAAATTATATTATGCTGTCCGTAATGCTAAAGAAAAATTCATAAACTATTTTTTTTTTCTTTTAAATCTAGTCTCAAATTATGGACATGTTCTGCATTACAAAATGGGATATATCTTTACTTAAATTAAACCATAATAGAAACTTTTTATTCGAAATTTCTATGGCATTATAGTTTTTCTCTGCATTTTTCATTCATTTTTTAAACTAGGGCTAATTCTTTGAAAAAGAAAAACAATTCCACATATCACAAATTAAATGTACATTCGCTTTCTAAATCAAGTAACTTTTAAAAGTTTTAATTCAAAATGTAGCATAATTTCAATAAGTGGATGTAGGAATCGATCCAATTCCGTAATCTCTGTATCTTTTGTGTTCAAACAGGGTTTAAATTTGCATTATTGTTTATAATGTCTGTGAAATTGGTTATTTCTGCAAAATCAGTCTCAAATGTCATAAAAATTATAGAAAATTTTATTTCAATTTTTTTTATATAAAACTGAAATTATTAGCATTATTTTTTCTTCAATAATAATTTATTACTTTTCACTATAATAATAATTTATTTATTTATTTTTTAATGATTTCAAATAAAACTTTTATTTAAAAAAAATTTGGTTTTATTCTCAAATTTTGCATTTTTTTTTAATAATCAAAATTACCAAAAAATCAGAGTAAATAATTTGTCGTAATTTCTCAAACTACAAATAAAATCTCGATACAACTGTGCTGATCAGAACAAATAATTTTATATATAAACACAAAATAGGCTCTTTTACATAAAAAAAGAATAGAAATAGAAATAAAATGGAACTTTTGTTATTAAATATTACTATTATTCGCGACTAATGGTTAAATAATAAGCAAGAGAAATATAGTAAAACATATTTATTGGAAGGAAATATTCGGGAGCTAAATTTTAATATAAATATTTTTTTTTTCTTTTGCTCGTGAGTTAACCAAGCATCGGGCTGCGGTGGCCTGGTGGTAAAGTCTCGACGTCGGAGGTGGAGGAAGCTAGGTTTGAGACCTCATTCTACGCGAAGAAGCGCCGTATAAGTGAATTTGGTGCATGCTGAGAAAGACGAAAGGCGTCGGGGACCAACGCCCTTCTGTTGGTAGATTTAGATAGTTGGACGTTTAGATAGGGGAGTGCCAGGTCTTGAGTCCCCTCGTCATCTGACCACGATTCAAGATTACGAGTTCATTCCCAAAATGGCCTTAGTGTTGCTTTAAAACGATACGTTAATATAATTAAACTAAGCTATCAAAGCATCTTTACATGAGTTTCACCGAAATCTGATCAAAAACATCAAACCATTATATACTAAGTCTCATTAACAAGGCGCAAAACACAATTGGTGTTTCAAAGCATTTTTCTTATAAAAATATTTTATATAAGCTAGAATTTTTAATAGTCATTCAAATATTTTCATATTTTATATGAATTATTTAATGGAACCAATTATGATTTTAAGAAGTAAAATTCCAAGAAATTAAGCTCCAATAAGACAATATAATTCATCCAAATGTTTTACTAAATATTCTATTATAAGTAGTATTGTTATATCCTGATTAAGCAGCGGATTATATTTTGAAATCGTCAAATATTAATTTTTAAAATAAATAAGTAGGCATTCTTTTAATTACAGAATTTTTTGGTTCTATGCTTCAGATATGAAAACATCCAATTGACACAATTAATTACAACGAATTCTTGTAAATTTCTGACGAACACGAACAACAACAATCACCAAAACGAGTTGAGATATTACACTACTTTCAAAGGAAATAGTTTCAGTTTAGGTATCAACAAATATTTTAAATTAATTTCAGATGAAAGTTTGTAGAGTTGGTGGAAGCGTGAGCTTAGGTATCCTCCTCTTCATCGGAACATGATTCAAAATTATGTATTGATTTGTTTTAAGTAAGCCACAACAGCGATTGACTCCATTTACAGAGTGCATGAACCAAAAATACACAAGGAACATAAGCCAAAACAAATTAAGACACTTATTAAAAAAAAAAAAAGAAAAAAGAACAGGAACAGCAAAGAATACAGAATTACAAAACTCTAAAATATATACAAATAAAAATGTAAACAACTAGCAAGAGTCAAAAAGTAAAACATACACAAGCACAATAGCAACATAAAAGCATGAATACACATAAATATCGTAATATATATAATTAAAAGTAAAGTGAAGAATTAAAAAAGAATTGTAAAACAATAATAAAGTCAATAAAAAAAGAAAAAGATCAAATATATAAAAGTCGTGGAATAATCGTTTTAAAAACGCTTGGTGTCATTTCATGAATGTCAAGTTCCCCAGTGATACTGATAAAAGGTGAACTCTTGAATATAGTTCTGTTTTTTAAATATAGTTCTGTTCTTGAATATAGTTCTGTTTCTATACTCTGTTTCTTAAAGATCTCAAAAGCACAGCGAAATTTATAGAACTTAGAATATTAGTTCAATTGATCGAACTATAAATAATCTTATAAAATAAAAAAAACACAAGAAATATCTCGTATACAACACAAATTAGGCGAATTAAATATTTCATGTAGATAAGAAAACGATATAGCTTGAGAGTAAATTCCATTTTTCTTGTAAAACAAACTATGCAGAACTACTCAGAGTATCATTAATGTAGATTCAAAACTAAACTCTAATCGCTTTTATAAATTCGCTAGAAAAGATGGTTTATAGCCATATAAAAGCCTAAAAATTCCAAGAATTTTATTTTTTTACGTTACAGGCAAAACTGCTTTTCTTTAGGATCTCGTCTGATAAATTGCTTACCTGTACATGCCTAATCTTTTTAAACGATTGCCTATTACATCTTGACTCATTTCTTACAATTAACGAAATCGTCATTTAATTAATGTAGAATCAACAAAGCCAATTATCTAATATGAATTCATCATTGGACGTTATATTCTCTAGATAATCCATTGAAGACTACTTGATTCAAATCGGGCTTGCACTAATTACTATCAGATAAAAATACATGTGAGAAGTTTCTTAAAAGGAATTTCATATTCTTTTGTTACCAATGATTGGAACAAACTGGACCGCTTAAGTATTAGATAATTACATAATTGTTTTATTCAGAATGTTAATTGTCGTGTTAAAGATTTTTAAAATATTTGTCACAATACGTAGTTAGCATATAATTATTTCTACATAAAAGTGATGACTTTATATTATTGCAACTTTTTAACAGAAGAAATTTTAACAATTTTTTCTATTTTTAAAAATAACAACAGCATCAACATTAATCAGTGCGAGACATATTTCATTCATATTCTTGACTAAATAATTAGGAGTAACAATACTAATAATATTTTTTTCTGTTTTTAACGAAAAAGTGACAGACATATCATCAAAAATTAATATGACCTGTAAAATTAATTCAATTCCTTAATTTTAACATTTTAGATGAGAGATAAAATACAAATGATAAAAGAAATTGATTATATGAATAAAGAATAAAATTCTACAGGTAAAATTGTAGGGGAGAAAAAGAGCCATTTAGAACTATGGCTGCATCAAATGACATCAGTTGTGTCAATGGAGAAAAATATAATTCATTTCATAAAAATTCTGATGCCACATTTATGTAGAAGATTTAAAAGAAAAGTAATAGAAGTATTGACTTATTAGCATTGTACAAAATTGCGGTTACTGTATTTATAGTATTTATTGTATTTTAATATTTGCTTACAATGTTTCTATATAGAGATTTTTAAATGAAAATCCAGAATGTCATTCTAGTATACATTTTAACAATAATTAGTTCATAAAATGGCTTTTCCTGTATTTGCAAAGAAAACTTGAATCCACCAATTTTATTAATATTTTCAAATCTATATTCTATTAAAAAAGGGTAGCAATAACATTAGTGTTTGGTCAAATAGGGTTTGTTATTGAAGTAACACCTAAAAAGTCCCCTGGGTGCATTTTTAAAAAAAAATTAAATTGTTGCCATTAAACTGAAAAATTCAATTGATTCTTAAAATTACTGAAATAAAATAACACTGAAAGAAATGAATTAATTCTATTGAAATGCATAATAAATGTTATAATAATTAATCATTCTATGAAACAACATATTATATAAATTAATTAATGATAAAAAAATTATATTATAAAATAAAAACAGTTGTTTTTACTTATAGGTAAAGAATTATTATCCGTTACGTCTCACTAATTTACCAAATACTCTAATCTTTTGTTCATTAAATATGTTTTGTTGATACCACTTCAATAATTCATTATTCATGTCAACGTTGTTTTTTGTCCTATATTTTGCACTAAAATGAATTAAACGTCATCAAATAAACATAACTATGAAACTCGACCTTAAGACTAATTTATTATTTTGAATCACATTTTTATTTTTACTTTTTTCTGCTGTTATTATTTAAGTTTTTAAAATACCTTTAAATAACCAAAAATTGTGCTTGAAATAACCATTTATTTTTTATTTAAGAAAAGATTGTCTAATTTTTTTGATATTATATTAAATATTAAAATATTTATTATATTATAATAAATATTGAATCAAAAATAATACTTCGTATTTGCATCTGTTGATGATAAAAAAATATCTGCATTTAATATAGAATTTGATGCCTATTATTTTGTTCCAAACCTGTTATCTTCAAGCGATAGAGAAATCGCATAAAAAAAAACGATCTAAAAAATAAATTATCAATCAAATGCATAAATATTAATGCCTATTGATATATTAAAAAGACCTATTAATCGAATACATTTTTTTCGTGTATTAGTTCATAGAATAAATAAAAATAAATGAATACTACTCAAAATAAATGAATGCTATAATATCTGTATCCGTGTCTAGAAAGCTATTTTTTATACACCCAAAAGAAACAAAAGATGTTTTAATAGAATAGTTTACTACAAGCTCATAAAATACTAATTTTCATAATAATTTGAATCGATCATAAACATAATAAACTTCAATGAATTCAAACAGTAACAAATTGTAAAGGAATCATTTCAAATGTGTTCTTCACAATAAAATCTACATTTGAATAGAATAGGTCTGGATGCGCTCTCTAATGAAGTTGTAAGAACCTCTTGAACTAGATCGAATTGTTCCACTTCAATGATTGCGGAGGTTTTTCGTTTGACTTGCCCTTTGAGAGCCCCACTGAGAGAGGATGTGAAGATCAGATCCTGAAAGGATTGTCTGGTTAGAGATTTTCACTTAAATAAGTGTAGTTTGTTTATTTCCAGCAGATGCTTTTGTGTTGGAAAAAGTATGTCATTTGGAGCGGATATGAGGAGTGGAATACATGGAAAGGTGATGTATTTTATTTTAACGTCTCTTGTTTCAGTAGCGCCATCTAGGCCATAGAGTACGTCTCAGCTACTTATGCTTCATAGCCCTTTTTCACCGGACGGACTTCATTCATACATTGTATTCACTCATCCACAGATCGCAATTTAGACCTGAATTATTGAAAGATCACTTCTGCTCCAGTACCCCCAGTGGTATTGTTTCAACTTGGAGAACTTCGTGGCTACAACAGATTTAGACGTGCACCAGCCGCCATGTGCACGGAATGTCTTCGGCAGGTGGGGTTCGAATTCACAACCCAAGGGACGCGAGTCCAACGCCTTACCAACCACGCCATCTCGGTCTTCTGAGTTATTTGTACTAATAGGGAGTGCACATCGAGACTTCTCCTTTCACTTTCCCATATACATAGTATAGAGAAAATATAGTAATCGTCAAAAAATTAGAAACCCGAGCTTTTGACGAATCTCCACGTTTTAGACCTGCCTGAGTTCAAAAAAACACGTTTTGTAAAATGTCCGTCTGTCTGTCTGTGACAAAGATAACTCTAAAATGCTTTGAGCTAGACTGATTTGGTATATGGTCATTATACCAAATTTGTAGATTTCTATCAAAATTTGAGCAAATTTTGTTCTGTGGAAGCTTGTCTGTCCGGTCTGCCGAATATAAGTTAATACCATAATACAAAATGAAGTACTGCGTACCAAAATTATTTAAAATTTGATGAGCATAATAAACACCCACAGTCTAGACACTTATCGAATTATGAGCCAAATCTACCAAGGAATTCATTGTCTATCAGTGTGGACTTTTAAAACCATGTAAAAGCAATAACTCAAATTATCGCGAATAAACGAAGTAACTTGCTGAATTATAAATACATCAAATGTGGTAAGGGATTTTGTTACTACAAATGTAGTTTTATGACAAATGTTTGTTTCAATCAGGTGGGAAAAACGCATCTTAAACACAAAATTCGATCTTCGGATATTATTAGCCATATGGCAGAGATTAATCGCCAAATAACTCGCCAAAGATGACACGAGAAATTCAGTCGAAATACTAAATTCGCGCCAAAAGTTAATATTTCGTAACAATTCTATACCAATGTCATGCACGGTGTTTTCAGGGTAACACCTTTATTGCTAGAAAATTCAGGGCAGACCAGCTGGTTAATTAGACCATCATTTTAGTTTCATAATTCAATGCTTTCTTTACCTTCCAATTATTTATTTCAGATACATCTCTTTTTCTTTGTTTTATGAACTTTGTGAAAATGTATTCGTTTTTAATTATCTAATATGCCTCCGAACAGTCCAGCATCCTCCTTTGCATAAATATTATTGAAACAGACTTTCAGTGCTTATGAATATTATAATAATTAAGAAAATGTAATGAAAAATAAGTACCTAGCCAATTATACTTCTGAAAGTGCTAGTAATATCCTAATATTTTATGATTCAGAAACTTTAATATTTTTTTTTTTCATAAACTTATTTAGTTTGCAACTATGAAATAAAGTTTTTTAATTCACCTGTTTGAAGTCCTTTCTCAGACAAGTGGTCCTAAGTAGCTACCTTGTCCGCTTAGTTGGAAATCCGTCACTAGTTCTACATAAAATGCCACGTTTTTTTAATCCTTATTTGTGAAATGCAGAAAGATTAAAATATAATATTAAAATTGAAATTTATATTATGGATATAAATATTTATATAAATGGAAATATAATGTGTGTGTGTGTGTGTGTGTGTGTGTGTGTGTGTGTGTGTGTGTGTGTGTGTGTGTGTGTGTGTGTGTGTGTGTGTGTGTGTGTGTGTGTGTGTAAGCATTATTTTATGTGAAGCAGAATGCAGTTTGAAGACAGTGAAGATACTTTTAATTTCGTGACGTCGTTTTATTTCATTTTGAAGAAGCAGGCTTATGTACAAACGATGAGCACACAGAAAGAAATGAGGAAAATGCTCTTGGGCATTTTATCCCTAGTCTTATATAACTTGAGATTTTGATAGGGGAAATATTTCTTCATAGTGCTAATATATAATGAGATTTCGATAGGGATTTTCGTTACACGCGTAGAAGATGTAGGGGGAACACAGGGAGGTTTTAAAAAAGAATTTGTCTCTTCACGCGGAGTGTGGGAAAGTTAGGCTTTTATCCAATTCAGCATTTTTACATAGCTTCTCTTCAATTAATTAAGTAGAGACAGTGGAATGGGATCACGAAATGAGAGAATATTTTAAAATGAAGTTACTATGGGCTAAATTAAGATAAAACCTTGGAAATTAATTAAATTGAAATTAAAGTTTAAAATATCATTATATATATATATATATATATATATTGTTACGAAATTTCCGTGGTTCTTTTGGATAGTGGAAGTTATATGGTGTGAAGAAAGCTCAATCACCAGGCGGCAGTAGAAAATAAAACAACGACGTTTATTTACACGAAGACACACAGGACAGCACAAAGACTACAACTATATACAGCACAGAAGACGATTATCTTCTGCCGAGACGTGCAGCATACAACAGCATACACAGCAGCATACAACAGTATACACAGCAGCATACAACAATATACACAGCAGCTCTACTCCGTCGCTGCTCCGCTAGTCCCTGGAAGACGAGTTCTTCACCGTCGCTTCCGACTACTCTTCGACTCCACTGGTTCGCAACCGAATTCACCACTGCCCGGCAGCTGCGGGGGCTTCATTTTATAGGTCTCAGGAGGCGGGACTAGAAGCCTCTCAACCAATCAGGAACGTTCGAGGCGTATCTCCGTTCCTACTGGACGGATCAGGAAAATTCTCGATGTTTCGAGTATAATCTATTTTAGCGCCAAAGTCGCCAAGTTTTTCGCCAAGCTCTGGGACCTCCTATGGAACCCACTATGCTGGGAAGCAGCCTCGCAGCTTCGTAACATTTAACAATATATATATAGAGAGAGAGAGAGAGAAAGAGGGAGCGAGGGAGTGGGAGATTAATGATAAAGAAATTACAGAATAATTAAGAAATTGTTGTATTTAATACAGAACGAAATTTAAATCAACAGAAATAAGTATTACAAAATTTTTAGCATTTTATTATTTTTTTTACCAAACATGATTATATATAATTAATATTTTTGTACAACAATATTAAAATAATTTGTGTTAAAAAAACTCAACAATATTAACGTTTGAATTAATTTTTTTTTACAAAACTTGTTATTAATAACGATTTTCTTATATGTATTTGTAGAAATTTCATACCTTTTTTGCCGTGTCATTTTTTATATGTTTTTCAGCATCTTTCAGTTATCTGTGCTACTCTTTCACATATTAATGTAATTTCTGTATGGATTTATGATAATTAAAATCCCATTTATGTGTTATATTCCCTTTAAGAATTCAAAGACTAAATTTTGAGATTGAAATCTCATTCCAAGTAAGAAAAAGAATTTGTCAAACTGAAGATAGGAATAACATATGAAAAGTGTTTATTGATTCTTCATAGTCGATTGCTAGTTTTCCAAAAATTTCTATTACAATAAAAATCGATCAAACAGTTTTGATTTTTCTTATTCAATTTATATTCCTTTTTACAATCGAAATTAGTTTTCGGTACAATCGAAATTCGTTGTGTGTTTTTATTTTCACTGTAATCTTTTGTGCGAAAACTTCTTTTCCATATGCAGAATTTTTTTTTCAAAATACAGAAACTGTTTTTCAATTGAAAATCCAAGATTCCTGAAAAAGTTTGATACGTAGAGATTTTCGATTTATAAAAATTCGGTAGAAGGGAGTTCCATCCTGTTTAACCCCTATGTGTGGTATCTGCATAATGCTGTACGGTTTCTGAATTCGGTACAATATCGTGAAGGTATCTGAATTGTTAGATATTTTGTACTAATGACGAGTCTATGTTTGTTTGCAGCATCTCCCTTCTACAAAAAGATGTCATATAAATTAATTCAAAATTCTTCAGAAAGTTCAGTACTATTATATATTCTTCACGAGTGCATCAAATTTTTAAGGGTTTTTTTCCATGTCTCTTTTAGCATATTGTCCCGATTTCCTCGTGATATTGGCCGGCATTCAAAATAACAAACAACATTGTGGAGATATTCAATATTTTGTGCAGGGAATAGAAGGAAATACGAAATGTGAAAGGAAATTAATTTTCGCTAATCATTTTTAAAAGAATATTCAGTAATAGATCTATTTCAATTGATCTTAAATCATTTCATATTCATTTTTATTTTAGTATCATAAAATAGCCCATTCTGAATGCAATTTTTAGTATTCTTCAAGAGAAATATCCTTATCATGTACTAAAACCATTATATAATAATGCCAAAATCCATACAAAAATCTCATTAAATATTATCTTGAAATGATATTTCAATTCATTTTCACTTTATAAACATCTCAGTTATTTAGGTCACAGCCTTTCTAAATCACTTTTAGTAAGCTTTTGATTTCATTAAAGTGACAACTGATTTCTCCATCGGGGGCTCTCATATTACCATCATTTTTCAGAATCCACCGGAATATAAAACATATAAACTTCCTCTTTCCTCAAAGGTTTTTTTTTTCTTCTGTTTTCCAAAGAAAAGGGTATATGAGATAATGGTTCTGTAATGCCTATTGAAAGTGCTTTTAATGAAATTGTCGAACAGACAACAGTGAACAGAGATATTCATATTCACATATCGATTTCTTTGACATCATCGGATTTCTGCTTTGGTGGCATAATAATGAGCTTAAAAATATAATTTTCATTAAAAAAATTAGTTCTGATACTAGACACTTTTCAAAATGGTATCTATTTAGGCACAATCTAAACTGAGAGGCAAAAAGAAAGAATTATATTACTGGTCGTTGAGAAGATCTCTATTTAATTATTAATGTTTTTATAACTGCGTTTCTCTTATTAATGTTTTTAGTTCTTTGCCTCCCTTGATGTACTCGCTGCTACTAATCAGTATTAGTACTCCATTTTCTTAATAAACATAAGCTTCTGTAAGGTAATTATTTTATATTATTTTGCAAGCCATATGAATGAAAGCACCCCGTAAGTGAATGCATTTCAAAGTTTAGTAAACAAAATCAGAAATTAATCAATATAATTCAAAAATTATTATTATTTATATTTGATGTGAGGATTCGGAGATAGATTTCCGATGAGTAGATCAACGTAACGGCCTAATGTCCAAGGAGCTAAGAGCGGGCCACAGGTAATTCGATTTAAAAATGATAAGTAAATGTGTAAAATATTCAAATATTTTCAATTACAAAATATTAAGACATAAATATTAAGATAAAATTAAGGCTTTGTCAAGAAAGTATATATTATAAAATATTAGAATAAAATGAACTCCTTTGGCTAGGGATGACGTATATTTTCAGAGCGGTTATTACGTAACCAATATCAAAAAGTCACAAATACAAGTGATCAATACTTTTCAAAGAGGGGTGTGATTCAAATCCTAGATACGATCATACTGATGATATTTCGATTACAGGTTTTGGATCATGATAGAAAGTAACAATCGATACGATATCACTGAAATTTGCCGGAGCGGTGACTTCACCGGAAAGTAACAATCGATACGATCTGTCCAATGGAAGCTCTCGAAAGAAATCTGGATTGAAAAGTGAACGGACCGGTTATTGGAATTATCGTATCGTATCATTGAATTGCATATCACTGAAATTTATAGGAGCGGTGATTTCACCGGAAAGTGCGAGGCTTCACTGGAAAGTGGGAAGTCACCGCTCGATTTTACGGGAGTGATCGATATTCGTATTTGATGATGCACTATTCCATACAGATTATTTTTAATTGCTCGTCACATGATTGACATTGATTACATATACTATGTTTACTGGTGGCGCCATCTATTGGTAGAATATAGGACAAAAGTAAACATTTTAAAGAAATGACATATATTTTTAACTCATCTTTTCCAGAAAATGGTTCTCTCTAATAAATAAATAGTTTTGAGAAAAAAATAAAATTTAAGAAGTTAGCTGAAACAGATAAATTAATTCAATCACACGTTAATTAAATTAGTAAATTAAGTATTAATTACAATTAA
Organism: Argiope bruennichi; assembly: GCF_947563725.1. NCBI lineage: Eukaryota > Metazoa > Arthropoda > Arachnida > Araneae > Araneidae > Argiope > Argiope bruennichi. The sequence goes on along the minus strand of NC_079157.1, from coordinate 84,386,698 downwards.
TAAATTTTATCTTTAATATTAAGTAATAATTTTTAATTAATAATATGATTGAAATAACAGATATTTGGAACGCATATTTAAAAATAACAATAGCAATATTATTTGTTATTCAAAAAATCGTGGATTATGCATCTCTACCTTTGGCTAATATTCCTCTCAAATGTCCCTGTTTCTATCTGTTTATATTCGTTAATTACATTAATGCATAATAAGTATCGAGAATCTGTTTAAATATTATTGTGCATAAATAGGGTTGTCGCGCAATCTTGAGTCATAATAAATAAATAAAAGCATCTACATTTTTATAAAGCTGCTACAATAAAGGAATTCTCTAAAATAAATCATTAACATGTTCATTAAATAAAAGATGTGTTTAAATGTGTAAATAAATTTTTCATTTTTATTTTTATTTTTTTTTTATTTTTTTTTTTTCCCCTTTCTTTTTTTTAATGAGATGCACAATGTACACTGGCTAGGGCCGCAAATGCGAAATACCAGTAAAACACGTTTCATTATCGATTCCAAAAATATTTAAACTATTTTTTTCAATTGAGTCTAAATAAAATAATAGTTTTTTTTTTAAAAAAAAACATTTTTGAATCGTTATTTTCTATCCAACTTACAGTTAATTCAAATATAATTAATGTGGAATTTCTCATCTTAAAATCTTTCTTCCGAACTTGTCATTAGCCCTTTGAAATGACTCTAGTGTGACACCTTACCTTAGTTACCTTAGTTTTACCTTAATTACATTAGTTTTTTAATTTATAAAATATAAAAAACAAAGCGTTTTTTAAGAACTTCTTAAAAATTATTATAGATTGACTTTGATTTTTTTAATTTCTAGTCCTGTCTCTAAGCCTTTATATCAGATTTAATTTTTGTTTCCAATTCGAAATTAAAATTTGGCTGCACGTTGTCCATCTAGTGGCCGATCTCAAGGTGAATTTGGGTAATTTATTTACCGATTGGCAAAAAATTTTCGAAGATGTTTTCTAGAGCTGTAGTTCTGCAAAAAGGTATATTTAGTTTAGGAATCTTGCATTCCATTTCGTTCTCATTCTGTTATTTACACTATTATGATAAATATGTTTCCATGTTAATAGCTCATAAATATTATCTTTGGTTTTATTTATATCAACACAGTTCAGTTTATTTTCTTATTTTAAATGTACAAAAATAATTTATTGTTTATAATTGCCGACAAAGCAAATGCACTGTATGCAAAATATAAATGTTGCAATTATTTTAGATAAATGTAGAACATCATCATGTAAAGAAGGTGCTCACAATAATCATGCCATGCCTCTTGTTATTAAATTATTTTCAAAATCATGCGAACATGATATGTTCAAAAACAGATTTACCAAAGTAATCATGTTTATTTATTTAGAGAGCCATGAAATGGATTAATATAAACAGATTACTAATAGATTGAAAATTAACTGAATTCAACTCACTTTAATCCATTTAAATGTTTTTAATTGCATATGCTATGGATATACATCAACATATTTCTTTTTGTAATTTAAGTGAAGACTTCGTGACATTTATATGCTGAAATTTATGGTTTGTTTTATTAAACAGAACTTAATTTCTACTCCCAGAGTAAGTATTGACATTAGCTTATAAATATAAGATAGGATGGAGCTCAAGTAATACTTGTAACATATTTATTTCTAAGAGGCTCTTTTCTTTTTTGAGGTAATGATACTACAATATGAATATTATTTATCAGTTTTGAAGTTGAAATTACAAATGATATATTGGTAAATCAACTTTAACTATTTATTGGGTTAGTTATGAAATAAATTTTATGTACATGGAAAGATTGTTTTGTTTTGTTTTTTCCACTTTTCTTTCTTATCATTTTTGATGGAGTTTACAATCTCAGATTTTTTTCATCCAACAATAAAATTTTAAAATTGTAATCTATTAACTTTTCAATTAAATATTTTCATGATTTATTTTCCTGAACATTTATTCCCAGTTTATATTATAGTGGATTAAAAGTGTTTGGCTTAAAGTGACTTTGAATTATCAATGTATTTTGAGTATTAACTGGCACAGGTGAAAATTCTTTTTGTTTTCTTCAAATTATAAATAAAATTTTCTTAATTAATAAAATTTCTAATCAAAACTTTCTATATAAAATTTAAATTAAATGTTTCATGGATGAAAATATATACTAAACTATATAAATAATGGTAGGTTTATCTGATTTAGCATCAGAATTTTATCTTTATTTTTTTTATTCTGATCAGCATTGAGGTGTATTAGTGACCTCTTTCTGATTATTATCTCTATTTTTTTTATCTTATATTATTTTTCTGCTACTGTACACTCCCGATTATCCGCGGAATTGGGTGGCGCGGCCGCCGCGGATAACAAAAATCGCGGATAATCCGAAAAAAGCTAAATACGGGTATAGCAAAAGAGAAAACAGTCATTCCAACTTTAAAAAATCGTTTTATGTACAATAAAATGTAAAATAAACAGCATGAAATGTTTAACTAATGCTTAATATTTTAGTATATCACTCAAAACTAACCTAAAATGCATTTTGTTAATGAAAACAGAAAAGTGCTTTGTACTTACGAGAGGCGTCAAGGATACACAGAAAAATTAATACATATGTACTGTTTTAATACTGTAATGTATTATGTAATTACAAAAGCATAACTGTAAAACTACACCTTTTTGAAGAAATCAGTCATTTGTGTGTACTTCTTCCTTTGAAAGCATTTTCTCTTTGTTTGGAAGCAAAAAAAAAAAAACTTAGTGCTGCAGACACGGATAATCCGCTCCGTGGGTAATCAGGAGTCTACTGCACTATGATTTAATGATTGTTCATTTATTAAATATTAATAAATCACTTTTTTGTATGCAGTTAGTAATATTTTCAAATGTTTAGTATCATTACAGTTCCTCAATCTCTCTATAATTTTAGATGGTTTTCTATGAAATACGAATTTATTAATGAAAATAGTTTTTTGTAAAGCATTTTTAACTCCTCTTATTAAAAATAATTTTGACCAAAAATTATATCAGCGGATAATACTTTATTTTATGTTGCAGCAGTAATTTACTAATCATGTTTTTCTTTCGAAATCAAAAACTTAATGTTACTTTTATATTTTTATTTAGGCATTCCTAATGCTGTTGCAGTTCGCTGTTTAGGACCAACCTTGTAAGTTCACAATTCATTTTTTTTAATATTTATATTCACTTAGTTTATTCAATATTAACTTTTATGGCTCTTTTTATTTATGTTGAGATATATTAATTAATATAACTGAGAATTGTAAGTATTCTTATTGATATAATGAAGCTTTTTTTTTTTTTTTTACCATAGAAATAATTTAATGATTCTTCTTATCAGGCATTAATTTTATTCTAAGCTTGTAGAGTTGTAATTATAAAAAAATATAACTTATTCTAATTTCCATGAAGTAATTGTGTTCTCTTTTGATATGTCATATCTGGATCACAATTAAAAACCTCTAGTACACATTACCCAGACTATGCAGTTTGTAAATGCTCACGTTGTATGGAAATTTGTATGGTAAGAGAATACATTTATAGGAAATTTTCAAAAGAATCATGCTTTCAATAAAGAGTATGATTTTTAAATTTTTGATAGCTTATTAAAGATTGAGAGTGTAATCTTGTAATCTATATTTCCGGATCTGATATAATTTGATTGTAAACATTTTAATTGTTAATTTTCTTGCTGTTATTTATTTGCAATTTTATTGTCTATGCATATGTTTTGTTCGAATGCTTTTAAAATATTGCTTCCCAAATTGTATCTAATTATTTTTTCCTAAATAAAATTTTGCATTTACCGGAAAAAAGTTTCTTTACTGCATCTGTTGTTTTGAAACATGTAATTATGGAACAGATATGCTAAAGAAACAGAAAAGTCTTTATTCTTTTATATAATGATTAATAAAATTTATATAAATGTATATTCTTATAATAATCCTTTCACTACTTAGTCAACCGAGCCCAGCCATGAAAGTACTATACTATGTGCCAATTACTGTTTCAAACAAGGGGTGTAGGATGTAAAGCAAATTTTCACTGAAGATGCCTCACTTTTTATCCTGAAATCATCATTTGTGAAAGAAATCAACCCATTATAGAACTTGTATAGCTGTGTTAGTAATGAGAGAGTTAAAAGCTTTTCAGGAATTCCCCCCCCCCCCTGCTTAGTGTTTCTTACCAAAATTGTCTTTAAAATATTGCTCTCTTTGCAAATATGGAAAATACTTGTAATAATAGAAATTTTTTGTTCATTTCAATGGAATGGTTAATACTTTAAATAATTTCTCAATGGACAGCAGTTACTTTCAAATTTATTGTTATCAAAAATAATTATTTCTGCAATCTTTTTGTTTTAGAAATTGATATAAAGATAGCCAGAAATATCGGATTTTTTTCTTTCTTTAGTTTTAAAGAAATTTATGTAAAGATGTAAATTCATGTCTGTCTTTTCAACAGTTAATTGGATAATTAACTTATATTCAATTCATTGGTAAAAGTTTAGTTTAGTGTGCCCTTGCTGCTCAAGGATGCCAAGTCGCAAATAAAGATAACGGACAAAATAAACAAACACTTCTGCAAAGCAATTATGGTCACCACTTTGTGCATTAAAATTATGATCTTTATTGATAAGTATTTTATCTGTGATTTTTTTTTTTTTTTTTTAAACTTTTGGGATCACTATTGCTGCTTATTGTAACAATTTTGAAATAAAGAAGTTTTTCAAACTGGCTGCATTGGTCTGTTGTGTAGAGTTGTGTAAAATTTAGAGCATGAGATGCCTTCGGATCTGAGGAAGGCACCAGGCAGAATTTTTTGACTTAAATAAAACATCCTATGGCTTCACTAGCAGCGGGATCTTAGTAGCTTCGATAGCCGATAGAACAAAAGGACTGTATTGATAACAGGAACAATACATAATCACAAGAAAAGAAAGAATCAAGCCATTCTCCATACGAAATTTCAAATAAGCATCTTTTCACAACTTCATCAACTATATATATATATGAATATATATATATATATACTTCCACTCACCCTTCCTTCATTCTTCAAAATATTTCGTGCCTTCTCTTTCACCACACATCCATTCTTGAACAATTAGTGACATAACGAATTACCAAGGCAACCGTCAGATCAGAAAAAGAGTTACGAAAAATACAAGGAATTCCATTGCCGACAATTTCTTAAATTATTAATTCAGACTATTTCTAAAACGCATACTGACAGTTCAGTTTTGCAAAAGAATAAATATTTTCTGTTTATATTCACATTAAAAATAACATTAGTTTCTTATTAGCCATAAAAAATTAATTATTGTGCAAAACTTAATTAAAATATTTAATTGATATTTTTTGTTATTTTTAATTTAACATTTTTCATAAAATAGTTGTAGTTTATGTTCAACTGAATCACTGTAAAAAGTAGTGAACAAAACAGCATTAGGATTGTTGAGAGATTGTTTCTTTGGGTTAACATACTGGTGAAAACTCGGGGGCACACTTAACTACACTTCAACCAATTCATTTACATATAAATATTTCATCGTATCCCCTTAACATGTGATGTCTTAATAGCAATTGCTATTTCTTAATAACAGTTGCCTTAAATGGTTTTAAAGATATGAAATTATCTTATGTTAATATATTTTTAAAAAATACATTTTAATCTTATAATTCATCATTTTAGTTGCTTTTGCTGAATACATATACCTGTGTATATGAGGCTCAGTGAAGTAATTTTATTTTCTGATTTAAAAACTTCGTAATGAATTTATTTCTTTATATAGTTTTCAAAGATCGGAAACTACAGCACCTGCACCTGCAACCACCAGGACCCAGGATCTTATTGCTCATAAAGAAAAAATACAAGCTTTATTGAAACAAGAATTACCTAAACCTTATGATGGGCCTGAACGAGACTTAGTTAACTTCCCTCGTCGTGTAAGACCTGAATATCCAGGAAAAGTTCGAATGGGATTTTTGCCAGATGAATGGTTTACGGTATTTAACTTTTCTTTCATTTATGTTTTATGAGTAGTAATATGTAAAAATTATTTCAGAACTATTAATATTTACTTAATTCAAAATAAAATATCCATAGTTTTAAGATAATTAAGTTTCTATATTAGTATTTTTACTGTTGGTGAATTAAGATAGATATATATTGTGAAAATTAAGATTATGTCATTTTAATTTTATAATTGACATTTTTATAGAATGTCTTACTTGTTCTTAACCAAAAGATATTTTTAATTATTGTTGTTTTTTTAGTTAGAAGTTTCTACTAATGTCTTTATCTTATTTTAGAGTATAATTTTGGAAAAAAAGCTATCATATAATCCATTAAATATAGTTTAATATTTATATTAAATATGCAATTATGATTATTTGAATTTTTTTACAAAAATTATTCAGAACATTAAATATGGGATACATGCCATATTTACATAATGTGTCTTGATCTTTATTTTTATCATCTTTACAATCTAAATTGTCTTTTTTAATCTTTGTAAGCAAAATATTGATGAACTGTTTAGAAGTTTGCCTTTGAATTCAGTATGATTTTTTAAAAATGTTTTTGAAAGATCAAATTTTCTGATCAATTTTTCACTCGCTTTCTATTAGAATGGTGAAATTATATGCAGTTATATATTTTTATTAATATTGGAATATTTAAATATTATTGAAACTTATTTGGTTATTTAGTTTTGATTTAATATGAAAATAATCTCATAGTAAATTTAAAAAACAAATTGTTGAATTTTATAATTTTATTGTTGAATTATAAAATGTTTTAAATACTAAAAAGTCGAAAGTAATATAATTTTTTTAAAAAACAATTATATATTTATGTAGAAAATATTTTTATTTAAAATTAATTAATTTAATATTTTTATTTAATATCAAATTTCTTAAACACATAAAAGGTGCTGTAAACAATATAATGTAGGGATTAAGCTAACAATAAATATCAGTTATCAATTTTGGACATTGGTGCTCCACCAGGAGTAATTCTGCTAGGAGTAAGATAGATGATTTTTCAAATTCTTTGTTAAACAGTAACCTCTGTCTTATTAGATATATATGCATCCTTCTATTTCTCTCCCCCTTTGCTTAACATTTTGATTTTAATTCTTTAGTTTTAATTCAAAACATGCATATTCATTACCTATATAGCTAGTCCAATTATGCGGATTATCCACTTTTACTGTGAAATCTAATTCAGTTGCTAATAAGGGCGTATTGTATCGCTAAACATCTTTCATCCCCCCCCCCCATTTTCTTGCAAACAATGTCTCTCCTGGCACATGCATGGATATACATAGAGCTTCCATCTCTTAAAATAGTCAGTATTTCACTTATTCATTTAAATGTCTCTGTTTCGCATAACAAAAATCTTTAAATTTATTTTAATGATTAAGTGTTTGAAGTGTATAAACCAAATTATTTTTTATTATTAAGAGACTGTTTGAATGACATTGTTATCATTTTTTTTTTTTTTCTATTACATATTTTAGTTTTTCTACAAGAAAACTGGAGTTACTGGTCCATATGTCTTTGGAGCAGGATTGTTGACATTCTTGTTATCAAAGGAGTTATATGTGATTGAGCATGAATTTTCCACAGGAGTTGCCATATTTTTGCTTGCCTACACTGCTGTGAAGAAGCTAGGACCATCTGCAAGGAAATGGCTGGATGATGATTTTGCAGTAATTTTTATTTCTTCTTTAATGGATATTTTTATGTTCTTTTTTGTCTGATTTGTCAAAATCATTACTTAATTATAATTAGTTAATAGTTTGTATTTTTAAGTAAACTTGTTACATTAAGTGTACAAGTTTGCTTTTTTCACCGTAACTTGAGACTTTATTCTTAAAAAGTTATTACCTATTCAGGATTCAAAGTACTGTCCAACACTAGCTATTACTTTTTTTTTTTTTTTTTTTTTTTTGCATTTATCAGATACCATCTTGGAAAAGAAAAAATATTTTTTGAGGTGATTCACAAATCAATCATTTTGGGCTTGCTTCATAAGATTGGAAATGCTGCTCGCCCAGGCCATGTACCTTTTATCAAAAGAGATGATAGACAGAAGAAGCAATGCCTGAAGAGTAAGGTGGATGGGGCATGACCTCCCGTTAGTTTTTCCAAGTATGCCTTGACCAGTCTTGAAATATGTACCCAAGTATTGTCATCTTGAGGATAACTTTATCATGTCTCTATTTGTACTGTCACTCCTTCAATACTTGGTTCAAATGCATCAGTTGCATTTGATACCGATCCCGTATGATGGTTTCTTTGTTTCATCAGTTCGTACTATGTCATATCAAGCTAATCCTACTAAATGCAGAGCATTAATTAGTTATTATGAACATTTGTCTGAAGTGTTGAAACCACTCACAACATCTTCTTTCACTAAGAGCAGACTTACTATAACTTTCGAATTTTCAATGTGCCTCAGCTGCAGTTTTTAAATGAAAGCGGAAAATGCTTCCTGTAAATGGTGAGAATTTGGCTTGAAAGCTGACATCTTTGATCTAGAATAAATTTATGAACCAGACACAAATCTTCTAATATGATTATGTTGACAGTTGCCCTAGCCTATCTGCCTATTTCAACCAGCACTTACGTTGCAGCAATCTATCAAAAACAGCTGAAATGAAATTGTAATCTAATATTATAAACAAATATCCAAAATTAGATTTTTTATACCTTTTTATATTGTTTATCTTTCCACAATTGTAATTTTTAAATTCGATACTATTGAACTTTTGTTTGAGGCAGTATTGTATACTTTAAAGCTCCTGCGCCTTAAAAAAAATTAATTAAATCATCAATTAAATTTCAAAACATTGCAGAGGAATCTTTCAACAGATTCTTCCCCATTTTTAATTTTGTATTCTTTTAAAATTTTTATTTGTAATTGCAAATATTATATATATTGCAGGTGAACAAAACTGGTTCATTATGTAATAAATTGAATCTTCATATACAAGACCTCTTCTTTGTCCTTATTTTTTAAATTGCCTTTTCAAATCAAGTGGATTTTGAGGAATAAAGATGTACAATTTTCCTTTAATTCTTGTTAGGAGGCATGAGAAATGTATTTAATTCATTTAAATCCATACGACAGTTTTTTAATTCTAAATTGCAACATCAAATGAGGTATAAAAAAAAACATTTTGAGTTTTCAAACTTGCGAACGATTACTGTTTCGGATTTGCACACTATTTGCAAGTAGAACCAGTTTTAAATCATCTGGACTTGAAATGATTCCATTAAAATTTATAAAATATTTTTTAACTCGATTTCCTTTAATTCTTAGTAAATTATTTATTTTTAATCTCCCAATCTGAAATTGCTACAACATTTTTTTTAATAGAAATATAAATACCTCCCTTTCTTGGGGGAAAGAAAAGATATGGACGGAGAATTAAAAAAAATTCTTGTTTAAGTGGAATAACGTTAAAATTTTTATCATTTTATGTAATTTCTTTGTTTATTCATCTTCAAAATTATGCAAGCTTGTAGTAATTCTTTATAATTGAATTAGCACTGAGAAAAGATGATGTTGATCCTGAGGTATTTTAAAGGTAGAATTTTAAAGAATTAAAATGTATTTAGATATCTAGAAAAATTTTATAAATTATGGTATTAGTTTGCATTGCATTATTCGTTGAATTTTCTCATGAACAATGACATTTCATTGGCTCGCAAAGAAGTAATGCTGAAAAGCTATTTAAAAAGTTACCTTTTAATATTCTAAATTTTTTAATGCATTCTTATAGAATTAATTTTTTAAAGTGTTAAATGAGCAAACTAATCCACTCATTAACAGCTTCATTAAATTAAATCTTTTTTGTGCAAACATGTGTTATTCCTAAATATACTATTTAATAACTAAGAAAATTATTCTTTCAGTTACCTTTATTTGACTGTTTAATTTAAACCAAGAAGCATAACAAAGAACTTAAATAATATGTAGTAAACAAGTTGTGTGAGTAGTGAGGTGTACTGATTCTAATACAAATTCACTGTTGACAATTCTGAATATTGGAGAAAGAAGAAATTAGAAGAGCATTTTATAAACTTCTCCTAGATTAATGATTGGTCAGTTTTCTTGTTTTTGTAAGTTTTCAATATAGTTTTTACAATTCCTTTTTTCACTATTTATATAGTATTTCAACATGTACAGAAACCAATATTTAAAACAAAGAGAACCCTGCATTCTGTTTCAATTTGAGTTGTTTTTGTTAATTAATAGTAATTTTTTTGCTTCTGATTTACTATTTTAAAATATTAAAAAATTCTTTAATTATGTTAAAATTTCTGGCAAAAAAAAGAAAAAAGATACTGGTATTATTTGCTGAAAAAAAAAAATTCTGAAATAACAGCAGAAAATAATATAGTGGACTAGTTGCCATTGATGTTTTTCTTCTAAAATTTCTTAATTTCTGAAATAAAAATTATGTTCTGGTTAATATTAATTTCCTGTAACTCAGCTCTTGGATTTCTATATATATAATATTATTTTTAAAGAAAAATGTTGCAGACATGGAGAACCAAAGGAAAGAAAGTATTCAAAATCTTGAAGGTGCTATAGAAAGTGAAAAGAAAAATGTTTGGTATGCTGAAGGTCAAAAAATCCTCATGAATGCTAAACGTGTAAGTATCTTTAAATTACAACTTCAAAAATTTGTCCAAAACTTATTCTCTCACTCTTTTTTTTTTTTTTTTTTTTTTTTTTTTACAGTAATTTGAAGTTTATAAGACTATAATAAAAATTCAATTTATGCAGAAAATAATTTAATTAAAAATTGATATAGAATAAGTACAGCTGAAGAAAATGACAGTTTCTAAATTAAAAATGGCAAGGATGATTAAGTTTTAACATTTAATACATTAACTACTAATTGTTAATTATTAACTAATATGATTAGTAAACAAGTCACAAGTACTAAAAGTAAAAATTTTTACTAGTCACAAGTAAAAATTTTTACTGTTTAATATAAAGTGATAAATAATTTTAATGAATGAAGAATATACAAATCTTTGAAAACAATAATTGTTTAATTAAAATAAGCAATACAATTCATATCTTATGTGCTGAAATATTTTTAAAAACATTTATTGATTCATAGAATAAAATGTACAGCGGTATGTTATGGAATGAATATAAAGCGTTGAAAAAGGTCTACAAATCACAAAATGCTAACTTAATCAACAAATCTAATGTAACTATCAAAATATTGTTTAAAATTTTTTAAAAAGTTGATGTTAAATTAACCAAAATATATTCAGATAATAAAACTTTTTTAACTCTATGCTAATTGAAAAATTTAAGTGGCAAGATATATATTAGTGACAAACACAAATCATAAATGTTAAAAGTAGACAAATTCTACTGTTTCGTCGTTTAAATCATCTTCACAGCTTATTCTGTATTATTTCATAACTGAAATATTTAATAAACTGCTTCTTGCAGAGATATTCATTAAATGCCAGATTTAAAATTCAAGTCATTAAATCATAAATTTTTCTGCATTATCTGCATTTTCCATTTTATCATTACTTTAGTTGAAATAATTCACATTTCTTCCAGTTTTAAATCATGAGAAGATTAGTTAAATTTTCAAAACTTTGAATTCATTTTTATTGTTTTTAGAATCTCTGCACATCAATTTGTATGGGTGTTATACCACTGAAACATTTCGGTTTTGCTTCCTTTTTTTAATTTTATTTAAATTTATTGTTATTTTAAATTATAATACAAAAGAGGGAACAAAAGAAAAGAAGGTCAATAGAGCAGTTTAAGGCAACCATAAAGCTTTTCTTCTAATGATTTGATATTAGTGAAAACATTTAAAAGCTTCTGTTTAGAGAGGATATTTAAAGCTCTGCATAGCCTTGCTTTAAAAGTAGAAAGAGTTTATAATCATAAAAATTATCTGCCAATAACATCAGCCTTATTTCATGTGTGAACATGCATTTTCTAACACTCAATACTAGAGCCAGATGAATGTAAGCACTAGGTTTGCATATACAAACTATATTTGAAATGCAAATAAAATTATTTTATATATATATATATATATATATATATATAAAATAGAAGTTTCATCATCGTTTAGAATAATATTTATCTTACCTTACAGAATTAAGCTTTATTGCCTGTTACATCAAAAGTTAACCATCTGGGCTTTCTAAAATTTCAGCCTCTTATGCATCATTGTTCCTAAACATCCTATTGCTTAAAGCATGACAAATTGAATATGTGTAAGAAGATTAAGAAAAGAAAATGTGGTATAAAATTTTAGTGAATATGTAGTATTTAACCTTTTTATACAATGAACGCAAAAAAAAAAAAAAATTAAATGAATTGTAAAATCTAAAAATGAGCAACCATAAATCCTTTTACGATATTAAATATATGCATAAAAATACGATATTAAATATATGCACCCTTCTTTTAACATAATTGTTTTTGTTTTTTTTATTGTAGGAAAATGTACAAATGCAGCTTGAGATAGAATATCGAAGACGTTTTATGCATGTTTATGAGCAAGTCAAAAAGCGTTTGGTGAGTATTCTGCTTTTATTTTTTTTTATCTGTCATTTATTTCCAGATGTGCCACACATAATTTATTATTTTAAATAAATTTTATAAATCTGGTATTGATCTTAAAATTGTTTTTTAGGTTTTAAATCTTTTTAAACCAATCAGTTTTATTTTGCAAGCCATTTTATTTTCTTAGGAGTAAAATGGTTAATGTTCAAATAGAATTTTTTTTCTTTTTTTTTTTTTTTTTCTTTTTTTTAGTATTGTCTATGTTTTATTATTTTAAAATAAAAACGTGTCATATTAAATAAATTCATATTTAAATCCTTTGTTTACTATTAGGAATGAAATGAATATTCACTCATTTTTAAAATTATTATTATATTATTGTTTTGAGTTTGTATTTATCTGATATCATAGGAAATGATAAACATTGTTATTTGGATATTTTAATTATATCTAAATTTTTATGTATATAATTTTTGTGTTTGAATTCATTTTGTAAGTCTGGAATTTTATTTGGTTAATATTTTAATGTAGTTATAAACTGATATGTATCTCTTGAATTTTCGTGAAAAGCTTTCTTAATATTCTTTGAGATTTGCTTTCATTTTTATGTACAATGTTGCCATATTTTAGCTAAAAAAGTGTTATAAAGAAAGACATTAATCTTGTCAAAAAAAAACTATGTGATTCCTTTAATCATTTCCTTTAACTATTAAAACAAAATAAATCCAGATTAATATGCTTTTCAGCCATATTTGTTACTGTTTATGAGATTTACCTATAGCCCCTTTGAAAAGTTAACGCACAGCTTGTTTTCTAAGCCACACACACAGACAGAGAGATGCAAAATTCGTTTGTTTGTTTCTTTTAAAATAAAAAGTTTATTTATATGAAAGAAAATATTCAAGCAATTAGGCTAAAGTTATTAAAATTATTTCTATTCTAATATTTTAAATGATTTCCATTTTAATTTGGGCACATTTTTTTTAAATTTTACCATAATTATGTAGAATGAAATAATTGATTAAATTGTACAAATCAATACCTGTAAGTACTTTTTATGTGTTTGAATCCATGAATAGAAGAAGAAAAAAAACTCCTATTAAAAAAATTTTGTTCTACAATTTCAAATGATATTATAATAATTGATTTTAAGAAAAGTAATGACAATGAAATTTGAAAAGGAATATATATATATATAATATATATATAATACACCGCAATTAGATTTAACTAACTCTGGATCATTGGACACTCCACTTTTTTTTCAAACCATTTGCTAAATTGACCTACCAAATTGAGCAAATTGCAAAAATTAATTTGAATGATAACACTTAATTATCTACAATCTACCAAAATTATGTATGAAGAATTCTTAAACTCATAGATTATGTACCCTTGTTTATTCATTTTTGAATCATTGACCTAATTTTTAATATCCTATTTCATATAGAGAAAAAATATCAAGTTTAATTTTTTTATCTGTTCTTTTAAATTAACCAATTGCTTGTTAACTTTATAATAATTGTTGATTGTATTTTTCTCTTCTTAAATATAATTTCAAAATAGATCCCTTCCCCTCCTTGTGTTTTCAAATATGGCCTTCATGTATGTATAATATTGCTTAGATTTGTCAAAATTTTTCCTGAACACAAATTTTTCTAGATATTTTAGAAACTGGTTTGTTTTAATTCAGAAATTATTTCAAAGTATTTGGGTTTCTTTTGATCCATGCATAATTCAATATTTTTCTCCTCCATTTTTCTAGGACTACCAATTGGATCTTGTTAACACAAAAAGAAAATTGGAACAAAAACACATGGTTGATTGGATTGTGAATAATGTAGTTAAAAGCATTACTCCTCAACAGGCATGTATCTTTTTTTTTTTTTTTTTTTTTTTTCCCCTTGCAAAATCCGATTTCATTATTGATTAGTATTGCATTAAAAATCCATTAATATATGGTGAATAAATAATCCGAACTCTCTAAATGGTGGATTATTTCAAATTAGGGACTAAAAAATAGCATTATCATATGGCATAAGCCATCCTTTTATGTAGCTTATACTTTGAAATTGAAACAATATTTTATACATGACAATTTAGGAAAATACTTAGTCTGCTTCTAGTAAAAGTACTTAATCTGCTTCAATAGAATACTGTGAATTTTATTTCTAATTGAAAAATACCTGTTTGGCACAAAAGGGATTTAGTATTTTTCTTATCATGAAAATACTTTACGTTATTGCAATCTGTATTAGCTTTATGCCTGTATTAACCCTTCAACCGGCTGGAACGTAGAAAGTCGCTCCATCGTGTCTCTTGAATACCGGCTGGAACATAGGAAGTTGCTTCCCGCAAACTGTTTTAAACCCGGCTCCGACGTAGAAAGTCGTCAATGCTTTCCCCCTTAAATGCAATAAACGGGGTGGGTCATCTGCTTGTTAAGGTCATTTTGTGGTTTTTACTGACAGTTAGAATTTGGGTGGTCCCTCCAATTAGGGGAATGCACTCCCGAGAAGAGGAAATAACGTTTTTTTTTAAGAATTCGTGATTGCAGGATCGATTTCTGATATGAGCTGTGTATTTCATTTCTGATTTGAATATTTCATTACGCCACAAATTTGAGGGTAGGGAATCCCTCATATTTACATGTCATAATCATGTTTACAGTTAATGTATATGATTAATTTGCAAAAAAGTACGTTTGAACTTTTAATAATACTTTTATTAAAATGCAGTAAAATATAAAAAACAAATCCTTATATAAAATTTTAAAATTTATTTTCATCCCAATTATTAAGCAAGACAAATATTTATTTATAAATGTAATTTTAACTATTGCTTAAGCTTTGTATATAGATTTTGGCCAAGCATTTAATACGTAATAAAAGGCAAATTTGAAAATTTTTGGATCTAATTATTTATTTTTTACTGTTTAGTGTGAGTTTTTAGTAAAAGCGTTTTTAATTATTTTTATAGACGTTTTTATTTAAAGTATTTTGATAAATGTAGTTACTGTTATTCTACAATTGTTATTCTATTCTCTTTTACTGCTTAATATTATTTTTTATTTCACTATTTAAATACAAGCGTTGTTTATTGCTTTTTGCAAATCATATTTGTCTTTCGTTTTTTTTTGGGGGGGGGGCTTAGGTAATAAATAACCGCTTCTTTTATAAATCTAAAAAATATTTTTTTAGAAATTATACCTTTAAAATATATAATTCTATTATAAATATATATTTAAAATCTCTATAAAAAATCAAAGCACATTCAAATGGGAGGAAGAGTTGTGTCTTGTGACGGGCTGCGAAAAGCGTAAATGAAAAAAATTACTTGCTAATAATAAGGACTATTAAAAAAAAATTTAGCATATGAAAGAAAGAAAATACATTTAATAAATGGAAAACATTTATTTATATTATATTCTTCAAAATTGGATGATGAGTATGATATTGCTTTGAAGAATAGAATTAATGAATGTATCTGTGCAATTATAATTATTGCTTTGCATTAAAACAGCATTAGCTATTTAATGAAATTAAATAAATGCATTAAAGGTTGATACGATTTCTAACTGTTTGAACGTATCACAATGCTGTGGATTCAGAACTTTTTTTTATCTATGGATCTCGGTTCCTTTCAATTGCTAGTATTTGGTAAGAAAATCCATGTGTTTCTCTATGTGAAAGTAGTTTTTCGGCTTGTTTGCATTGTTAATAGAAGTTTATTGATCAAATCAAGCAGTAAAATGTCGGTAGGTTTAGTGCTTAAAGTTGCCCAAGTTACATTACAAAGAGAAGTGTTACATCTGGTGACAACAGCCTATTCAAGGAAAATTAATGTCTCAAAATGGGTTATATGGGAACATAACCCTCTTATGGGAACATGCTCCAGGCAGATTGTACAGTAGAAGTACTTTTAATACGAATCTTGCATTGAAAGGGGGGATATTTTCCCTTGCTGGGCATTCAGCAAGACAAGAATTAATTCTTGAAAGATGTTCTGAGTAGTTCTT
This sequence comes from Argiope bruennichi, assembly GCF_947563725.1. NCBI lineage: Eukaryota > Metazoa > Arthropoda > Arachnida > Araneae > Araneidae > Argiope > Argiope bruennichi. Next base: position 84,370,062 of record NC_079157.1, on the reverse strand, counting down.
TTAATCTTTACCATTCTTGAAATTTATGAGTCTTGGATTCAAAAGATTTAATTCACCACTCCTGAAAGCGCTGTTCTTTTTATTAAGTTAATGTGGGTATTATGGCAATAATCTATGAAAAAAAGTTTTTAAGCTTTGCTCTTTAATCAGTTTTAGATTTTATGTCAAACAAAGTGTGTGCTCTACTATTTTTGATTTTCATATCCATTAAAGTTTTTTTTCATAGAAGATTTAAAGACGTATTTCTTAATATATTCAATAATAATTAATGACTGAAAAGTAAAATAAAAAATTCGAGTTCTCTGTTCACTAATACAATGCCAGTGGGTTTTCTTACTAAATTTGTTATTCTGGTTGAAATTCGGCTATTGATCAGATACTACTGCAGATTATTTCCAATAGAAAAATTGCTTCCTTTAGGAAATTTATTTCTAATGCACTTCCTAAGGCCAATCCTAATAGCAATTTTCAAAAATGAGCTAAAAATGTTTCACCAATGCTTGATTCTGCATTTGAACTTTATCTAAAGTACAGTACACTCCCGATTATCCGTGGAATTGAGCCGCCGCGGATAACAAAAATCGCGAATAATCCGAAAAAAGCTAAAAACGGGTATAGCAAAAGAGAAAACAGTCATTCCAACTTTGAAAAATCGTTTTATGTACAATAAAACGTAAAATAAACAGACGGAAATGTTTAACTAACGCTTAATATTTTAGTATATCACTCAAAACTAACCTAAAATGCATTTTGTTAATGAAAACAGAAAAGTGCTTTGTACTTACGAGAGGCGTCAAAGATACACAGAGAAATTAATACATATGTACTGTTTTAATACTGTAATGTATTATGTAATTACAAAAGCATAACTGTAAAACTACACCTTTTTGAAGAAATCAGTCATTTGTGTTTGCTTGTTGCCTTGGAAGCATTTTCTCTTTGCTTGGAAGCAAAAAAAAATTAACTTAGTGCGGCAGGCGCTGATAATCCGCTCCGCGGATAACCCGCCCACGAATAATCAGGAGTCTACTGTATAACAGAATTTTTAACAAAAGCATACCACTGAAAGATACTCAACATTAAATAATTAGTTGGATCATATCTTGATATCAACAATGGAAAAAAATTAGGTTGAAATGATAGAAGCAACAATGAAGACAATTTAATTTCACTTCCATAATGAAATATATTGATGTAAAATATACTTAAATTCGATAAATTAATATACAAATGTCAAATTAATTAATTTATTTTCCTTCGAATTACCACGGAAAAATTTTAATTAAAATTTTTATTATGCTTTAAAAATTAATAATTTACGAAAATAGTAGCGTTTGGATTTTTTAATAGCTATTTGTGAATATTATTTTTGCTTTGATAAAAAGTAGTTACAGATGACAAGAACATCATGAGACATTTAACATCATGAGATCCCGATGAGTCATCTGTGACTAGACCACCAATAACTTGCTGCTTTACCACACCAACATGATTCTCCGACCAGTCTTTGCTAATTAATTCTATGATGTAACAATTCAGGCTTGTCTGTATTTTTCTTATATATATAAAATAACATATATATATTATTTCTGATTTAGCACAACCTTCTTAATATGTAATGTCATTGTTAAGCAAATTTTCTCCCATCCAATTTTTGTGACTGGAGGATAATATCCTTTAAATGAAGAATTTCTGCCCTTCTTCCACAAACTGGAAAAACTATTACAGATTCATTAATATCTATAATTTGTTTTATTTTAATGAATGTGCCAAAATTTGTAGCAAGTATTTTTATTGTTGCAATGAAATAAAAACCTTATTTTTCACTCACGGGTTTTAAACGTTGTTGAAGTTATGATTACTTACTCTAGATTGTTTTTCATTAATTTTATTGTGCATCTATCTTTTGAAATTCACATGCAGCGAAATTCCTTATAAATATTGCCAATGAAATTCGTTTGAATTGTTCAGAAATGAAGAGCATGGAAGCAAGAGTCTGAAAGGGTAATTCTTAATTGTTGGACACATGCAGCTAAGTCTCATTTTTATCTACGAGATAATTTACGAATTTTCATAAAAAATCACAATGTTGTAACTTAATAAAATGGGTACAGTTGAAATTTTGATTTAATTGATTGAGTTAGATGAAGGAAAGTTTCTGCGCAATATTTGTCGGCAGAGAAATGCATGGATTTATGAAAATATTTCTGCACTGACTATGAGTCATTTTTACCAAGATTTGTGACAAGATTAAGATGATATAAGAAATTGACATTCAAAATATTCACTTATTAAAAATATGAATGAAATGAGGATATTTATCAGATATAAGCTTCATGAGTAAATGGATACACTATGTTTTATTATTTTAGTATTAAAATTAACTTTAAAAATATATTATTTCAACTTATTTTTTAATTATTTCAAAATAGGATAATAAGTCAAAAATATTCAACTTAATAATATTTTCATCAACATATTATCAATAAAATATTCACCTACTATATATTGACAAAAGATTGTTTTATTATTTTCAAAACTTAAAAAAATGAAATGAAAAAAAACAAACAAAAAAATTGTATAAATTTTTATTTATAATTTTCAGTAACAGATTTATATCCGAAATGAATGTAGTATTTTTAAATTATTAATAATTTTTTATAATTTATTTCAATTAGGAAACTATAAATCATGCTATTTTCATTTCGAATACCAAATATGTGAGTAAAAGGCTTACAACTAAAAATTAGAAAAAACTTAAGTAAAATTCACTGAATGTCAGTAAAAAGAATGTATTATATTCGTAATGCAATTTGATGAATGATAATTCCTTTTAAATAATTTATTAAACAAATTTTTCTATTACTAATAAAAATTTATAAAATCATATTGCGGATTTTTTTTAAAAAATTTATTTTTGAACAAATTCTATTTTCTGCAAACATTGCAGATTAAAAGAGAAGTTCTTAGTTCTCAGAGCGAAAACTAACTTCTTAGTTGAAAAACCGCATGACAATTGCCCTGCGTCGACAGATTTATTACTTGATTGATCAGTCAGTCCTATTCAAAATCCCCGGTGTTTAGGGGGTGGCGATGGTCGAGACGTGGGAAAGTTTACCCCCCTGTTGTTAATGGTCAGGGGAAAGCAAAAACATACCAGGCCAGTTTAGGAACGTTCTGCCAATTTCTTTTCTAGTAAATTGTGTTCAACCTTTATTTTGACTGCGGCCGTTTTAAGAACATTCTTAAGCTGGACAGCCGACGCTCGATGGGTTAATTTATTAATCTATATTTGATGAATATTTAGATAAAGAATAGAATATAAATTAACATTTTTTTGCAATTTATTTATTTAAAATTATTAATTATTAGGTAAGAAACAAAACAATTTGTCTCAGTTTTGCATTAAGAAAAATGTGTATGTTTTACAAATAGTAAGAATTGAGACCAGCTGGTGAGGGGGTATATCAAAATATGCATTATTCTTTTTTTTTCTTTATTTTTTTCTATTGTAGAATTTGAAAAATTAGATGGGGGGGATGTTGTTTGTTAATTTGATTTTTAATAAGACTTTTGTGATAATTGTACTGCAACATTACTTTTTTTTTTTTCTTTCTCCTTTTCTTATGCTCAACTGCTTTTACTTTTTGTGTTAAATAATAGTCAAGTGTTTTATAATTCTGTGACTTGATTATCTTACATGCTTATTTGGATATTTAATTTAAATTTCTATGAACTTTTAGATAATAGGAAATTTTACTTTTGAACTTAATCATGATTTTTTTTTATAGGAAAAAGAAGCTTTACAGAAATGCATAGAAGATCTAAAGGTTTTATCAGCAAAGGCACATTGAAATACTGTATAGTTTAAAACATTGTTTCTAATTTCTGACAATTTGAAATTTAGTAAGAAATAATCTATCTCAGATGATGATTAAAAATTTACTCTACTGAAATTCATTTTTCTTCAATTTATGTTCATCACAATTTTACCATGAAAATTATAGATATTTAATGTAACCTAATATTCTTTGAATATTTTGTACATCAACAATATTGGAACCAAATAAAAATGGTTTCAGTGAGTATTTCATATAAATTTATTCTTGTTTTCTAAACAATTTTAAAATTTGATTTCTATAAATTAAGTATGGAATTATTTGGCTTCTGTAAAAAATAAAAAATAAATAAAAAAAAAATCTTATATATATTTAATGTGGAAAAGGTCAGTTGCTTGAAAAATCTACCATTCTTTATAATTATTATGTTTTACTTGAATATTCAGATACAGATAATCAACTTTACAGTTACTTTAATCTGAACTAAATGTAAAACTGTTAGGGGAAGAATTTTAGCTGCAATCTATTTTATTGTAAAGATGAGTGGATTTGTGACATTAATTTACACTTTGAATTTACCAAGCGGCAGATTCAGATTATTCTGACATATCTATGTTGTATCAACACTCGCAGCTTCAGCTGTCTAACTGCTTTTGGGGAAAATAAAAGTAATGCTATGCAAAAATGTTTTAAGCTAATTTTTTTCAAATAGTATAAATTACTAATTCAATTTTTAAATTGATTGCAAATTTATGTTGCTCATTGTCACAAGTAAAATTTTTACTACTTAGCAGCTGCTAGTCAAAAGAAAGTCATAGACAAGTTGATTTTAAACAATAGTATTCAAGTAATTGCCCAATAAATCTGTGAAATTACACATCCTCTGAACTATAAAATATTCAGATAATAAATATTTTTTAGTTCGACTTTTATTGGTAGGCAACTATTATTGGTATTATTACATTTACTTAATATTTATAAACACTAAGCATCTACTAAATCTGTTAACTGGGTATTACAAAATATTTCAATCCAAAATGATTGAAATAAGTTCATTATCTGGTTAACAGGCTAAATAATAGTGTATAAAAATGTAGATGTCATGAGTTTTAATAAATAAAAGTGTGTGCATTCCACAAAAGTATGAGAATATTACTCTAGAATAAATCTTTAGCAAGAAGTTGAAAATGTGAAAATAAATTGATTTTATTAAAACATAATGTAAACTGCTTTGAGCTGCAAAATGCCTGCATCGGACATTGTCTGCTCTCTCATACAAAAAATCCTTTTAGTTATTAATTATAAATATGTTACATTATAAACCCTCTTTTTCATTTCCATTTTTAACATATTTCTGCGATCAAAATACTTTCCCTTTCTCTTTTCATGATGATGTGCTATTGTTTTTCTATGATTTATACTTACCCTGAGTTTATGTCTCTATACCTCTAGTCCTATGAAAAAAATAAAAAGGTAACTCTATAATTCCTTTCTCCTGAATAAGAGCATCCTTATTTTGAAATGCATTTAAATATTTTGTCAAGGTAATAAGATTAATAATCACAACTCTTTTTATACTTTTTAAAAAAGAGAGCGAAAGACTTAAATTCATTTATCATCCACTTTATGTTTTTTAGTATTTTTAAAACAAAAGACTAAAAGTAGAATTTAATGAAGGCCTCTTCCTCTGAAGTCAATTCAGCTTCATTTTCTCTGCCATATTGCTTCAATAATTACACGTTTAACTGTATGAGTATGCGAGATTAAATTTCAATTCGCCATTTCATTTATTTACATTATTTCCAAATGCAAAGTATCAGGATTTGCTGTAATAAATGCTTACATATAAATTCTAAATGAATGCCATTAACACATCAGTAACAAAGTGATTTAACTATTGCAGTGAAAAGAAGCTGCTGAATTTGTAAAGGGTTTCAAAAACTTTTCCTCGGTTTTTTTAGGATATGTTTTGCATTTAATTTAACAATTTGCTACTTGTCTTTAAAATCATAGTTTGATTTGTTAAATATACATATGTGAGAAGGATAACTGAAAAACACTAAATACTTTAAAAGAAGAATTTCGAAACTTTGAAAGGCAATCCACAAGTCAAGATAACAGGATCTGGAATGTTTATGGGTCTTTCTAAAATTTGCAAAAAGTAATAGACTTAAAATCTTCATCAAACCATAAATTAGAAATATATTTTGTAAAAATACATTTATTGATTTTTTTTCAACAAATTTTCTGTTTTTCCCTATAAACCTCTTTCTGAAATAATGCCTCCTTTTCATCTTGAATATTCATAGCTCAAGGATGGATCTATATAGATTCAGTTTCTAAAAAGTGGGTTTAGATGTTGGGAAGCCCCTGTCATCAAAGCATCAGTATAAACTGTTTTAACTCTAAGAGCCCAGACTCATTCCATATTGCTCTATTCAATAAGACCTTATCTTGGACACATAGCTAAAATCTTGGTTTAAAAGATAATTTGTGTCCAGTTGCTCATATAAATAATAATAATTATTATTATTTTTGACAAGAAAGTACCTGAGCTTTGAAAACTGGAATTCTCACACTAACTGGCTCATAGAGTTAAATTAAATAGCTCAAATATTGTAATAGTATTTTCTATTTATTATTGTATTAAGTATTGTATATTGAAATATTGTATTTTCTATTTTCTAAATTACTTATTAGGAGAAATCATATTGGTCACCATTTTAGTGCAACAAAAGTTCAATATATCAGAAGCAAGGTGGAATGGCATAAAAAAAATCCGGTAAAATCCTAGATGGGCCCACCTCTTGGCGACTTATTTGAAATCTTGCCAAGTTGACTACTAATTGAATATTTATTATTATTTTTCAATTAAAAAACGATACTTGGAAGGCCAGAAATAATAATAAATAATTATAAAAATAAATAAATGTAAAAAAAAATAAAATGAAAAAAATCCGTCTACACGTTTGGCGAGAATTCAAAAAGACGCCAAGAGGTGGGCTGTGCTAGGATCCACACAAAAATCCTAGTTACATTTTACTTTCTTAGCACCTACCCTGTCAAGTCATCTTACAAGTGTAGCAAAATTAAATCTGTTTGTTCCATCTACTTTTTCTTTTATCATATGTAAAAGATTTGTTTTCATTGTATAATCTGTACAATAAGGTTTCTACACTTATATGGGCATTAGAGTTATGTTAGGTTTTATTTCTTTTATCCGAGAATCTCTTCTCCCTTTGACATGAGAAATGAAAATTTTTTTAATCAATGCAATAAATTATATAAATATGATCTTTTAAAAAAATGTCAGATTTACCAATTCCTAAAATTCAATTTAAATTTTATCAAGAATAGTAAACATATAAGTAATTCTCAAGATTCACAATTGATATCAGGAACCTTTTAACTCATTTTATGCATAAGATACATAAAAACAACTTTCATCTTTTTTTAGTAAATAATTGAAGAAAATTTTCATCATTTATTGATATTGGAATTGGTCATTTCAGTCAATATCATTAATTGGTTATAATAAATGGTATTCCTTTTCTGTTATTAAATTCAACTGAATTAAATTACACCAACCTGCAAAAAAAAGAAATTTTTTTTTGTTTGTAAAATTTTAATTGATTTATATCAGCAATAATGATGTCATTCCAAAATGCAAACTAAATTTTTTGTAACACGTAAGGATTTTTTACAAATGACAATGAAAAAATTAACAAAATGCAGTATAATGCATACAGTTGCAACTGTAGTTACTATTAACTAAACACAATAATGCTGTTCATTCACAATATTATGATAACTTTTGTGTTTTTCTTGAAGTCAAGAAGCTTCTTTTTCGGGTTTTTCGTTTATGGTCCACATCACTGACTCATTTTAAAGACCAAAAGTAATCGGCCATCATGTTAACATCCCACCGTCCTTGATATCTGCGTTCCATCTCCTTTATATCCTGGTGGAATCTTTCACCTTGCTCGTCACTCATTTTTCCTAAATTGTCTGGGAAGTATTCCAAATGTGAGTGAAGGGAGTGAATTTTAAGGCTCATATTGCACCCCAAAAGATGATAAGTACGTAATAACTCAGTCGCAAGTTCTTTGTAATTTTCTCTTCTCTCATTTCACAAAAAAAATTCTACGACATCTTTAAATGCAACCCAAGCCTGCTTCTCTCTATTTGTCATACATTGTTCAAAATTGGAATCTTTAACTAATTTCTTTATTTGTGTTCCATCAAATACACCTTCTTTAATTTTAGCGCTAGACAATTTTGGGAACTTCGATATAAGTAACTCAAAACATTTTCCATCTTTATCCAAAGCTTTCACAAACTGCTTTATGAGTCCCAATTTTATGTGAAGTGGGGGCAATAAAATATTTTGTGGATCTATTAAATATTCATTTAAAATATTCTTCTTACCAGGAATCCATTCTTGTCTCTTCGGCCATATCATTTTTATCCAATGACTTTCTCTGTCACTGCTATCCCATTCACAAATAAAGCACGGAAATTTAGTAAATCCACTTTGCTACCCGGGAAGCAGACCTATAACCTTTAAGTCATCACATATTGCCCACTTGTGTTCAGTGTATTTTATTTTAGTGAGAAGCATCTCCATACTTTCATATGTTTCTTTCATGAAAACGGAATGTGCAACTGGAACTGATGCAAGTTTAGATTCGTTATGCAATGAAACTGCTTTTAGACTCGTCTTTGAGGAATCTATAAATAGTCGCCAATCATTCGGATTATAAAGAATATTACCTTCTACTTCATATAACAAACCAAGTATGTCAGCACAATAAACCAAGAAGTTATCAGATTTGAAAAATGATAAAAATTGCTTTTCTCGATTCCTGTACCAACTAAACGGCGTATGTGTCGTTAATAAATTTTTCTCTTTTAACCGAGAACCTAATAATTCTGCATTTTCTTTAGTTAAACCTAAATCACAAATTAAGTCATTTAATTCAGCTTTATTAAATTTTTCAGGTACTTCATTTTTCACGGTGAAATCCAACTGCCATCAATGTTTTGAATTTTAAAATAAAAGGTTTTTTAAATACAATTATAAGTATTTATTCAATATAAATGTATTATTTAATTTCAATGAAGTAAGAGGTTTTCAGAATTTATTTAAACAAATAAACATACATACTTTATTAATTTATCCTATCCAAATCGCAAAAAATCTGTGTATTTTTACTTATTTAAAAAATTTACTTTTCAAAAAAACTGTACGTGATACGTAAAAACTGATATTATTTTTGAAATAAGCATGCGAAAATACATAAAAAACAACTATGACTTTTAAAACAAGAAATTGTTGCAGGCTGGTGTTATTAACTGATTTATCATTTTGGTTTGAGTAGCTTTCAATTTTCAGTAATCTGTATAGGGATAACAAATGTAAATAATTTCGTATTTAACTCATCGGATTTATTAAAGATTTCTAATACTCTGCTAAAACCAAATCTGGAAATTATTTAACTATTATACTTAATTTGTGTAAACTATTTTTATGTGCTATGGGAATTATATAAAAGTATCTTATAGACTTAGCTTGATCTTCACACTCTTAATCAATAAACAAACCATAAATAGTATCATTTTTACTAATGCCGCTATAAAGAGTTTTTATTTGTAAATTGTAGATTTGAACCACTAATAGAAGGAGTTTCACTCGGGCCTCTTGGATTATCGTGTTAAAAGATAAAATACGCAAAAGGAGGAGGAGACTTTTACAAATTATGATCTTTAAAATCTTTTAGGATTTTTTGAATTTATATATTTAATTTTAAATATGAGATTATTAATGTTATTATATATAGATATTATTTATATTAGCGAAATAATATATTAACTCCTAAAACTATATTTTTGAGAATTACAAACATCACATTTTGCTGTATCTTACTTATACACAATATCAATTAAAAAATTTTCAATGAAACATAGCTAAGAAATGTGCTACATTAAAAAAAAATTCTATTGTATTTATTTTAAAATTTTAAACTGATAATTTGAAGATGCTTTTATTTTCCTAATAAATATTTTTCAATTAATGAAATTTTATGAGTTTTTAATATATTCTATGCTTGTCTCTCTTATTAAAACCTTCTCTGACAAAATAAAGTTCCAATAAAAATAATATGTAGACATTACATACTGAAATATAGCTGACTGGCTGTCAAAAAGGTGGGTTACAATCCTTTTCCACCGATTCCTTTGAATCAGAACCAAATAAGAATGAATTTTCAGAAATTCATTCTTATTTGGTTTCTTTAGATACTGAGACTCAACAGGTATTAACGGCATTTTCTTGGAACAACTTTATTGAAAATTTATGTGTTATTATATTTTCGAATCTACAAAACTAATGATTTCATTTCTCTTGTATGTACTTCTCAAACAGTTTTTAGCAAAAAAAAGAAACTTTATATTAATGTGGCAATTTATTTATTTGTATTACAGTTATTACAAAAATTTAAAATTGCACTGTAATTATTACATTACAAAATATTTTTAAAAATAGTATTGAATTAAAGAAAAGAATTAGTTAAAATAAATCATTTAAATGCGAACATTATAAATTTTCCCACTAAGGGGAAATTCACATTACACTGAAAATAAAATTAATATTATAATAAAAATTTAGAAAATTTAATACATGAAATTATTTCCTTTACCACATGGCCAACCATATTACTGATGTATAAAAATTATTGATAAATACCTTATACCACCATTTAGATTTTCTGTTACACATTTAAAAAAAAGTATTCACATTTGGGCGAATTTCTATGTATCATCCCAGATGTATTTAAATATCTATGATGGGAAATTTTTCGGTGGAATTTTATTTAAAATATCTTAATTTTAAAATAAGTCATGCCGGCGTCCTGGCATAGGGGTAGCGCGTCTTCCCCGTGATCTGGGCGGCCTGGTTTGGGCATGGTTGTTCTATCTGTGAGATGTGTGAATGTGCCCTCCTGCAAAAAGGGGTTGTGCAAGCGTATGAGTGATGCGTAAGTAGCAAAGTCGTACTCTTGGCCCTAGTTGGCGCTACTATAAAAACAAGAGACGCTCCCCCTCCGGCTAAAATCGCTGTCTTCGTAACAGCGGGCTTGTCCGTGACAAGTGCCATAAGAAACAACAGCAGCAACAAAATAAGTCATACATCTGTTTAAAAAAAACTGGGTATTCTTTGACGGCAGGGAATTCTCATATTAACCATGCACAGATAATTTAATTGTGTGAACATCAAATCGTTTCAGTCAATTATTAAATGTATGACAGTAATTATGGCTTTATATCCATTTAAGGGATATCACAAATGGAATTTATTTGCAACATTGACTGCCTGCAGAAACCTCTTTAAGAAAAAATAAATATTTTATTGTGGAAGTTTGAGTGCCAAAGAAATCTGAATTTATACACAATGAGATAAGCAGCTCATTACTTCCATTATCACTCATGGTTCAGGAGAGTTTCCGTTCCTTTATGGATATGGTTGTAAATCTGCCATCTGACCCATTGTAGAGCCACTCTCGCTCCGAGACGTAGATCGGGACCTTTCCACAAATTATCGGTAAAATGAACAAGCATCAAAGAGTCCCAAAAAACCACAAGTGAGGGGAAAGAGGGAGAAATGGTCCATACTGAAGGCATGCATAAGACTTTGTGAAATGTGATACTCTCAGCTTGTGGCCAAGAAGTCCTTCGACAACAATAAGGAAAGTGCGTCAGTGTGTAAAAGACTTTTCCTATGCATGACTGAATTCTTGTTCCGTGGCTTTAATTAGACAGATCATATCGATTATTAGTATCTATCATTATCCAGGAACCAGTAATCGAAATATCACCAGTAAAATCATATCAAAGATTTGAAATACACCTTTCTTTGAAAAGTATTGATCGCTGGTATTTGTGACTTTTTGATATTGCTTACATAATAACCGTTCTTAAAATATTCATCATCCCTAGATACTTCGACACAATCAACTGAAAATGTAGTGAGAGTTCAACAGAAAATCAAATGTGGTTATCCGGTGGGGATGTCACACATAATTAAAATTGGTGGTTCATTCTTTATTTTTTTTCATCATCAAATTTCTTTCTTTTATAATCATGCCTTGGGCATATTTCAATCTGAGCTCTGGTATTAATGCGATACAGCAAAAGTATAGAAAAAAAATGTTATATAATTATTTCTTGCCCTTTAATAATTCTCTAAATTTTGATACTTTTCCTTGAGAAGCCCATATCGTAATAATATGAATAATAGACTGATAAAATACATCTCATTCTATCCATGCTCTGATCTCTAACTGTGACTGTGAATTTCCCCTGACTTCGCCTCGTTGACAGACGAAATAATTTCTTTTAGTTTTGAATTCACAATCGTATTTTTAAGTCGGAGAATAACTTTTAAAATTAAGTATTTGGTCTGTTAAACATTTATATTGCATTTCATTTTATCTTAAATTATTTATATTTATGCTAATTTTATTTTTTCATTTAAAATAAATATCACAATATGGTTGATGAAGGTACTAGAAAAACTTTGAGTAAAATACCTCTCTTGAAAACGAAAGCAGGTCCTCGTGATAAAGAATTGTGGCCAGTTCGCTTGAAAGAAGAATATCAAGCATTAATTCAGGTATTTCGAATTTTGTATATTTGCAATAATTTTATAAATTAGATTATAGCGGTTTGGTATGATTAGCATAAACTTGATCCATATAAATAAATGTCTTCATATGTTCTGAATATTCTTCATGATAATTAATTTGTTTTTTTAGTATGTTCAAAATAATAAAGACAGTGACAACGATTGGTTTCGTCTAGAGTCCAATAAAGATGGAACTCAGTGGTTTGGAAAGTGTTGGTATATACATGAACTTATGAAATACGAATTTCCTATAGAATTTGACGTAAGTGTTTACAATATTATTTTTAAATCCCATCTCTCCCTAAAAATACCCTAAATACTAAAAGCTTCTAATTTTTCTGTCCATGAAAAAAAAAAAAAAATCTTTAACAAAATATTGAATTAGCTGCAAATAATGATAGAACTTAATAATTATTCTGTAGTGAAAATTTGATATGCGATCTAAAGCTCAGATCTTTGTTGATTGGAATATTTAATTTTTTATTCTTGCATTTTAATTAAAATTTAGAGTCATCTTAGTAGTAATGTCAGAAAAAGAGAAGTATAGAGATTGTTGATTCCTCTGTAGCTGTTGTTAAAAGAAAATGTTTTTTCATATTTTTCTGCCAAATGTAAAAAAGGAGCAAAACATAATATACTCTAAGCATCATTTATACTTGTTGCATCATTGTCCTATATATTTCGTAATTCTTTGTTTTATTTAAACTCAAGCCATGAATAAGACAGAATGTCAACAGAAAAGGTTGTTATTATTATAAGTAAACATTCTACTGTGCAAAATAAATTCTTGGTCAGTAATGTGTATACATTGTATATGAACATAAAATATTTTCAGTGTTTATACTTATTTTTGAATATAAGTTTTATGTATTTTGTAAACAATTCATGAGCATGGAGATGAGTATTCTTTGTTATTAATTTTATTCTTTGCAGATTCCAGTGACTTATCCAACAACAGCACCAGAAATAGCTATACCAGAATTGGATGGAAAAACAGCTAAAATGTATCGGTAAGGATTTGTAAAAATTTACCGAGATCCCTCCCCCCATCTATATAAAGAAAAAAATTACTAAAATGAAATGCATTTCAATTTTAATAATCTTTTTTACGTAAGAATACATTTTCAATATTATCCATTTGTGTTTAGTATATTTTATCAAAGGTTCAAGTTTAACTTTATATTTTTTCATGATTCAGTCTTAAAATATAGAATCTTCTTATTGAAATTACTGTAAATAATTTTTAAAAAAATTGAGATGTATATGAAAGATAGATATATATTATTTTCAATAAAATATATCTGAATTTTCTTATATATAAATTTATCATATAAAATATACCTGAAATTATTATTATGCAGCTAAAATATTTTATTGATGTTTCAAATATCTTTTTTCTTCCTTCTGTTTGTGGAACCTCTAATTATTTAATACCAATAGTTTAAATTTTAAGATGTAATCCTTGAAATATTTTTTATTTATACATATCAATGATTTCATTATTCAAATTAAAATGTCTAGTTTTATATTTACTAGTATATATATATATTTCAATTATTTACTTGAATTCTGTTTCATTATTAATTATTGCTTACTGGACTTTTTTTTTTCTGCATTTTTCAGTGGAGGCAAAATCTGCTTGACTGACCATTTTAAACCACTCTGGGCTCGCAATGTTCCAAAATTTGGAATAGCTCATGCTATGGCTTTAGGAGTAAGTGTACTATTTTAATTACATATGTTCTCTTCAGAACTGATTTAAATGAGTAAACTGTAGTAGTTCTATATATATTGTCATTTTTTGTTAGAAATATACTTAAAACCTTAATGACATAAGTTTCAACACCTTTTCCTTCAATTTTATCTTTTTAAATTATGGTGGCTAACAGTTCTTAAAAAGTTCAACTTTTGAAAATGGAAATTTAGGAGAATGACTTAATTTCCTTTATTATTATTATGTGAATTAAATATGAGATTTTATGGTCCAGCAGGCTGAGTTATAGTCCTGGACTGGCAGTGATCCATAAAACTGCTTTTTTTAAATATATAAATTTTGAATTGAAAGATTTATTTGATTTTAATTTGAGGTGTGTAAAAAGTATGACTAAAACTCATAACTTTGTAATGTTGCATCAGCATGTATGCTTATTTAAAAATATGCATAGGAGAATTGTCAGTAAGAAAATTCCGAACTAATTTTGCAATAGAAATTACATGCATTATTAATGCTAAAGTAGTTAGCTGTACATTTTATCATAGTATGGTATCAGATTTAATTTTTTTAATCAAATAGTCCTGCTATTACTTTAAAACAGGACATTAATATAACTAAACTAAACTAAACCAAACTAATTTTTTAATCACAGTATATAACATATACTGAACACTTTTATATGTTGATTATTAGATAGGTATTTTGTTAGATGAGAAATGCTCATATTCCTAACAGTTCTATGATGCGTCAAATTACTCTTCCCCAAAGAATTCAAATTTTCTATAACGACCTTGCAGGTGCATTTCATATGCTGTTCAATGGCAATTTGGGCTTTTTATACAGAATATTTTGTATGAGATGTGCTGCCATCTAGTGGTATAGCTGAAAATATTCTATTCTGTATTTAAACAATAGATTTTTTCTGTGATAATTTTAAAAATAAACATTCTATTTTTAAAAATTTCCTCTTAATCTGTGGATTAAAGATATGACATACTATAATATCAAAACCTCAACTGGGATATTTGGAACAAACATGAGAATTTGAAGACTTAGCTGCTAAAGATGGAAATACATCTGAAAGTATTTGTATTTTATGTTAACAATTAAAGTAATATGCATGATTTAATTAGAATATTTAAATAAGTGGTTACTATAAGATTTAATTCCTTTTATTTGATATATTGAGAAAAATGACCATCCTTGACCATACTGTATCAGTTATAAGGTTCAATTTGTATTTGTTTAAAATACAATTATGTCAACAGTTAGAAGCAGTGGAAAGATAAAATGACCAAATAATAAAAACTCAATTAGTGCCTAAAATGTGATGAAAGTGAAAGTTTATGATTAAAGAATAAAATGTAATGGATTTGAAAAAAAATGGAGAAAGTTTATTCTTTGAGGTTTTGATAACAAATATCAAAAGAGTATCTGAAACTGTCTGAAAATATAATATTTGAGAGTTTAAAAACAGATATTCCACTAGAATATGAAAACTGATAATGGACAATCATAATGAGAATACCTGGGAATTGTTCTCTCATTGGTAAATACCAATGAGTTTCTCTATTACGTTCAGTACGCTGTCTTCTAAAAAACAGTGTTTTTAATTTCTTAAGAAGATAAGTTTTGAAACTGATAATAGAATATAGGCTTTCTTTAAGAAGTTGAATAAGTGACACTGAAGTTGAAAAGTAACAAGTAAGCTGAAATTTAATTAAATTCTTCAAGCGCAGTGGTCATTTTTGTGAGTTTTTTAAAAACATTGTATATTAAAAAAATGAATAAATTATAGGAAAGAATTAAAACAGAATAAATAGTGCTAAGTTTAGTTATTGAGCTTTTGAAATGGGTAATTAATTGAGTACTTACTGATGTTATTTTCATTCAATTTATTGTAATGTTTTAAATTTTTAAAAGAATTTCGTGCTATAAGTTCACAATCTTTAAAAGTATTATTAGTTTTATCAATATTACAAAAGTGTCTTTCTAATTTTAGCTGGGTCCTTGGCTGGCTGTGGAAATTCCAGATTTAATTCAGAAAGGTATTGTTGTCCATAAAGAAGGCCCATCTACTTGATGTATCAAAACCGTTGTTAAATGTTGAAATGTCTCAAATGAATTGGTTATTTTAATAAAATATTTAAAATAAAATTGTTTATATATTTTTGTTAAACAGTTATTGTATACTTGAAGAAAAATTATTCCTTTCCAAACTGTTTCTTTTGCTAGTTTTTCATTTGAAATTGAGAATTTGATAGTCACAGTGTAATATCTAGATTTCTTTGTTAGTAATAGTTTCAATTCTATTTTATTCTTTAATGTCTATTCCCTTTTTTCTCTCAGTCAAACCTCCTTTTTGATTTTAAATCTAAATCTAATGATTACAATTCTGTTATACCATTAGTTAATTTGAATTGATGTATGAATTCAAATCTCAAGAATCTTGAATTTTTATTCCTGTTTCAGTTGCATTTTAATGAGATTCTCGCTGGAAACAATATTGTGCAAATCATCAATAAGTCTTAAAGAAATTTTTTTAGAACTGTCCAAGTATACTTTAAAATCATACAGCAAAGCAGCATACAGTTACAGAGAATTATATCTCTTAATTGTATTGGAATGTGTTTTTTGATTCAGATTAAGTACTCTAAGATGTCCATCTGTCAAAATGTCATTAATAAACTGCCAGCATCCGGTATGTCTCTACAACTAATGAAGATCAATTTTGTGGTAATTTGTAGACCAGACCATTTGGTATTTGATGGTTCTTTTTAATCTCGTACAATTTCATACTATATGCTTGGTGCAGCTTCGCCAAAAATGGCTCTTGTGCCAAAAAAGAATCCAAGCAACCGTCCATTTGACCTAGAGTTACTAATGGGCACATATATACTTTGGAAAGTTGGAATGAGTGCCTCAAAGTAGTTTGAATTTCAGTTAAATAAATATCAAATTGAAATTTTGAGTATTTTCTCTCAATTTCCAAAAATATCATTGCATAAAAAATGGATTTTACATTGTTTCAGAAATCAATACATTATTTTTTAATAATAGAAATTTAAGAATAGTGCAAAATCTATTGAATTTGACAATTTATCTATACTTATAATAAAGCTCAATGTGTGTGTGTGTGTGTTGGCGCTCTACAGGCCAGACCGTTTGACATACAGCTACCAAATTTGGTACATGTATACCTTGGAGGTCGGGAATGTGCACCTGGGGTTTCTTTTTTCGAATTTTTAATTAGAATTTTAATTATTAATTAAAAACTAACTTTCCCGCCAAAAAAATCTTCCATTTTCCCCACCGCCAACTTTTCCGCCAAAAAAAATCTTCCATTATCCCAGCGCCAAACGAGAAAGGCTTCAGTTTTTTTTTTTCTCCCAACAGTAATGAGGCTAGGGTTAAAATTTTTTGGCGGATTATTTCAATCGATTCTGTTTATTTTCTTAATGTTTTATGCATTTAAAATTAAACATTGTTAATTAATCCATGTTTCACATTCATTCTGAAGTGCTTTTGAATTAAAATAAAACAGAATAAAGGAAATTAAAAATTTCTAATCCGCATAGCGTTACCCCAAATGGCGTAGAAAAAATCACGTATTTGCGTTACGTAACCGACGAAGAAAATTCACGCATGCGCATTCTGTTCCGACTGTTGCCATGACAACCATAATCAACGGACGATTTAAATTATTTTTAGGTTAGTTGCATGCTTTTGTAAGTAAATCGTATTTATGTGAGTTATATATTTTTTGTATATGCTTATAGTTTTAAGTACATCGTTTTTTAAGTAGTTTTTTTTTAACCTGTTTTCAATGATTTAAATTTTTTTTAGGTTAGTTCCATGCTTTTGTAATTAAATTGTATTTATGTTTGTTATATATATTTTTTGTATATGCTTATAGTTTTAAGTACATCGTTTTTTAAGTAGTTTTTTAAAACCTGTTTTCGACCGATTATTTTAAACGATTCATTTTATTTTTTTAGTGTTTGATGCATTTAAAATTAAACATTGTTAATTAATCGATCTGCTCATAATGAATCTAAGAAAATTTTGTTGACCAACTCTTGAGATATTACATAAATTTAAAAAGATATTCTTTAGTGCCCATAAAGTTTAAACGCTGAGTGACTCTATTTTCAGTAATCAGATTATAAAAAAATGCTTTGTTTCAGTAAAAAATATTATTATATTAATTGAAGATAAATTCTTTCCACTTTAATTTAAAGCATAAATTCTACGGGTGCTAACAGAAAATGAGAGAGATACATATTACGTTATGACTGAAGGCCTTTATAATATTATGAATGAATTATATGATAATCAAAATTTGAAGTTTTAAAATATTTTGATGAAGAAGCTATTAAAGTAGAAATTGCATAAAATATTTAATTATTAAAATTTTAACGAACATTAAGATTGGCGAACCGGCTGGTCGCCAAAGGCGGCTAGTATATATATATAACATTATTTGTTGTGAAGCAGGATGCAGTTTTGAAGACAGTGAAGAGACTTTTTATCTTTTTAAATTCTTTTTAATCCATCGGAAAAGCATAATTATTTACAAGCAAAGACGCGAACATTTCGCGTCCGCCACAGCGCAGCACAAAACAGAAGTGGGGAAGAAGGGACGAAATAAATTATCCCTCGCCTTATATAACCTTAGATTTTGATAGGGAAAATATTTCTTCATTGTGCTAATATATTAATAAGATTCAGATAGGGATTTCTGACGCATGTCAATCACATGTAAGGGAAACACGGGGATCTTTTAAGAAAGAATGTGCTTACTGGACATTTTTTACCCCTTCACGCCGAGCGTGTGAAAGTATCGGCGTTTAGCTGATTCAGCAGTTTTATAAAGCTTATCTTGAATTAATTAAGTAGAGAAAGTAGAATTGGATCACGAAATAAGAGAATATTTTTAGAATGAAGTTACTATGGACTAAATTAAGATAGAATCTTGGAAATTAATTAAATTGGAATTAAAATTTAAAATATCATTACACACACACACATGTATATATATATATATATATATATGTAATGATATTTTAAATTTTAATTCCAAATTAATTGTTTGTATTTCATGTCAACAAAGACAAATAAGTATATATATATATACTTATTTGTCTAATTTCCAAAAATAGATAACTTTGTTGACATGAAATACAAACCATTTTGTTTCATCAAATATTTAATTGCAAGTTTTTTCCCCTTTGTTGAACGCTAAGGAGGATGAATTTTGTTTAGTTAAATAAAAAGCGAATTTTTAATACGTAGGAAGGTCGAAGAGAGATGGGTCTCATTTTTAATAATTCTTAATATCACATGACTGATCTCTTTTAGGAATAGTTATGTATCAAAAGAAACAAATACAAGATTATTAAAACAACATGGTTTTAATGTCTGTCAATTTCGTAGAATCATGGATGTGAAAAGATTTCCAAGGGGTTTAAAAGAAATTAAATACAGTACACTCCCGAGTTCACGACTATTCGGCTTCGTACTATCCGGTCTAATTTTCTTTTATCGTAATTAAATGATTGCAACATTGCCAAGGCATTGGAAGCAGGCGTCTGCTACGATTCGCTTACATCTCGTGTGCAAAATACAAGTTGTGACAGGAAAAGAGTTACGAGTTCTGCTTGTTGTTCATTGTTTCAATAGTGTGTAGTGGACATAAGTTGTTGCCAACGTTCCTGATTATTACTATATAGTAAGTACAGTATTCAAGTCTTTCTTTTCAAAATGGGTGATAAACTTAAAAAAGTTGTAGTGTCTATGGAGGAGAAATATGTTTTGTTTATGCTTCCTGCATTTAAACTAGGCATTAGAGAATTTGTTAAAATGAGAACAGTTTATATACTTTAACTCACTTTTTCTGAAATAAATTTTTGAAAAGTGCAGTGCAGTATATGATCTGCCAACACAGAGCCTTCCATTTTAACTCGACACGTTACAGGCAACGGCTTCTATGATTCACTGAGCCGCGACCGCGTTCACATTCTACATGGGTTGAGATAAATGGAGGGCTTAGTGCTCAAAAAGAAGTGAGGAAATACATATTATAACGGTGAGTTTTGGTATAAAAATTTGTGTCTTCTGGTACTGGTAGGCAAAAAAATGTGCTCATAGAACTCCGGCCTGTTCTTCCTTCACTTTAGGCTGGATTTCTGGGAGTGTACTGTATAAAAAATATTCTCACCGAACCAGATGGTTGCTTGAGGCAACTAGTAAGTATTATTACAATCCGGAGTAATGTTCAATTTGTTTGTAGGATTTGCATTGTACATGGATAAGTAGTCTTGGTAGTGTGGAAACCAATGTCACAATTGAGAATTTTTTTGAAATTGTAAGTATCTGCATATGAAATGCATTCCATAGGCTAGTACGACGCACATTTCAAGCACACGGAACTGTCAGAAATAATTAGTGTAACGATGTTTCTACGAATTTAACCTATCAGAAATAATTCTCATTGCCAGAGCATAGCAGATATATATATATATATATATATATATATATATATATATATATATATATATATATATATATATATATATATATATATATATTTACATGGGGTTATGTAAATAATGATTAAGATATAGTGTGGAAACACTATTGAATTGGGCAACATCCGAAAATTGAATTTGTACGTTAGACCCGTTTTCCCCAACCGATTAAAATCAAAATTTCACAACAAAAAGAATACATTTGTGGTTACAAAATCCTATTCTAAATTTGTTATATTTAAATCTTTGCGTTTTTACTGAAAGTACAGACCGAAAGACAGTCAACCCTTAGTTGGATTTGGCTCAAAATTTAACAGGTGTCTACACAGGTGATAAATCTATGTATCGAATTTTATTTACATAACTCTCTTGGGTATATTGTTAAATTACATTCGAACAGCAGGAGAGACAGACTTCCTCTGAACGGAATTTACTCAAAATTTGACAGAAATCTACAAATCTGGTGTAAAGATCACATACCAAATTTCATCCTTCTAGCTCAAAGCGTTTTTGAGTTATGATTGTCACAGATAGACAGACGAATATTTTCTAAAAATATGTTTTTCGAACTCAGAGGGATCTAAAGCCTAGAGATTCGTTAAAATATAGTTTAGCTATATTAACGTCCCGTTTAAAGTAACACTAGGGCTATTTTGGGACGGACCTCGTCATTTTGAACCGCGGTCATATCACGTGGACGACACCTGAGCTGCCCCCCCCCCTCTGCACACCACACCAACGGGAGGACGTTTGGCCCTGACGGATTTATCGTGCAACAGGCCCTTACACGGCGATTCTTCGGTGGAATGGGGTCTCGAACCTGAAACCCTACGGCTCACAAGCCGAGACCTTACCACCAGACCACCACGGCCTCGTTAAAATGTAGAATTCGAATTTTTTTGATGATTACTATACTTTCTACTTTCTCTATATTACGTATACGAGAAAGTGAAGAGAAAAAAAGAAAAAGGTACGCACTCGCCAATTCTTTTTCTTTATAAGCTGTCTTACATTGACTGAAGGCTTGCCGTCCACTTCAATGCGCAAATGATAAAATTTTTGACATAAAAAAAAGTATTCATGAAAGAATTTACCACTAACAATTATAAATTATATTTTATCCGATATGATGAATTTTTAAAAATTATTGTTTCGTGCAATTATAAATCGCGAAACAGAATGCAAACTCTTAGATTAGCAATATATGAAATTAACTCTAAAAGTTTTATTTCCTTTTTTTTTCGGAAACGCAAAAAACCTAACTTATCAATTAAATTTCAGTTTAAAATAAAAGTGGACTATATTATTCTCCAACAATACAAGCTAAAACAATATTTTTCTTAAAATAGTAATAGTGAGTATAAATCCATTATTTCCTAAACTTCAGAAAAACAATGCATTTTTAAACAAACGCGACTCTACTGCAACATTGTTAAATAACTTATTGTTTTACAATCTCAATAATTATGGCCGATTTGAATTTCAAGCTATTTCGAAAACTGATATTTATCTTTCAAAAAGCAACGTAAAGAAGTGGAAACTGGGTATTATAGAACTTACTGTCTTCTGCACTTTCCTTTGATGCTACTTCTAAGTATCTTTTTGTAATGTATGATTTTTCAAACATTTATTTTTCCCTTTTCATACTCACATGGAAACTCTTCCTAAAGGAGCAGCTGAACAAAATGAATGGTGAGTACCAAACATGAATGGATTTTGAACAATGAGTTACAAAAATTGGTGCTACTATTTCCACTTGTGAGGCTGTTGAGCATCTTGCCGAGTAATGAATTGACTCAAATACCAACCTAGATGGAGTTGCAAATCCATCACAACCTAAATTATATATATCATTTGTAGGTATCAATACATTCACCAGTCCATTCTTCGAATATTTAAATAATTCTCGAAGATCCATTTGCTCACTTAGATATAGTTGCGTACGATGGAATTGTTGTCTATGTTGATTGGCTCCAAAAATACAAAACATCCCTTTACATTAATTATATGCAGCCTAGAAAAAAAATCAAAGAATTAATTAAATTGAAAGATATGATATCTATCAATTTATCTATATCTATTAAATTTCCTGTTTATTCGTATCTGGTGATCTCTTTAGAAATCATTTCTCTATTAGAAATACAGAAAAAAAAAAGGGGAAAAGAAAAAGGAAAAAGAATAGGGCGTGTATCTATGAAACGCATATCAAACCATGAATATCACATGCTTGTATTTTATATAGTTTATATATATTATTTATTTTATTATTATTCCTATATTATTCATTATATATATATATATATATATATATATTAATTTTGGGGCATTCTTTTATTGTTTTAAGAATATTTTTGATTTGTTTTTCCTTGGTGATAGACAATTGTATCGCTTATTTGAATTTTACTACCAGCTGTTTTACGGCTTGAATCATTACTGTTTGGAATCAAAGTTAATGCCGGCGTCCTAGCAAAGGGGTAGCGCATCTTCCCCTTGATTTGGGCTTCACGGGTTCGAATCCCGGTTCCGGCATGGTTGTTCTTCATCTGTGAGGTCTGTGAATGTGCCCCCCCCCTATAAAAAGGGATTGTGCAAGCGAATGTGTGTGTGTCATCTTCATATGAGCTAGACTTCTGCCCTCGGGTGCTCAGGGGTCTTTACCCTCAGAAGCTACTGCACCCCCTTTACGTGGTAACGCGGTCACGACATCATCATCAGAGTTAATGAACTTTGACATGACTTTTACAAAAACTTTGAATAACGAGACTTGTTTGGAATGATTACTTAAAACTCTGGAATGTTAATGTAACATATCTACTTTTGGGTCTTGATCAATAGGTAATTTCATTTAATTCTTTTTGATTCATTTATTCAATAATTGAATTCAATAATTTTCCTTTAATTCTTTTTGATTCAATTATTCAATAATTTAATTCAATAATTTTTATTTAATTCTTTTTGGTTCAATAATTTTTCAATAATTTTCATTTAATTATTTTTATTTCTACAATTTTCAAAATATAACAGACTCTGCATAAAAAGGTGTATTTTATTGTGTGTTATGTTCTTTATTTCATACTAATTGTAATTTGGCAAGAGAGTTTGCACTTTTTTCATTGAATTGATTTTTTTATTTCATTTTGTTTACAAATAATAATAATAATAATAAAAGAATAGCGAAAAAAAGGAAAGAACATTAAGAGTTGGCTGTTTGAGAACCGCTGGAATCGAAGCAAAAAATTTAGTCTGAATTTGCTTTAGCTGTTTAAAAGTTTAAAGTATACTCTTTGTATTCGAATCTTTTCTCTCAGTTACCATTTAAGAAGGTACATCATATTGACATTTTAATTTTTTTTTAATTTTAATTGTTAAAAATACCTACAGAATGTTAAAAACAATGTAGATTCATTTTTCAGGGAAATTCAACTTAAAACAGTTGCATGTATTTATTTTTTGGTATAATAAACAGGTTCATGTATTAAGAGAATAATTACGCATCGAATTATCTTTTCGACTGCAAAGAGTTAAACTGGCTTCGGAAGTGAACCTTACTAGGTTCGAATCCTGCTATGCCATAGGCTTCAAATATTTCAATGATGGAATATACTTTTTAGCAAAATTTGACATTTATTTTATTGGACTTGCCTAGAATGTAACTCGAGATCAGATACCTTTGAAGCAAACATTTTCATATAGGTATCAGTTAAAATGAAAGTGCCATTTAAACAGATGACACCTTTCGGTTGATGTTATATTGATCCAATTAGGATATACAGATTACTTGAAGTGTTCATGAATTGTGTATAATTTTTATCTAAAATTAGAGTGTCTTTCAATGATTTAATTTCAGCTTATAAGTCTAAAAGTCGATAATTCAATGCCTGTATGAAACACGGATATGATGATAAGGGGATTAGATAGTGAAAAGGGAGCTTTTTTTTAATGGAATTCTACGCAAGTTTTGCTAAGAATAAAAAATGATAAGCGCAATGAGACTAATTTGGATAGTTTAGTTACATTAACTTCCCATTTTAAAGCAACACTTGGGCTGTTTTGGGACAGACCTCGTAATTTTGAATCATGGTCAAATGACGAGTACGACACCTGAGCTGGCACTCATTCTTCAAACTTCCACACCACACCAGGAGGGACTAATATGGATTAATAAGTAGGAGAAAAATAATGCAGGGAGAGTAATAACAAAATAGCAGTAACCCTGAGTGAAATTTTCACATATTCCACCTTCTCTTTCTCCCAGATAATCTTTTTTTGTTTGATGGTTGAAATTAAAGTTCTTAGAAAAGTATACGCAAAATAAGAAATGACGTTTATTGATATGCATGTATTCACAATATTTCTTGTATACGGTATTTGATATCAGAATGAATTCTTGAGCGAATCTTAAATTATTTGTTTGCAGTTTTTTCGTTTATATATATTTTTTTATTTTTATTTAATTATTTATTTATTTTTATTTTTTGTTAATCGACGCAAAAATATTTTAAGATTTAATGAATTTTGGAAAGACTACATAGATAATATTGTTTATATAGATTAGCTTTGCAAAACAGAAAAAAAAGCCAGAGGGAGTTGCTTATCCCTGATGTCTATGATATTTAAGAAAATCATAGAAAACAGTAAATTTTATTATTAAAATTCATTTCCAAATTCATGGACTGCATAACCATTCTATTCAACTCAGACACACAAAAGTTGTAATTAGTCTGTAAACATGTGAATAAATAGCATTTAAAAAGCGCTTATATTTTTAGCCTCTTTTATCGCTGTATTCTCGATTCTTCACAATATCAGCGATTTATTGATATTTCTTTTAACTTGCATTTTAAAAAAAAAATGTATTTTCACGTTAACTGGAGATGTCACGTTAACTAGGACAGAAATTTGAAAAAAAAATCTTATTCACTAATACTTTATTCTTCACTTTTTATTTTGTATTGGAAAAAAAAAGGAATGTTGGCAACAGAAATAATATATATATATTATTCATATTTCACTATCTCGGCCTTGATCATAGGCATTGCATTATTTTTAAATCTTATTTCACTTTCAAAAAAGACATAAATGCTCTTATTTTTTGTCTCTATATCACTCGCCCTTAGATGACTGGTGTAAACTTTTACACTGTAGAAATAATCAGTTTGTTTCCATTTGTTGTAAAATTATTGCTAAATTTTGCTACTGAAAAGGA
The DNA here is from genome assembly GCF_947563725.1 of Argiope bruennichi. Classification (NCBI taxonomy): domain Eukaryota; kingdom Metazoa; phylum Arthropoda; class Arachnida; order Araneae; family Araneidae; genus Argiope; species Argiope bruennichi. The sequence goes on along the minus strand of NC_079157.1, from coordinate 84,344,090 downwards.
AAAGGAGAGACTCTTTTATTCTTATTTTTTTATTTTTATTGAATATGTTGGTTCATTTATTCGAAACTTTTTTCAAAATTCGTAATTTTTTTTTTCGTTCTAATTTTCTGAAATTCTTTAATTTAATTTCAATGACACTAGCATAATAATTCAGCAAAATTCTTTGATGATTCAGCAGTCTATTATATCTTTTATAAATGACTAGATTTTTTTTCAGATAAATTACGAAAAAAAAATTAAATTTATGTTCTTCAAAAATATTAAATTATACAATTTTGCAACAAAAAAGAAAATTCTAATGAACTTTCAACAAAAAAAATTCTGTCTCAAAATATAAAATATTTGTGACGTAATTTTAAGTTTCCTTAATGCAAACAATCAAACAAACAAATAAATAAAATTATCTGGCATAATTCCACGTTAAATAATTTTTTGTTTCTGTTATAATCTTCGTGGCTTGTATTTTTAACCAATCAGCGTAAGGCAAACGATTTCTCAATTCGCAATACAATGAAAAAAATCTTGAAACTCCATTTTTTTTTTTCAGTAGCTGTTTGGAATCCGATATCACTAAAAGGAATTTGTATGCTGAGGTAATTATTTTACTTGCAATTAACATTAAATCGGATAATTTTATAAACGAAATTTTAATCGTATTTTAATTTTCTTAATAATAAATCAAAAAATGCTTCCCTAGAATAATTTTTTTCTCATTAATGACTTTTTATTAAGTATATACAGTGGCTCAAAAAATTGAGAGTACACCTTACTTTTACTTCATAAATCTGACTTTCAATATAAATAACACATTACTGGAAAGTGCAAACATGTTTTTATTTTTACACATAACAAGTGGTTTAATTTAGAGTAAAAATAAAGAAAAATCAAAGAAAAACTTCTATATTGAAAAGTTTCAGAAGTATTTTAAATAAACATGCGCAAAATTTTACCTCAAAAAATTGAGAATACACCAATGAAATTATTGCAATATCACGCATAGAAAGAATGTGTCACTGTTAAGTTGCACGTCTTTTGGATCTTATAATGGCCTCTAAACGTCATGGTACTGATTCGACCCATTTTTAATGGTATCTGATGATAATTTACCCCATTCTTCTTGCACCACTTGTTATAAATGGGTTTTGTTTCTAATTTTGTGTTTTTGGACCACTGCTTCGAGTGTGGCCCACAGATATTCAATGGTATTGATGTTTGGGTAATGTGGTGGTGTGTGTAACTGCTGTTTATAATGAAAAAGGCACCATATTTTGACGTTACGTGCATTCTGTTTGGAGTCGTTGTCCTGCTGGGAAATGGAATTTCCATTTAAACCCAAATTTTTACACTTTCCTTCAGATTGCTGCGACCCTATGGTTCATCCAATTTGTTGCAGAAACTTTTAAAATCTTAGGCAGAAATGTAATTGTTGAAACTGTGCGAAATGCCATTAGACAAGCTGGATATAAAAGTAGCATTGTTAGAGAGAAACCGTTCTTCAGCTTGCAAATTCAGAAAAAGCATCTGAAGTTTGTAAAAATTCATCTATTGAAGACCAATAACCTTTGGAAAAAAGCTATATTTAGTAATGAAAGAAAACTCAACATTTTTGGTAGTGACAGCCATCGTACTGTATGAAGAAAGCCTAATACTGCTTTAGATCTAAAAAATTTACCACCTACAGTTAAATATGATGGTGACTCCGTTATGATTTGAAGTTGCATGGCTTCATCCGGGGTAGGAAATTTAAAAATTTCCTACCCCGGATGGCCATTATAAAAGCCAAAAGATATGCAACTAAATACTGACACATTCTTTCTATGCGAGATATTACAAGAATTTCATGGGTGTATTCTCAATTTTTTGAGGCAAAATTCTGCGTATGTTTATTTAAAATGCTTCTGAAACTTTTCAATTTAGAAGTTTTTCGTTGATTTTTCTTTATTTTTATTCTAAATTAAACCATTTGTTATGTGTAAAAATAAAAACATGTTTGCATTTCTCAGTAATGTGTTATTTCTATTGAAAGTTAGATTTATCAAGTAAAAGTAAGGTGTACTCTCAATTTTTTGAGCCACTGTATATATATTTTAATATATACTTATTTAAGTATATATATATATATATATATTTAGTGTTGTATTTTTAGTAAAGTGAATTTTTGTATCTAACACTACATTATATTTCTTTGTATTATGGTTCCATACTTTATATTACAATCTGTATTCAAAAGTAATTAAAAACTAAATTGTAACTTCGAATACATGATTATACATACTATGTATGTTCCGATAAATTCTGATATAAGTTTTCGTAATGCGACGAAAAATGAATCAATTGCCCTTTTGGAATCTTTAACTATTTATTGTTTTTAATGGTAGATAAAAGCAAAATTCTTTCTAAATTATTTTCAATTAAGAATGAAGCATCATAAAAAAAGTAAATATAATATTGCGAACGTGTGTACGATGTACAATAAAATACAATCAAAGTATTGTCAATTTCGTATAATTATTAAGATATGAAGAAAACAATTTAAAGAAGGAATCTGGAATATCGTAATATGATGATTTTAGGTTATTTCCTTTTATAATTTTTCTCGATTAAACAACAGCAAAAATGTACTGACAAAAAATATATTTCATATCATTATAATACTTGTGAGTATAAACACGATTAATAAGGCGATAATAATCTTGTTTCAAAATGGACTTAAAATATTAATTTTTAATTAGTATTTTTATATGGAAATATTGATTCTATAACTTGAGGTATCGAGTATCTAGTTCATGGCATTTAAATACATGCAATTCATTTATATTTGGACTTTTGCAATATTTTGTCTCAAATGCAGCAAAATTATATTAAATATTTCAATATCATTTATTTCACAATTTGTTGATTTAAGTATTTGTAAAATTTAGTTTTGAATATTATGTATAATAAAATAAACAAATCGTATTTTCTTTAGAAATAAGTATTCATTACAGTTTTTACTTGAAAAGGATGCATTATAATTTATGAAAAGCATTTTAAGATACAACCACTTCGCATATTTATTTGTTTATTATGTAGGTAGGAGAAATAGCACATAACAAATCAGAAAGTTGACTTTTTAATCTCATTTATAAGAGCTATTTCTGTTTCTTCAAACGATTTTAATACGATGCAATTTTTTTTTTTTATTGCTTACATGCTGGATTACTTTACAGATGGGACGGGAGGGGGGGGGGGGGGAGGTGATAAAAACGTTTCAACAAAAACTAACAATCTTAAAATGAACCAGATTACGAATGCGTTTTTCAAAAATGTCTGTAAATGATTAGGATTGTCCTGTTTTCAATCATTATTTACAAAAGTTTTAATTTATAGTATTATCTCATTTTAAAAGACTGTTAGAAAAAAGAAGCGCAAGATTGTACCTATTGACCAGTGACGAACTGGATCTGAAAATAATGGTTAGCAGGTAGAAACAGGGGCCCATTCACTCCTCCAAAGCACATACATACACATATAAATGCAATTAAAATAATTCATTAGAATAATTTATTCCCAATTTAAAAGATAAAATTAACTTTACTAATCACTGTATATAAATATTACACATATTTAAGGAAGTAAGGAATATCAAATAAGAATAAAAATTAATTATAAATTTTGAAAATCTGAAATTGTGAAAAATGTATAGCGAACTGATATAAAGAAACTACATTGCTATTTTGAGATTTTTTTTCCTATTCAAGCTTAAAATAAAAAAGAATTATTACTAATTTCAATATTTTTACTTTTTCATATGCATAATATAGAAAAAGTGTAGTAATCGCCAAAAAATTCAAATTCGAGATTTTTATGAATTTTTACGTTTTATACCTTCCTGAGTTCAAGAAACACATTTTTGGGAAATGTCCATCTGTCTTCTTTGACAGATAACTCAAACACGCTTCGATCTAGGAATTTGGTACACAATCTTGACCAAGTTTACAGATTTCTATCAAATTTTGAATAAAATTGTTGTTGTTAATTGCTATCCAAAAGAATCAAGTTTAACTGAAACGAACGAAAATCAATACAAAGCTACCTATTTAGATTTAAAAATAGAAATTTCTAATAGAAAAACTTTGGTGGGTATTTATGATAAAAGAAGGAGTTTAACTTCAAAGAATTAAACTTGGTAATTACCATTATGATTTAAACTCTAAAGTTTTGAAAAATTTGATTTTCTCATAATTTAACAGGATCAAAAAAATTTAATAAAATTTCTTATATTGAAGCAACAAACAATCTCATTAAAAATTTAACTTTTAATGATTTTCCCCAAAAGCTTTTGCAATATAGAAGCTTTAATGATAAAGTTTATCTATTTTCTAATCCTTATTCTAATATTTTCAAAATTAAAGATATGCTTTGTAGATTTTCTTTTTTTCAACTCAATAGATGGCGCTGAGATTGTTCAGTTTATTTCGTTTGATGACGTGCACCTTGACCAATCGTTGTAGGCGTTTTCACCTTTAAGCGCGGGAAAATTGAATTTAGTTTGATATAATTATCTGTAGTGATGAATTTCATTTTCTTCATAAAATAATTTGGATAATTTTTACATTCAACTGGTATGCTCTTTGCTTTTATATTTTATTGAAGTTTTTTGGTTTTATAATTTGATAATGGTCTTGTATTGTATTTATTTAATTTCAATTTTGCTATGATCTTGCTTAGATTAGAATTTTGAAATATTTTGCTTATTATTATTGTGCAATTGATAATAATTTACTGATAATAATTCTTGTCTTCAAAAACCTCAATTTCTTGGGATTTTTGGGTCACGAAAAGTCAATATTTGGACGGAAGTCAAACTCCTTTCTGAAAAAAAAATCCCTGGTTTGAATCTCTGCCTAAGGATGAACCTTAATAAAGTCTTCAGGTCGGATTCTACATTTCCTTCCTTTTGATTCCATTTAATTCATTCTTCTTTTAAACTTAATATTTATTTCTAATTTGGATAAGTTCATTTGTGTCTTAGATGTAGTAGCATTGGTGCGCTCTAAATATGAAGTATGTTTCTTTTAATAGTTTTAACTCAGGAAATATTTACTTTTTAGTTTCATGAAAATTGCTTTAATTTTTGGTTGGTAATTTCAAATGACACTAGTTTGTCATGCTGTTTGTTCGAATTTCGGCAATTTTCATTAAAAAAAATTTATGCATAATTTTCAACAATGCCTTGCTTTATTCTTTAGAATGTCAAATTAGTTTCATTGTCCCATTAAATTGTTAATTACAATTTTTCTCTTCTGTTAAAAACTTGAGTGGAAAATCTATTTTAATTCTCGAGATATAAAAACTTTCTTTTGTTATAATAAAATGCAATTCATTATCATTATATCTCTAATTTTTTAATCCGTTTTTTATCCATCTGTTCAAATAAATTTGCTTCCTACATGGTTTAACCACATTATGCGGGCAAGCTGCCAACCTTATCAATCCGCCACTGCCATTGATTCATTGTTTATAAAATCATATTTGCTAAATTTTTATGCAATTTTAATGCTATTTCATTTGAAATATCAAGAATCAATATTATCTTATCAATATGATTAGCTTGTAACTAGTGATGTCATTGGATCTTAAAATTTATTCTAACTTAAAAATTCAATGCAGCTTCTCTGGAACTAAGTCAAAACTTTTTCAGCAGTGAATTTAATAAATGATTGAAAAGTGAAATATTTAAAACTACATATTAATAACTCTTATAATAACATATAATAATAATAAATTATAATAATTATAATTTATGAATAATTATAAAAAAATCTGCATCCATAAATATTTATAAAAATCCATAAAAATTCATCAAATATCTGATCTAAACTCTTGAAATGAATTGAATTCTTGTCGAATAACTCAAGGCGCAATCTTAATTAAGACCCTTTGAATTGTCCTATCACTTCCTTTCCGGCAACAGTAAGATCCTGAGGGTTAAGGAACTCCGAGTCTAACAAAATCCTGGCTTTGGACTCTACTTAACCTCTTTATCTCGGTGCTAGCCGAAATCATCAACTCAAATAAAGCTTCTGCTGAGTTTATAATAATCAGATGAGCGTTGCACGAATAGTTAAAGTGACAATTTGCTTAACATTTTGATGGTTAAATTATGCTTGAAATGTTCCAACGGTTGTATAGCAGTGTTAAATTTCGGCAGTCTTCAAAGTGTTTGATGTAACACCGGAAACTGTTGTCAAGTTTTGACAAATTCTAGTTGTGTTAGTTCTTTATTGTAGTTATGAATTAAAATTATTTTCTATTAATAAGACAAATTAATAGAAAAGAATTAGTATATGTTTGTGATTCTTTTCGCCCTTTATAAGTCACTTTGTCGCATTCTATATATTTAAAGATGATTGCTTGTTTGTATGACTCTTTATCAAATTTGTAGCTTTTGTCTGATCTTGATGAAATTTGGCACAGGTTTTTTAAAACAAAATGGTCACTATTAATTTTTAAAATTCAAAAGTTTCTTAAAATTTCAGAAATTAAAAAATTTGAAAAGGTATTGGATTTTTTTCAGCTGTATTTTCCTAACTTATTATTTCACAAATTATTTTTATGTTAATTTTTATTCAAATTTTAATAATTTGAAAAAATTAACTTGGTAAACAATCTGTAATTATGTTTTTATAAGTATGATGAAATTGAAATTCATTTCATTGTTTTTTCAAACCATCTGATCGTGTTTTTGCAGTATTGAAACTAAAATTAAAAAAGAAATGTTTTTTAGGTATGAATTTCAGTGTAAGGTTTTCATTTCGATTTCTATTTCATAATAAGAGTATATATACTTTTGAATTTTTGTAGACCGATTCCATTCAGTTCATAATTTTCAGTTTCATTAAAATTTAATAATGTTTGATTTAATAACGAATTTTAAATAAATGTTTTCCACATTAATTGCTTAGTAATAACAAAAAGCTAATATTTCAGGAAAATAAGTTGAATGCCTAAAGCGGCTAGTTGTAAACAAATAAGAGATGTTTATTAATAGACAGAAAATCGCTGATCTGAAAATCATACATTGAACACTTTTGCAGTAAATATCTCAAACCTGTATAGTGAGAGATCTTTCTTCCCAGTAAAATAACGTTATAAGTATAAAGAAGCTTATTCGAAATTTCAATAACGTTATTTGTATATTACAGGTGAAAATAAAATAAAAATAATTTTAAAAAAGCGACTATTTCGATGATAGATAGTATTTTTATTATACAAATTTGCTGAAAAATTTATTGGTATATGCGAAGAAATTTTTCGTCTCCAGTAATAATGCACGTTTTAAATAAAGATCTACTTTGATTTATTAATAAATGGTAAAATTTTCTTATTTTACCATTTATTTGAATTGCAAAACATTCAAGTTAAAAAAAAACATTTATAGTAAAGCATGCAATTTATATGCATGATTTTTTGGATATTAAATGAAATATTTATATCAAATGATATATTTAATGCTATATTCAGCGATTGATTACAATAATTAATCTTTCACATCATTGTAACTCATGAAATCTATAGAATTTGATTTTTAGCAGTCAAAACAGATGATTTAATTATTTTTAAAAAAATGATCCAAAAATCATGAGTACGGTTTTGACAACTTTTTTTTCCTTCAAACTTCTTGAATATATTTTTTTATGGGACTAGTATTTTTTTTTAAGGTTTTCAGAATTAATTCTAAACTTATTCTGCTGAAATTCGATTTATTATGCTCTTCTTGCACGCATTTAAAGATCTACAATTAATATGGGGAAAAATTAAGCTAGTTTTTAAAAATCTTAGAAACTGAGAAACCAATTTATTTACTAGTAATAAGTATGTATTTATGTATGAATACATACTTATTACTAATTACATACTTATAGATAAATATGTATGTATTTAGTAATAAGTATGTTAGCATTAAATCTTTTTGAAATTTAGAAACTAATATAAATAATTTGAAACTCATTAACTGCCATAAGTTATTTTAATTGTCAAGATGTAAATGTTCTGAAGTTTAACATATTTGAAAATATAACCTTTCTTGGTCTTAGTATTAGATATAGATTTAAATTGTGGATAAAAGGTAGCGCCGCGGGAATGTTCCGAAAATGCTGATATTTCGTGCTTTCAGCATTTAAGCGTCTTTAATCTCAGCAAATAAGAATTAGTCAAGAGATTCGTGTTGATAAGAAAAAAATTTTCTGAACGTTTTTTTTCTTGAAGGTTTTTGTTTTCTTCTTTATATCATTAATTAATATTTCGTCGGCATATTACCTTTTTATTATTACTAGAACATTTTTATTTACTTGCTTTCTGTCTGCTGTCTGTTTGATACAAATTTTGCAATCGATTTTATACTAATTTCTCTATGAGCTAGAGACTTAAAACTTTAAACATAGTTCAGAACTTTATACCATTGCGTTATTAACTCGCTTTCTTGTCTATCTGTTCAATACAAATTTTGCAATCAATTTAAAACTTTTATTACTGATAGATGGCGCCATGTAAAATCTTTAGATCATCAGGAAGTTAGTTTAAAAGGGATTCCAAATTTCAGTAATATAGCATTAAAAAGCATAAAATTATTAGAAATTTTTTTCTCATATTTAAGTATTATTTTCATATATGAAGTTTTAGAAACGCACTTAAAAGTTTAAAATTCTTTATCCTGATCCCATACAGATTTATAATCCCACATAGATTTCTATCTCCATAACGATAGAATTTTAAAATTTCACAAGAACTAATTTTCATGATAATTTAAAATGGCGTATAAATGTATTTGGGAATAGAAGAAAGTATTATATATCTTTTAGTTAGTTATAAATATGTGGCATAGGATTTTTTTACTCCAATAATTTTCTTCTAAATATTCTAGATTAAGATAAGAAAATTCTTGCATAAATCGAAACGCTGATTTCGTTTGAAAGTTGAAAAGAAATCTGTAATAGAAAAATAGTTTTAAAAACTTAAATAATTTTTGAAACATAAAAATGATACATTTAATTATAAAGTAAATAGTGGCATGATATTATTCAATACCAATTGCTATTTCGTTCACAATCTTCCCCAATGATATAAAAATGTTTGAATTATCATTTTTAAATTTTTTTTCGTTTAGAATGTATTGCGTTCAGCTTAGAAGCATAGTTGAATAGAATGCTGATTAAATTTATAAATACAGAGGTTCTTGGATTCATATTGAACTAATATTCTGAATAAATCAATATTTCTTTTAAAAATAGACTTTCTAAACTAGCAACAACGGAGCCAAGCCAATGACTGGTAATATAGAAAATGTAATGCTTTCTAGAAAATTTAATCTCTATTTTAAAAATTATTTGTTTTTCAGAGGATCTGTAGAAATAGTATATGAGAAGTTTGTTAGTTAAGTTTTCAGATCTATCGGAAAAACTTAAATGATACTAAAAATTGCATAGGTCGTTTAAAATTAGAATACATGCATATATTACAGAAAAATAAAGTTAAAGAACACTTGTATTAAAATTAGAATACATGCATATATTACAGAAAAATAAAATTAAAGAACACTTGATTAAAATTACCGTATATGTTATCCCGTAATGGCTGCAGCATTTATTTATCGAATATTTATCTGCTCAAGACTGTCCCTGAAATCCTACAGATTTATTGTGTATAAAATGATATTTCATAACATCATATTCTATTATAGATAAACATTGCTTTATATTAGGAAATCCAAGAAATTATGAGCGGGTTGTACGGTGAAAATTCCAAACAAGCTCAGTAACAGATAAATACGTTTTTCTGCAAGGAAGCACGAATTCATTGTAGTAAAATACATATAAAGTGATCAGAGAGAATTCGTTTATCAACTCGCTTGAGCTCAGTTCAACTTATTGACTCTAGCTTTGACTCTATTGACTTTAGCTTTTATTATTTGTTGTGACAGGGCAAAAATGCTTTTAGAAATATCGTTGAAATTCGAGTTCTAATGACCGCCAAAAGTCTTGTAGTTTCTTGAATATTCGAATTTTCCAAGTCGCTAAAAGGTCGCCAAGTCTGGAAGTTATTGATTCGAGAGCATTCAGAAACTATTACTCTATCTGTAAAGCTGTCTTTCTTACCAAAAATTCTCTGCCCTGATGCAATATTACAAATTTCTAATATTGCTTTATGAACATCTATAATCTTTAGTCTGTTTATTCCATATAACTTTCTAGATAGGAGTGCATTTACATCCACTTCTTTTTCTTTTCCCTGTTATAGTTTGAATATTTTGTCATAGTCATCATAGAGAGTGAAAAGGATAGACAAGCCTGCACCTCACTAATCCATCATATTTTCTCGAACATCTGAATATCGGATTTCAATTCATATTTTCTAAAAGTACAGCTGTTTTGATATTACCTATAATTATATGCTGTTTAGGATAATTTAATTGTAATAAGCGTATTTTAATTTGCATGAGATTTTTTTATTTTAGCATGAAAATAGCCATATTAAAAGATGCAGGATGTTCATTTTTACAGATATAGAATAATTTGTATATATTCACATACAAACTAAAGCATTTCAATATACAGTAACAGATTCTAATAATTCATAGTTAGTAATCTATTTATTGTGATTTGAACCTTGAATATGTATCTGAGCAAGAAATAATGGCTTATATCTTTATTTTTTAACACAGAAATATTCAGCATGAGCAATTTTTCCCCCACGAGAATTACATAGATTATTTCAAAAGGGTATGATGATTAAGTGCCATTTATATCATTTAAACATGATTTAAATTTGCAACGTCTTTTCCTAAATAGGTGTTTTTGTTTCGAACTGTTTCGTCATTTGAATTTTATATACTTATTGTGATGCTCAAACTAATGTACTTATTTCTTATTTTATGAACATTCTTCGTGATTGTTTGGGTGAGGATATAAATTTTTCCATCTTTTGAATTCAATTTTATATTTGATTATAAATTTTGTATTTTACGATAAACTTCAAGATTTAAATTGGATATATTACCTTAATGTGGCTATAACCGGATTTGTAAATTTTTCTCTTCAAATCTCTAGTGATTTCTATTCTCATCATAAATACAAAAAGTGAAATTCATTACCCAGAAATGAAATTAATAGATAAATATTCACCTTGTCAATATATGTTTATATATCTCCCAAAATCTACATTGGCGAAGCATGGAGGAAAATTACTGCCATTATAAAGCACAACAAACCATCTAGCTACTGGGACACAGCATAACCCCAAGCGGTTCTGTGCGATAAAACGCAATTAATCAAAGAATGCTGATGCACTATATTGTAATGTTTGATATGTCTATATATATTTATCTCTGATCAAAAAACTATAATGGAGCAAAATGGTCCAAATTGGCTCTAAAGAATAATCAACCGAAAAATTACTGATACACTGAATATCAAAAAGCTTTTAGGAATTGACATAGGAATATCATTCAGACATATGTCAAGGGTCATCTATAGATAGTAAAACATATAGATAAGAAGAAAAAAAAAAAGAATTCAAATGAAATATTGTTGTGCTGCAAAACTGTCAATGCATTCAAATCTACACAACTTCTTAGCCATTCAACTTCGTTTCTACGTTCAAATTAAATAAATCTGAAAGCGGTTAAACAACATTACTCGGGGCTTCTTTGCCTCTCAAAGTTTTCCTTTCATTTCCAAAACACCTCGCCAGAATTCGAGAAAAGTTCCACGACCATCCGTTTTCTAATTGGAACCGCCAACACAGTTAGTTTATCGCCCAGAACTGTATAACAACACTCCTGAATACGAATTACTCGTTGGTAAAGCGCGAGCGAGGAAAATCCAACCTTCAAACGTGTTGATATCTTTCTCCTTGTCTTTCTGGCAAACTTCTCTTTGAAGGCGATGCGGTACCCGTTCTCTCCATAAAATGGAAATAACCTCGGGCCTTCGCTAAGTTCGTTACCGTCAACGCTGCTCCTAATTTATTCAAATGCATTCGACCCTGTCTCGCAAAGGACTCCCAACCTCGCGCCTCATTATCATTAAGTCGAAAATGTTTGGCAACAGTGTACAGAGTGTTTCCCGGCATGCAAACGTTTTAGCCTGGAAATGTTGGAATATTCGATCGCGATGGCTTCCGATGGGAGGCAGTTGCCGTTTGATCTCGCTACTGTCTTGTCTCTTGGATTGGAAGGAGGACCTTTGATCTAGCGGGTCCCAAAGGTTGGTTGGAAGACCGCTTTTGAAAGGGAAATTGACTGATCCTCGAAACTGGAGTTGTTAAGAGATTACTTTGGACTTTGTTACAAAGCTTCAACTGCTAAGTTGTTGGATCAGTATTTATAGAAATTTGGATGCAGCATTTTCAGACATTCGGTTCGGTTTGAAGTTTGTATTTTTGCAAGGAAGTTTAACCCTTAACTGGAGACATGAATTTTCTTACGTGGTTAGAGATATGGAGTCAAAATGACTCCATTTTCCTTTTTATTTTGTCTTTTGTAAACAGCATTGGAATGTATTTTGGAAAAGCAATATATTCTAGAAATCATGTAATTACCGAATATATTAAAAATATCAATATTAAATTGTTAAATGTTATTATATTAAAGGTTGGAAAAGTGTTATAAGAGAAACCTAAACTTTTTAATGAGTACTTGCTTCGTTTAGATATTACGGGATGATAAATATTAGAATTTAACAAACAAAAATAAAAAATACAATATTATAAAATATTACCTTAAAAATATTTCTTTCTTTTTTGCTTTTTACATCATTCAAATGTAATAGAGACTCACAACTATAGAGCATTGTCCACATACTAGGTGTTTACAAGAATTTCATAAAATAGATGTTTTCTTCTTCTACTTCAGGCAAATGGTACAATATTTTATAGTAGGCAATTGATCACTTTTTTCTGCTTGTACTTTTTCCTCTACTTTACCAGTATTATCATTTATTTTTTTAAAAACCATAGTTTTACCCAGACAAAGGAAGTGGATTGCAATGCGAAATAGGTAGAAATTAATTGGTACGTTATACATTTTTTCACTCACAGCCTCTGAGACGTGGAGTCAATAACTACATACATATATAGCTACGGAGACTTTGGGAAAGAATAATTCGGTTATGCGCACGCATTCAAACTTCTGCCAATATACAGCTAAAAGAACAACTTGAAGGTACTGAGGAGATGATAGTATTTAAATATAAAAGACCATGTGATAATCAGAGCCAATGAGCAACGGGGATCATTTTGACTCCCGTCTCCAGTTACGGGTTAAAGGTTAGATCATGATCAAAACGGCTGATGAATACAAAAGCCCTTTAAGGCTTTTGTATCAAGCCCGTTTCGGTTAATGTATAATTTTGTGCCCCAAATATGCATAAAAGATTTTCTCGGTAAGCTTGCACAATAAAAGAGCCTCATGAAGCTTTACCCATGAAGCTAACCCTTACCAAGGCAAAAGGTTAGATCTATAATCAATCCACCTTAATAACTGATTTCAAAGCAAAAATCCTTTAGAACACTTAAGAATTTCCGGCAACTTTCACATTCATATAAACAAGCATCATCCTAGTCATCTGATCGAAGCTGAAAATTGTGAGAACTCTCCCACTGTTGTTCCACGTTCTTACAAGAATTGAAAAAATAATGAATATCTTGAATAGGATGTGTCATGTAATTAATGCGCTAAATACACTTTTACGTTAAATGGTTGATTAATGATGCACAAAAATGTACAGCCTACTTAAAATTGCACGCCCAACCTGAAATTATTATTACACATTTTTTTTTTTATTAACACACGTTTAGATTGAATATGTCACTAAAATTTATGAATATACTAGCCGCCTTTGGCGACCAGCCGGTTCGCCAATCTTAATGTTCGTTAAAATTTTAATAATTAAATATTTTATGCAATTTCTACTTTAATAGCTTCTTCATCAAAATATTTTAAAACTTCAAATTTTGATTATCATATAATTCATTCATAATATTATAAAGGCCTTCAGTCATAACGTAATCTGTATCTCTCTCATTTTCTGTTAGCACCCGTAGAATTTATGCTTTAAATTAAAGTGGAAAGAATTTATCTTCAATTAATATAATAATATTTTTTACGGAAACAAAGCATTTTTTTATAATCTGATTACTGAAAATAGAGTCACTCAGCGTTTAAACTTTATGGGCACTAAAGAATATCTTTTTAAATTTATGTAATATCTCAAGAGTTAGTCAACAAAATTTTCTTAGATTCATTATGAGCAGATCGATTAATTAACAATGTTTAAATTTAAATGCATCAAACACTAAGAAAATAAAACGAATCGTTTAAAATAAACGGTTGAAAACGGTAGAATTTATGCTTTAAATTAAAGTGGAAAGAATTTATCTTCAATTAATATAATAATATTTTTTACTGAAACAAAGCATTTTTTTATAATCTGATTAATGAAAATAGAGTCACTCAGCGTTTAAACTTTATGGGCACTAAAGAATATCTTTTTAAATTTATGTAATATCTCAAGAGTTGGTCAACAAAATTTTCTTAGATTCATTATGAGCAGATCGATTCATTAACAATGTTTAAATTTAAATGCATCAAACACTAAGAAAATAAAACGAATCGTTTAAAATAAACGGTTGAAAATAGGTTTTAAAAAAAATACTTAAAAAACAATGTACTTAAAACTATAAGCATATACAAAAAATATATAACTAACATAAATACAATTTACTTACAAAAGCATGCAACTAACCCAAAAACAATTTAAATCATCCATTGATAACGTTGTCATGGCAACAATCAGAACAGAATGCGCATGCGTGAATTTTCTTCGCCGGTTACGTAACGCAAATACGTGATTTTTTTCTACGCCAGTTGGGGTAACGCTATGCGGATTAGACATTTTTAATTTCCTTTATTCTGTTTTATTTTAATTCAAAAGTACTTCAGAATGAATCTGAAAGATTGATTCATTAACAATGTTTAATTTTAAATGCATCAAACATTAAGAAAATAAACAGAACCGATTGAAATAATCCGCCGAAAATTTTTAACCCTAGCCTCATTACTGTTGGGAGAAAAAAAACTGAAGCCTTTCTCGTTTGGTGCTGGGGATAATGGAAGATTTTTTTGGCGGAAAAGTTGGCGGTGGGGAAAATGGAAGATTTTTTTGGCGGGAAAGTTAGTTTTTAATTAATAATTAAAATTCTAATTAAAAATTCGAAAAAAGAAACCTCAGGTGCACATTCTCAACCTCCAAGGTATACATGTACCAAATTTGGTAGCTGTATGTCAAACGGTCTGGCCTGTAGAGCGCCAACACACACACACACACACACACACACACACACACACACACACACACACACACACACACACACACACACACATTGAGCTTTATTATAAGTATAGATAAGAAATCATCGGATTTGAGTATTAATTAATTTGTCATAAATTACTTAAAATTATCTTGTTGGAAATACTGTCAAACCGCTCTTAACGAGCCCCTTGCTGCACGATATTTCGCAGAACGAATGATAAGGAGATACCAGCGTGACAGAACGTTATAGATGTGTAACAATACTCATTTTTGGAAAACACTGTATTTGAAAAGTTTTTATGAATCATTTATAATTAAATAAATTTCTGAATTAATTTGGACCTTTGTGACCTGATGGCTTCCAACCAGAGAGTTCCCAGTTCAAAACTCGGTTCGAACGATGAGCGAGCGATCCTCGTGCATATTAACCCTTTGCACTCGGAAAGGTAATTCGATGCATAACTATTCATTCAATATTGGACTTATTTATTACACCAAAAAATAAATACATGCAGCTGTTTTAAGTTTAGTTATCCTGAAGAATGAATATACATTTTTTTTTAAACAATTTACCTTTTGGCTTATTTAGATCGATGGAAATCTGACTCACCCAGTAACGGACAACGGTCAGAATGATGTGTGGGGATAGTTGCTATACGAGCTGAAATGTTTGTGTTGCACACGATACAGCTCTTGTGGACATGAGAACAAAATTAATTTTCTTTTTACATATTGTTAAGAATTTGTAGCATTGCTTCTGCGCGCAGTTACTTTCATGGTAAAGAAGATAGCTTTACAAAATGTTCTAATGGATGCAGGGTCAGTGACAGGAATGAAAGATCTAGAATATTGAAGAATTTTGGTGATATATAGTAAAAAAGAAAATATGATATATGTCTAGAAGTTTGTTTGCTTTATTCCAGAAATTATTAAAAGCTAAAAGATAGAACTGAAGTCAGTTGAGTTGAGCTCAAGTGAGGAGTTAAGCGAATTTCTCCAGCGAGTTCTCTTTAAATGCTTTGTGGTATTGCTACTGTTTTATTGCGATTTACAACTTAATGTTACTGATTTATACAAGAACTATTTCGTATGTTTTGTTTGTGTTTTGTTTTTTGAACTTTCATGAAGTCTAAAATATTTCATCCATTAAACATTTTACTGTATAATATATCTTCTGAAATTTCCAGTAAGATTATATTTTGCGTATAATATATTAAAGCAAACAACCTATAATTAATAAAATGACAATCATCAAGTGGGATATCATCAGACGAAATGTAGTAATGGGACATCTAAAAGAACGTAAGACTGTAAACATACAATGAAAAAAAAAAAGTTGTAACTGTGAATACGTTTTTTTTAGGCTGCTTACTGCGTCATTATTCTGTTACTTTTCCATTTATATAGATTATAGATAATATGGATCTGTGTGTGATCAGGCAATACATAATGCTACGAAGATATTATTCAAAATTGAACAGTATATATGGTCAGATTTGAACTCCACGAATCTAATTCATGATGTTTACGTTTGGTCAGCTCATCATTCCAAGAGTATGACCCGTGAGGATCACGTTTGGACAACATTTGTTTCCACGAGTATGAATCCTGGATATCATGTTTAATCCAAAATTTTCATGACTTTTCGAACACACTTTATATGTAATCGTGAAGCTTCTAGTTGGCATTTTTTGATGGTCCCTCATAAATACGGATTGATAAGATCTAAAGACCGAAAAAATTCTACCTTCTGATTTCCGATTGAACGATACACACGAAACTGTATCTGTTCGAAAAAAAGAATCCCCTTTCAATTCAAATTCAATCCCGCGTTAAACTCCCATAACATACCCACAACATGAATAGTTGAACTATCTCCTTTTTCCACTAAAAAAAATAGAAAAAGTGGGGATAGACCGAGAGATCTAGGAAATCGGATGATGTTCCTTCATCCGAAGTTTATTTTTTATTCTAATAGAAAAAATACTTTTTTTTTATCGTTCTCTTCTTTTGCTTTATATCGATAACAGCCACAGATTCCATGATACAAACCGAAGAATTCCCTCTTGATTTTTTTTTTCAGATCATTTCAGCAGCAATATGGAAACTCGATATCTTTTGTTCCAGGAAAAATTTTACGAAAATGTGCATCAAAATTTCAGAAATCGCTTTTCAATTTTCTTTTTATGAGAAAATATTGCATTTATTTTCTTTTTTCTAAATAGGTTTCTTGCCCGAATTGCGTTTTCGATGGTAAACGGCGGCCTGGAAAAAAAATTGCATTCCGCATACGTGAAAATTTTTTTTTTTTTTTTTTTGGTCATTTTACGGATATCTGGTTTTTCCTCAGGATTATGGTTGTGTAAAATTGAGTATAGTAGATGTCTGTTATGCTTTGAAGTCTGTTATTATGTTAAATAAAATTGAAATACATATATTTTCAGGGATCGATTAAATCACGAGGATTCCTAGTTCTATGAGGCCGCGGTGGCCTGGTATTAAGGTCTCGGCTTGTGATCCGTAGGGTTTCAGGTTCGAGACCCGATTCCACCGAAGAACCGTCGTGTAAGGCGGTCTGTTGCACGTTAAATCCGTCATGCCAAACATCCTCCCGCTGTGGTGTGGCGTGGCGTGGCGTGGAGAGGGGGGTGCCAGCTCAGGTGTCGTCCTCGTCATCTAACCGAGGTCCGTTCCAAAATAGCCCTAGTGTTGCTTTACAACGGGACGTTAATATAACTAAACTAAATTAAACTAAACCTAGTTCTATAAAGGGGCGAGTAATTGAGATGAAAAATGATAGAAAGTAGGTTTTTTTTTTTTTTTATAGAATATATCATTTTGTAGAAGAAACTCATTCTATGCCATAAAATAAAATATTTTCCTCAGTGACTTTAGAGAAAATTTAGAGATATCGAAAATAATTTCTATTACTTTCTATACCATAAATTACTGTAAAGACATTAAAAAATAAGGAAGAGAGTTCTCCTTGAGACTTCATCGCGTGCTGTCTAATAAAGGTGTTAACTTCCTTAGGTGTTATGCATTGTGAACACTGGGTTAAGCCGTGAAAGTTAAGTGTTTAGATTTTTTGTTTTCAAGAGCCGCTCGTGATAATTGTGTGCTTCCTAATATGCCGAAGAAAACGGTATATGCATTTTAAATAAATAATAAATAAATAAATAAAAAATGAGGGGACAATTGAAACCAAAATTTGACTCTGTACTACAATTGTAATCACATTATAAATTTCATTTATTTAGGCCAATGCATTTTTTGAGTTATCTGGTTTACGTTGTAACATTCCCCGTTTCCCAGTACTGATAAGACATTTACAGCCAGCTGTGTTGACAATGTTAAATACTAAACTCCTCGAGATAACCAGATGGTAGATCTTTTCACTTGGGTGGTCTCGCATCTGTTCATTAGCGACTACAATGAAAGGTCACATGTGGGAATTCCTCGTCCAAGAGATATTGATAGTACCTTCAAGGAAAAAGGGGTATCCAAACATATGAATGCTAAATGTTTCTCATTGTGAAAGGACTATGATAACTCCGTGTTCCAGAATAGACAATTATGAAAGGTGCTTCACACAAAGGACCGTCCCAGACCGACTGGCACAGCTGAGAGCATATTGCTGAACCCCGATTGACCGTAAGTGAGCTCAAATGACCAATGTAAATTAAGAGGTGGAGATTGTCGCCGAAATAAAGTGCGGAGATTTTTTTTAGAAGAAGTGAAGAAACGAATTGCAGGAGACTGTTGGACTACGCCCACGAGTTCGGAGTCCGAGAACCAACGGAGTTTCAAGAAACCCTTCGACTTCGACTGTTGTATCTCCTACTACAGGTGTAAATAACTATTTATTTAACCGAGATTAGAACAAGTTGTTTTTTTGTATATATAGGGCTGCAAAATAAAGAATTGTCTGCAAATTCTGCTTCGTTATTTGATCAGTCTAGATCGAGACATTACAAAGTGCATGCGGATATTCTGCCACCTGACTTCATTATGAAGTGGCAGAATTCTGTACCTCTGGACTACAAAAACTTATCCCACGTTATGAAAAGTATTATAATTCCGATGATTATCATGGTGTGGAATAGTTGAAACATTGATGCATTTTTTGCAGTAAATATTTCCATTTAGATATGCTTTGTTTCTTTATACTGACAGTGTAAGACATACTTACTGGGTGATCCTCGTAAACTCCCTTAAATTTAGAGTATCGGAGCAGAAAAGCAACGCCAATTATAAAATATCATATTCTGCTGCCATAGCATTTTCTGTTGATATTCTTTAATGCTTTCAGTTTCTTTCCTCTAATTCAAAATTAGCAGAAAAATGGGACTGGGCCATTGTTGATTTTTAATTATTGAAGATATTCAGAAACAGAATTAAAGGAACTTTCTTAGAAGAATTACAAAGAATCAGTATTGTATATATTTTATACTTCTATCTTGATATAAAACTGCGTCTCTGAAGCTCACTTTTCTAAATGGTTATGATCAGATAATTACAGGGAAAGTGAATCTGTATGAGGACATTCCCCCATAAGCATTTGCATGACCAGTGATGAAACATTAAAAAATCTTAATTGATGAGACTAAAAACTAGAACATTCAATTAAAAGATGAAGGACCGTTAAAATCACTTGGAATAGCGACTAGAAAGGAGATTGATCGCCAAATAAAAGATATTTATGTTTAAAATGAATGTGGGCAATGCGAAGTCTAGACAATTTGACACCTCACACTGGTAAAACAAGGCCAGACTGAAATGATAGGTCTTACAATATAGAGTTTGTTATTTGTCTCATTATTCCATGAGCATAATGAGTAAAGACAACACGTAAAGAAATCTTCGCATCGCTGCTTGGTATGTTTGATTGTAAAACCAAAGATTTAAGCACAGAGAGACTCCCTCCTGTTTTAGCATGACGTCAAGGTAGTTATAAAACCATTAGAGGATGAAATTCATAATTTTCTTTCATCGTTTGATACTTATCAGCTCTGCCACGTCTTAACCTCCTAGAACTATTGAGGAGTTTCTTAAATGTAATTAGGTACATTTTAATATGGTGTCAAAGAAAGTGCTCTGAAGTGCAGTGGCATGATGTGAGAAACTGTCATCCAAAATAATAAAATTTTTGCTGCAGCCATCATCACAGCTTCGACAGAGATAAATGGCCCACTCGTATTGCATTTTATCTTAACTACGATGACACTAATGTTGTTTTGACTATTGTCAAAATCGTTTTGAAATGATACTACAGAAAATTCTCTCAAGAACAATGGCGTAGCGAGAGTAAATAGTATTCGATATGACAGAATTCTTTGCTTTAATCGTCATCAGTAGTTTAGAAAAAATAAATGACGGTTTCACATTTCCTTTCGTCTCATTTGGACTGGGAGTGTTCTAATTCCACTTATGTTGTTCGCATATTTGTAAGACTGTGGTAACAGGGAATTATGATACTTTTTGTTAGAGCGATTCGAAGTATTACGGGTAGAAGTCTGTCTTAATTACAAAATCTAGAGTAATTTACCTTCCAGGAATGAAATAAAAACTGTTTTTTTAGTGTTTTGTTTAGTGAAAATGTGATGAAATCCCCGCAGTTAGAAAAACATTAACTAGCAAATACTGCTAAAATCTACATCAGCTATCAATTTCTGAATAATGCTAGTTAAGACAGCCGGAAGATAAAATTCAATACCTTTTTTCTTTGATTTCTTAGCTTATCACTGGAGTCATTACTGAGAATCTTCGCTGGAGTCGGTGATTCTTTAAAATGATGCCAAAAATTGCTTTCAGTTACAGTGATGGAAGCAAATGGTATCCGAGGCAGAGTAATTTTTTTCCCGCAGTCATCAGTAATGAATTAGCCAAGATTATACGCTTAATATATTTTATTGACGCCAGGGACATATCATTATTTTTCAACTTCCACATGGCATTTCTTTTCTTTTTTTTTTAATGTAAAATAATTCATTAAATTTTGTTTCGGTAGCACCTTCCAAGACTAGCATCTAGGGCCTCTTTATCCATCTTGTCCTGCGATCATTTGATCTCTGCTCTAATGAATCATTACTATCTGCTAACTGCAAATTATAAATTATAGATTTGTATTTATATACTCTCTTTAGGCGTTATCAATTTTTCTGTACTTTTTGACTATTTTTGTGGAAATGGCTTTGAATTACACTCCTAATTCTTTCTTATTTCGATCAATCTCTTTAAATCTCTTTTTAAAACTTTAACGACAAATATGAAAAAAAAATTAGCTTTATTATCATAGTTTTCCTTTCATTATATTAGTCACAGCAATGCAATAGTAACTTGCTTCCTTTCAATATACTGCAGTAGAGCACACGATATCAAGCCATTGAATTTTCTTCTGTCAACCAAACGAAATGGAAGCCCAAACCCGCCTCAGCCAGTCGCGTTGCCATTCTCCGCCAAGGAAATCAATCTCCTAAACAGAAAGCAGAGGCGGATGATGACGGATGAATGGAGAAAGGAGTTGGCATCTCCTATTTATCCATTCGGTACACGGAGCATCCCAGGATCCTCTTTTTCCGCTCGTCGTTCTCCCGGACCCCCAAACAGGAGAAGGGAGGGGAGGGCGTAACGAGTCTCCCCCCTCCTCCGCCAGGAAGTCGAGGGGCGTGTAACGAGGAGCGAGAGATTGAAAAGAAAGCGATTTCTAAAGTCGGAATAAAGAGCCACCCTCGTTTCGAACACTGCTCCAGGAAGGAAAGGGACCGCCGAATACCGGAGGAAAGGGGTCTTCCACTTACGGCGCATGGAATAGCGGACGCCCCAGCGTTGTATGGGTTTTACAGTAGAATAGAAGATGATTCTTTCTTATGCCGAAATTTGAGATTAAAAGGAAAGAAAGCTTTGATATAGTTAGGTGATACAGTTTATGCTGCGGTTTTCGACTTGGATCTAGGGATTGCAATACCGGACCAAAATTTCAATACCGGTATTCGGTATTTTTTAAATCTCAATACCGTGGAAATTTTAGAAAAAGAAAGAAAACACAGGTGTTTCTTTCTTTTATTTGCCAGTTTTGTGCAAGAGTGTAAATATCACAAAAAATAGTTTGTAACTTATAAATTATAACAGTATATAATCACAAAGTAAAGAAACATCTTATTGATTTAAATCACAAAGTGTAAATATCACTATTCAGTCTGTGGTACTATTACAAATTTTTGAAATGTGATCTTAAAAAATATAATGCATCAACTGTATTGTCATTAAGCCTGAAAAGTAATTTTGTGTAAAAATGACCAGCTGTTGAAAACCCTCTTTCGGCATCTACGCTAATTGGTGGTACTGTTAGCAATGCGCGATATACTTTTTCCAAGTATTTACCTCTAAATCCCCTCATTTTCAAATAAATCGATTTTCGTCGAATGGTTTTGGATATAGCAGATTTCTTTATTGTATTTTGGTTAGTTGAAATTTTTTTTATTTATCGCTAATTCTAATTTTTGTTCAAGAGACAATTCCTTTTCACTATCGACAGTAGTGACATCATAATCTTCGATAATTGAACCGAATTCTTCTGAATGTGGATAGGTTTGTGGGTAAAAAAATTTTAAGAAAATTTACTCTAAACGTAATCAGATTTGAATTGGTTCTTTTCTTTTCTTCTTTTTCATTTTGATTTTTAAAATCATTATAATTATGTAAATACTATAAGACATTTTATATTTCGGTATGCCTTTCTTCTGTGCGATTTTTCAATGCAATATATAATTCTTCAGATAGTGATGTGTGCTGTTCTTTCAGTGACTGCAACATGAAATTGATTGTTGCATTAGCTGTTAATAAATTAGAATCTCTCCGACATAATTCCTCAATAGTCAGTTTTACTGGAAGTAGAGCTGATCTAGTTATGGATATTAAGAAGAAATTCACTATCTGAAAAATTAATTTACAGGTTTAAGTCGATTATTGCTTTTTGGATTGGATTTCTCAGTTTCAAAAATCGTTCCACCATTAGGAGTAAACTGTTCCTACGTGTTTTAGAATCTAATATTAACATATATTCTGTTTTATTTTCAATTAGTATATATTTCCGTAATATATCCTTTTTATAGGGGAACATTTAAATATCTTAACAATTTTTTGAACTTTATAAATTATAGGAAGCAATTCTTAATAGCAATTCTTAATTTCCTCCTCATTAGCAATATCTTCTTCAACAATTACATTGTCATTATCTTCAATGTCAATATCACTCTCACCCTTATTCTTTTCAAAGTTGGAATCCGAAGTTTCTATATCCACAGTATTTTGATTCTTCTGTTCTTTATTTCTTTGGTATAATACATCTATTACTCCTAATTGAATTCCATTTGCATAGCACAACTGCTGATTTGCATCAATCAACTTTAAAACTTTTTTCATAATTGTTGCTCCATCAGTCGTTATGGATACAATATTTTCTTTCAAGGATAATCCATGTTTCGCTAATTTAGATTTAAGTACTTAATTAAGCCATTCATTAGATAATTAATTTCGCCCGTTAGGGAGACATAAGAACAAAGACGTATACTATTTTGCTATGTTCGCCTACCTGAACATATAGTGGAGACAATTTTAAAAATTTCTAGTAAATACCGAAAAACTGGTATTTAAACTTGTGAATACCGGTATTACAAAATTGTATAAATGGCTCAAAATACCGGTATTCGGTATCCCGGTATACCGGTATTGCAATCCCTACTTGGTGCAGTTAGGTGAAGGGAGGATGCTATAGCGGGTGTTATTCTTTCATGCCGAAATAATCCACAAGTATCTTCAAAACAGGTCTTTAATCCAGCTAAACGAAAGAAAACCGTACCGCAAATATTAAATACATCGATATGTGTGCAAGGTTTTGTTATTAAAATATAAAATAAATTTTTCAAAAATGTTAAGTTAGAGGGACAAAACAACATATGATCAGATTGATGTTATTGAAGAGTTAATTGTCTTAAAATTTAAAAAATATCAAAATTAAAAGAAATAAAAAATAAAAAATGGTGAAAAATATTTTTAATTATTTTTTAGAGATTTTTTTTTTTTTTTTGAAATTTAATCTTGCATGTTTGGTTGCATAACGCAACGATGCATTCATTTTCTTCCATAAATAATAAGTAATATTCTCACATTCAAGTATACTTGAAAGCCTAGGGAGAAAGACTGGTTTTCGAAATAATACAGCTTAATATTCTTTTTATAGCATATTTTTGGTTTTATAGTTTATTAACTTGCTTTTGTTTCGTTTATTACGAGCCAGTGTAATCATATTGGAAATACCCTCTCCCAGATTTCACATTCTAAGAAGTTGAATAACTAACATTGGGACAGCACGGAACTAAGGCTGAGTCCTAACAAACATCACCGGCCACGCTACAATATTTCCTTCCACAGAAAGTACGTTCCATCATTGGAGTGAAGATAATTAAATTCCACAACAACATTGCTATACTGACCGGAGAAGGGAGAATCTACCGCTAAAGTGAAAGATTATCTTCATTCGACGTTGGGAAATAAATCGGATATACAGCAACCCCAAAAGATTTTCCCTACTTTGCCAGGATAAACTGAATAATAATTGCCCCAACAGCTGTGAGACGGAAAATATGATTGAGCACTAAAGGCCATCATTGGCCATGGTATAGATTTTCAGATATGAAATACTTCTCGTCATCGGAGTTTAGGTAATCAGACCCAATGTCATTACTTTACCTACCAAGAAAGTGAGAATCAATCACCGTATCAGAAGCTTCTCATTCGTATACTTGAGGTGTCCTCGTTGGGATATGAATCAGCTATAAATAAACTCACTGAGAGATAAATAAACATGCCTTAAATACTTCAAATTTGTATACGAAAATTAACTGAGATTGTATCTGCAATGTAGTCCATGCTTGCTAAAAATAATTTATCACATCAGTATTCAAGAGGTTGCTACTTATTTGATGTAGCTATTATAATGAAAAATTAAAGCAACTAACATTGAAATGTTTTATTTGCAGACTAACAAAGGATAAAAGTACTTTTTCATATGAGATAAATTGATCTTGAGTAATCAGATTGGTTACTGACAGTCTGCATACCTAATCTAATTACCTATCACTCTTTCCACATTTTGATCTTGAAATATTTGCTGAATACTAGTTTACAGAATGTAAAACAATGAACATATTTGTTAAGAATTAACTACTATGGAGATTATATATCCGTTTAAAAATTATTTGAATGGTAGATAATTAGATCAACATAAACTACAGAAACTAATTACTATGCTTTACAGTATCTATTTGAATTTCAATAAATTATATAGATATAAATATTTTTTAAATTATTGTGATAAAAGCTCAAAACCGTTCTTAGCATATTTCATAATTCTGATTTGCTACTAGGTATCTTAATATCAATATTATAGAGACTGGGTCAGCTCCATAAAATCTTACTCTACTTAGCATGAAATTTTTATTGAAAAGTAATTGCTTAGAGGTGGTGGATGATCTAAGCTGCAATCAATTACTAATTATTTCATTTTCGAAAATTTCTCAATTTAAAATTACTCTATTCATAGAACTTGATGCATAATGATTTGTTAATCAACCATTCATTCATATAAAAAAATGAGAAGCATATTGCAGGATATCTTTGCTTTTCGTATATTTCGTATATTAAGTTTTATTTTTTTAATACTATATCGAAACTGGCCGTTCATGTAGACACCGCATGGATCATGGATCATATTGATATTTATAAAAGAATAAGGCATTCCACGTAATTTTCAGTGCACATGCGAATACAAGTTGTGTCCTAATTGCATTGAAATTTTTCCAGAAGCTTAAAAGTCCTTATATTAATATGATGTGCATAGCGTCAAGTTCATTTTGCAATATAAGTTGAACGCTGAGTAAATGATACAGAAGTTTCCTTTAATTAAGGATATATCTCAAAATTGACTGAAAGTGGAAACTGGAATAAAAACAGTCAAAAGTTCCATTTGATTTAAATAAATTAATATATGAGACTTGGCGATATTAGAGAACCAGATGCGAGAAATAATTCTTTATGCCAAGAATGAAATCTGAAATTTGTATCCTCGCTGCAGCAACGTCCGAACCAGCTTTATCATATACTCTTTTCCCACTAAATTCTAAATCTCATTAACAATCAAAATCTGAAGTCAAATGCAAACATATAATCCAGTTGAATGTCATGAAAAGCATTAACACTTAAACATACCAACATATCGGTCAAATGACCGATTATGAACTTTTGCATCGAAAATGCGCATATCATCTTATCGCTTTTTTGACTCATGACTTTTTCTAAAAATTATATACAGTTAATATTCTATTATTTATTTATATTTTGTTTATTTTGAGTAATACTTATCGTGTACCGTTATCTACCACAACCGGTCATTTGACCGGGAGAACAATTTATTGCTTTTATAAGGTTATCGGATCAGAAATTATGATGTAATGCGTATTCAACGTATTGTTAATCAATTAGTTGCACATTGATTTAGCTGGCATAAATGCCTGGATTTGTACAAGCAAACGGCAGACGAAAATATCTCGAGTCAAGAATTTTTACCACAGTTAACAATGGAACTAGTCGCCGATTTTCGAGAAGCCCGTGAATAACCAAAAGAAAGAAAGAATAAATACAAAACGATAGATGCCTAAACCCATTGCAGATTCTTATCAACGTAAGACATGTCAAATAGGATATTGTAACGAAAATAAAACCTTCAAAATTTGTTCTAAATGTGAAAGATATATTTGCGGAAAATGTACAATGTATAAACCCTGTATACGTAAAAAATGCGATTAAGTACTGAATTAAAAATTCTTATTCTTTGCGTCTGTAATACATAGAAATTGACAATATACAATTTTGTTTAATTATAACGAAATCAATAATTTATTTATTTTCCAACGTTCATATTTCATACATTCAATCAGGAAACAAAGTCCGGTCATTTGAGCAGATATGGTTGAAGTAGGTATGTATTAAGTGTTGGTATGTTTAGTGTTAAAATATATTAAAAACTACATAATAGCAATTTTATTGGTATAAGTTATTGTGTTGAACATCCGAAATATGCCATTATGGTTGCTCCATGATGAAAAAAAGAAAAAGGAAGGAGCTGCAACATTTATTCTTCAGTTTAAGAAAATTCTGCTGAATTGAAAGAATAAAAGTAATACATTTATATATAATAAGAAATTTATAAAATATGCAATAAGGTAGCTTAATTCAACCTAGAGTAAATTTTTAAAAAAACTAAAATCTTGGAAAAAAAAATTGTTTTTATTTTGAGCAAAGCTTTTCTGATATCTCTTGAGTGTATATCTTACAGAAGGGAATACTTGGTAACATTTCATATCGATATTTGCATTATTTTTTGAAAAATTCAGTTTTATTGAAAAGAAAAATCGCTGTCGAAAAATACCTATAAGTACTTTTCTATCTGTTTGAACTCGCTGACAGAAGGGAAAAAAAATCCTATTCTAAAAGTTATATTCTAAGATTTCAGCTGGCACTGTAACGGTTAATTTACAGAAAAAAGTGAAAATAAAGTTTTAAAAGGAGAAAAGCCTTACTTAGTTCCGACTTTTTCTCGAAAGGCGTTAAATTCCGGCGTTACTTTCAAGCTTTATAATCGTTATAAAAAGTTTATTTTAAATTTCATTTTAATGACTTTTTTTTAAAAATCAGCCATTATCATACCGTCTGAAATCATAGAGCAACATTCCAAACGGAATGGAAAGGAAGTATCTTTGGCATAATTTTTTTTTCTCTGGAAGTATCTTTGGCATTTTTTTTTTTTTTTCATATGCTCAATATTTTATTTTGAAATATTCAACTTGATTTTTTTTTTAAATTTTAACTATGATAAAAATAAATCTTTTTAAAATAACCGCATTTAATTCATGGAAATAAATCATATCTTGACAATATATTGCAAATCAGATAGAATGGCAGTTAAATATATTGTTTTTAATTGCATATTCTTCAGTATTAACTTTGATTTATAGATGAATATTATAAGCTGTATATTTATCAGTGAAATTATGTTTTTGTCAGAATAGTCATATATAATTTAAAATAATCGTGTATGGAACAGTAGAATTTTGTATCTTATTATTAGTCAAGCAATTTTATGTTAGTAGGGCAAAAGATAAAAAGTAAAGACAGGTATTTATCAGATTAAGATCTTATTTATGCTTATTATGCGATCGTTTTTAATGTTCATAATTTTATGGTTTTAAGAAGGAAAAATTCCTTCTAAATTAAATAAATTTCTATCTTGGAAAAACGAAATACTGAAATGTGATATTTATAACAAAGCCTCTTGATACAATTATTTATTTTACAGTTTTTGCAAGTGCTTTAAATCTATTTTATTGAGCAAAAGGAAAGCTCAAGACTCTGTCTCTCTGCAACATCATTTGAGAAAAAATTTTAAGTGCTTTATTTTAAAAGTTGAATTTAAAAAGTTTCTCGTAAATAATTCAATAGTTCCAAAATTTCATAATTATTAATTGAATTTGTTTGATAATTAATAAAAATGGTTTAAAATTAATTCATATCTTGACTAAATGGAAATATATTCTCTTTAAAAAAATTGTTAAAACTCTTATTAAAAATGATGTTTGCATATATTTTTTATAATTTTAGTATTAATATTTTGAAACTCACTCTTGACATGAAAAGATTCTATGTTTTTTAATTAAGAAACCTCCCAATTTACCGCACTTTTAAGCGCAAAAAAACGATCCAATTACGTAAATGAAACTTAATTGGCATTCATTTTTACACCACAGATGACAAATGCTCATTATCAAAAAAAGTAAGAAAGAAAGACATAGAAAAAGACAATTAAAACTAAAATAGAAGGACAAAATCATCTTTCACAGTCAAAAACCTTCCATTTTTTTTTTCTCCCAACCTCCTCGCTTCCATTTATAATTATGCATGCTCCAACTAACTCTCCAAACGATTTTAAATACCTCTTCCATTGTTTACCACCCCTTATTGTTTTAAAAACACGCTTCTATTCATCTCGGTATTTTTTTCTATCGCTGATAAGGGTGTTGATTGCCTGAAAATCTTCCACTCCCCGACCACCTTGCACCCTTTTCATTATCGAGTGGTAATTTCTCAATTTGCAACTATGGGGTCATCGATACAGGGGCGCGACGCTCTTTTCTTTCCATCCCTCCCCGCCTAACGATTTGTTGCGCCCCCTACCTTTTATTCGGCTGGATCATCATTAAACGAGCGTTTCCTGGCACGCGGGAGTAGCGTAATTGCCCCCTCTTTCGTGTATCCCCCCTCCTCCCAATCCTCTGACAAATCATGGACATCTTCGCTCGAGCTTGGATGCACGGATAAATATAGGCACACGCTCGAGCTACGGAGGGGGGTGGAATCCTATTGTGAAGTAAAATAGCTACCCGTGTTTCCTGGATTTGCTTTGGGATGATTTTTTTTTTCTGTCTCTAGGAGCGATGGCTCTATTGTAATCACTTTTTTCTGCATGCGTTGACTTTCTGAAACTGAAGGTAAATGGGATATGCTAGGAAATATTTTTTTCAGATGTAGACCTCACTCTCTCTTTTTAAAAATTAAACAATAATTATTTAGCTTGCTGTTGATTGTCTGCAGTGATCACAGAGCTGAGAAGGTGGGAACTGGGTTATTATTTAGCTTGCCTTTGATTGATTGCAGAGATCAAAATTGAGTAGGTGGAAAATGAGTTGTAATGGAAATTGGGGTCTTCTGAAATCAATTCCTCACTTCCATATCATCTACAAGCAATCCAAAATAGCGGATTTTTTTTTTTTTTTTTTGAGAGAGAGAGAGATGCCAAATTAAAGTACACAGAAAGAGAAACTGACTATTACAGCAAGAGGCAGATTTATTCCTAGACCCGTTCCAGTGCATATTAGGAGGCCAAATTTTTAAATTAGTCGATTTGTATTTATAGTTCAACATACTTTTAAATTAGTAATTTTATAAAAATAAGTTTTTATTCATTTACTAGTCGTCTTTGGCAAACAGCTGATGTTCCAGGAATATCTGTTGCTTTCGATTTTAACTTAATCTTTTATGTATAGTTTGATATTAATGATTCTCTCGACAAAGAATTTTTAATTGTTAATTTAATTATAGGAATTAGTGCTGCTTTAATTAATATCCTTAAAACCTTTCTTACTTATTATAAGGTGTTTAAACTTGGTAAAAATTGCTTATTTGGAATTAGGGATAAATTATCTTAATTTTCATAAATATAAATATTTAATAATTTCACGAGCAAAAATAGCGATCTGTTGCCAACATATTTTCACAAACACAAAACCTATATTCAATGTACGATTATTTTTCATCGTTTACAAAAGTAAATTTAGAGTGCTACTTTATACTGTAGATGAATTTCTCCCCATTGAAGTCAATCCTATGACGTATAATGTCATTAAGAATGCAACTTATTACAAAATGAATCTATTGATGTAGCATTATGCCATATTTAATAATAATTATGATATATTCAAAAATAGTTTACATACATAGCCCGAAATATTCAATATTCTGGGTGAAAAAATTGCATCTGAAATAAAATTGTTTCTTTTCATAATACTTCTAGAAACTCTGCGGTCACTCGTAAATTTTGCTTACTCTCAATTTTACTGACTATACTGATGCTAAAGCCTTAAAAATTTCTGTTTTAAACATCCCATAGCAAAGGATATTTTTACAAAAGTGTACAGGATATTCCGAAAAAATGGAATAAGTATTTAGCTCCTTAAATATTGCATACAGATGTATACTTCAAATTACTAAATTTCACTTGATAAAATGGGTAGTTATATGGCAATAGATTTCTGAAGAGACTGACATTAAAATGTTTTAAAAATTTTTAATATTTTTTATAAAGTTTCAATAAAAAAACGTTATTTTTGCTAGATTCATGTATGTGTGTACATATTTTCATGCTCCTATCGCCAAAATTTTCCCAGAAAAATTTATTTCTATATTTGTAGGGACTTATCTTAAATTTTAATGGAGGCATTTATTGTAGAAATGTAAATTTATTCAATACAGAATACCTGCCATGAAGAAAACCTTGAAAGAAATTTGTTATTAATAGTATTATTTGATTGATTGATAATCGCAACTTTCGACTTTACAAATGAGGAAAGTGAAAATTGAAAAAGTGAAGAACTAAAACATCTCAGATGAGCAATACAATACTGAACAAGAATGCAAAGTTCTTTGCTCGTAATTTGGCGCATGACCTTAGACTTTACCAGAGGTAGCAACGATTCGTCTATTATGCATGCAGAATTGTAACACAACCCCGACAGAATCGTATCAGTAATTAATCAAGACAAAAGACAGGGCTTTTACACCTAATAGCTTTGAAAAGCACCAAAATTGACTATGCACAGCTGATTGATCCTGTGGAAAATTAAATATCTTTTTTCCAATTCTTAAAATTTAACTTAAACTGGATTTTTGGTTACTTCAGTTTGATATTAAGCTAACTGGTTTTTTTCCCGCTATCACCAGCTATCTTAATTTTTTCCTTCTACTTCTTTTATTGGCTGTTTTGGGATTTGGATTCCACTTTCAAACTGCCTCCATTACCACTTCTGTTGGAATTCCCTCATTGATAAAACTTAAGCAATCTTCTAATACAAAATTCATATAATTACAATTACAAATTTTAGTTATTTAAAGGTAAAGCTTTTTTTAGACTGAATTTCAATTAAATTCACTTGCGAAATATGTTTTGCAGCCACATTTGTTTCTGAGCAAAGAATTCGTCTTTGCCGGAAAAATGTATCGGATTGGATACGTGTCGAAGATACACATTCGGATTAATTTTAGCAAATGTTTAAATTAATTCAAATATTTTTTAATTGAATAAGAACTAACAAATGCATTATCATTACCTTATTCTATTTTAATAGTCTATTGTAATACATTGTTACAACTTTGTATTATTGCTTTCCTGTGCTGTCATTTTAATAGTAAAAAAAAAAAAAAAAATAGTTTTACAGAGAGCTCTAACGAAAGCTGAATGGATGTCTGATCAATGATCTAAAGACTTGAGGACGTATTTGGCGATTTTGGTGCCAAAAATGGAAGTTACAGAAAATGCTCGAATTTTTACGATTTATAAATAAGGTGCGAAATTACGATATCTTTCTAGAAGACTGATTGCCCTGTCAAGGAAATATAAAAATTCGAGAGATGAAAAGGAGAATCGGTCAAAACTGGGTCAGTTGAGAATTACAGAAGAATCGAAAGACTGAGTAGATGAGCGAAATCTGTCTTCTGTGAGTCATCCTTGTGTTCAGCATTTTTGCATCATTTTACTTCTGTTTTCTAATAATTTTTTATGCATTGCCATTTTAAAAATTTAATCTCTCATTTTGACATCCTCATATTTAATGCATTTTTATCAAAGATTATTTGCTTTTACGTTTTATCAAAACTTTCTTTTATCATCTACTTTTATACTCGTACCATTTGCTTGGAGACACTAATCATTTAGCTAAAAATGATTTTGCGCCCATAAACATCAGCAAACAAATAAAACAAACTCTTTTGCGAGTACACCCTGAGCACTTTGTGTTTTTATGGTTGTTTATGATCGATTTGCTATTGTGCTTGCGCATATTTCGGCTGCATTTTATTGCCTTTGTAATCAGGCTTTCGTATAGATTGAGGCATCATTATTTGTTATTGAGCGTGTATAACCCAAAAACGGATTTTGGAAAATTTTTCTAACAATATATACTTTGCCTGGATAGTCAAAATATGCAACAGCACATCATTCTGGGGTATGAATAAATAGAAAAATTCATTAAATTTTCCTTTTGCATTTTCTCGTTACCCGAGCACAGTTCAAAATTATGAAGTTCATTCCCAAATAGCCCTAATTTATATATATTTTGGCACTTTGTTTTGCTTTAAAACAGGATGTTAATATAATTAAACTAAAGTACACTTCAGTGAATCAAATTGGGTAATATCTAGATAAAATTGGAAATGGATATATATTGCCAATTTAATTCGTGTATATATTAAATTCGTATCTACGCATAGTATAAAATGAAGTCTCCTGAAAACGTCTGTATGTTTGAGAGCGAAAAACTCGAGAAATACTTAATTGATATTGGAGATATTTGTACCATTTTGTAGGACATTTTTTCGGAAGGTTTTAGTATATTAAAGTCATATCAAAAATAAAAAAAAGGAATTTTATAAATGAGATTTCATTTTTCTACTACGATTCGCGCATCCGTAAAACAGCGGTATCTGTGCTTTGTACTTATCCGCGCGTGAGCGAAAGACTCAAATTGCGCATGCACAAATAGCAAGAGTTGTGGTATGCATGTGCGATATATTTCTTTGTTTACGTTTGATTTTAAACAGCGATTCAAGACTGATTATGCTAAAAAAAAAAAAAATCCAACCTTGGCCGGAGCACATTAAATGCCAAAACGCTTCGTTTGTTGCGCGATAATGAAAATGTAAAGGAAAGAAACTTTCGGTTAGCGAATATAGAGGGAAAATGTCCACACTTAAGGAAGGAGAATCTTCTTTTCATCGAAGTAACCCTCTCTCTTTAAATCGCACTCCAATTGAATTACAGAGTCAGAATGAATCCGAGGAGTGAAGTGATCGCCCAGCCAATATAGTTTAAAAAGAAATATTATGAAGCAAGCTGAATTTTATTTTCATATCAGATTATACAGAGTTGATAAACAAGTGTGGAACAGTGGGTACAATGACTTATTTGTATGTTTTTAAATTTTAAAACAGCTTTTCTATTGTATATTTTTAGTGAATTGTTTTGTCTATGAATATATCATATTTTTACCTTTTTAACACTCTAAATATTTCTGAATGTGTGCTATAAAAATTGTTTTGCAGTTATTTTTGATGATTTCTAAATATATTTTTATGTTTGTGTGATGTTGCGGGTGGAGGCTAGACTTAAATTTAAAGCTAATTTTTTTCTGTTGGATGTTATACCGAGGGAACGCTGTGCGTGTACTGTCAATGCATATATAATATAGTATAAAGAATTTTTCCATACTACTCTTGTTTTGTTGTCTCGGATCTCGCAACTTTTTTTATCTCACTGATTGATATTCCCAGACCGGAAATCTGTCCTCATTGAGTCAGTTCTTTTGAACTGGAGCTGCAGTTGGTAAACGTTTGCTTCCAGCATTTTGTTGATCAGCAACAATAGCTCTAACGAGAGACTCCTCCGTTACTTCGTTAGGTCTGAGCTTGTAATGCATCTTGGATATTTGGATCACGCTTCTCTTTTATTTCCTCTTGTCTCAGAAGTAAACTCAATGCAGTTAATGAAACCAAAGCTGTGTATTGAACATCTAACAGGACGGGCTTTTGTACTTCATTCTCTCACAACCCTTTTAAACATAGAAATATTTTTTAAATTCTAATTTTGTCTGAAGAAGCTTAGTGAGATTTCGAATCCGAAAAATAAATAAGAAAATAAGGGACTTATAAAAATAAAATAAAAAATATATTTAATAATCAAAATGTAATCTGATATAAACCACGAATATAAGTCACGAATAGAGAGGACATTTCTTTACTATAGAAAATTTTGAGTGAAAGTTTCCGCAATCCCCTCCCCCTTCTTAGTTCAGAATTGATTCAAAATATTTACACAAAACTATAGAAATCCTACCTTGGAATTTTCTGTCATATAAATTTGAATCGTATATATTTAGAATGTCCTCTCTATTCGTGACCTAGCAGCTAAATCCTAAACTGTTGGAAATAGATATATACTTTCAGATTGAGATATATTTTAAATAAAGGAACAAATTATATATCATGTTGTTTGAGTCAATAAAAGTATTATTGAAAGAAACTGAAAAGTTTTAATTTTCAAATAGCCTTAGCTTCTGTTTGTCATGCTAGGAAAAATATTCCTATCACTCAAACATTTTAAATAATAAAGGAATCACTCTTCTTTGACTTAAATTGAACGAATCAAGAAACTTTGAATATTACTATTTTAGACTATTTTCAATGTCCAAGAAAAATTTGCTTATCAACAAGCAGCACTTGATTTATATGATTGTTAATTGAAGTAAGTATGGAAATTTAAATCTTCACAACGCGGTCAATTTTAGTCAGAGGGTAACTTTTTTTTTTGAAATGTTAGAAGTTAAAAATATTTTAGGGAATATTATTGATAGAAATGCATGGACATTCAGATTTCATAATTTTTCATCAGTTATTTGTTGACTAAAAAAGCGATATAAAATGTAATTCTTTACGTCACATGGGAAAATATATTTCCTTTTAAAAAATGCTTAATCTCGAAAGGTTTAATTATAAACTTTCGGCTCGTGATTAGAATAGTTACCTTATATATAATCTTATTATACACCTTATATATATATAATCTTATTATATACCTTATATATATATAATCTTATTATATACCTTATATATATATATATAATCTTATTATACACCTTATATATATATATATATAATCTTATTATACACCTTATATATATATATATATAATCTTATTATACACCTTATATATATATATATATAATCTTATTATACACCTTATATATATTTATAATCTTATTATACACCTTATATATATATATAATCTTATTATACACCTTATATATATATATATATATATATATATATATATATATATATATATATATATATATATATAATCTTACTATACACCTTATATATCTTATATAATATAAGCTTGCAAGCTTTACATAAATAAAGGCGGCTTGCAAATAGAATTAATTGCTTATCAGTTTGCAAAATAATTGCGTAAAATTTATTATAATAAAATCAAGAAAAATATATCCAACCATGAGAGAAAGGACAAAAACAAAATATTTGTAACAGAACTATCATAACAGTATAAGAAAAAAAACTTTTTTTTTCCATGTCATTCTGATTTTAAAGTCAAATTCTCATAAGTAATAAATTCAATTAAAGAAAAATATTTTAAGAATACTTTTTATTAGTTAATATGAAATAGAATTGTTTTATTTTTAATAATTTTTTAATCTTTAATTTATAATTCATCCTTATAAATATTTTGACATTCTGATATCACTTTTTTTTCTCAAATGTGTTGATATATGACTCTGTGTGTGAAGTAAAAGTTTAGTCATATTAATCAATATTTTATATATCATGTTTTTGAAGCAAAGCTTACAGTTATTTTAGGACAGACTTAATAAATATAGTCGGATGATGAGGACAGCACCATATTTGGCAACCCCTGCAAGTTTAAGCACTAAACCAGCTATATAGCATGTAATACAGACGGTGTAAGCTTGTATCAGACTAGCTTAAGCATTTGTTCTTTGGTGGAATTTGTTTTAGAGCCTGGGACTCTCAGACATCACGACGAGGCCTTATCAAGTTACCGTACCTTCAAATTAATATTTAAAGTCAGAATATATAAATTTGAAAATTCTAGCACGTTAATATATGAATAAAAAATCAATTTCTACATTTTTCTTTACATGAATGAAATAAGTTAAACCGGGGGGAACGGTCCCCTCTAAAACTTTCTCACATATTGTCTTTCTACATTTTTCTTTACATGAATAAAATAAGTTAAACCGGGGGGAACTGTCCCCTCTAAAACTTTCTCACATATTGTCTTTCTACATTTTTCTTTACATGAATGAAATAAGTTAAACCGGGGGGAACGGTCCCCTCTAAAACTTTCTCACATATTGTCTTTCTACATTTTTCTTTACATGAATAAAATAAGTTAAACCGGGGGGAACGGTCCCCTCTAAAACTTTCTCACATATTGTCTTTCTACATTTTTCTTTACATGAATGAAATAAGTTAAACCGGGGGGAACGGTCCCCTCTAAAACTTTCTCACATATTGTCTTTCTACATTTTTCTTTACATGAATGAAATAAGTTAAACCGGGGGGAACGGTCCCCTCTAAAACTTTCTCACATATTGTCTTTCTACATTTTTCTTTACATGAATGAAATAAGTTAAACCGGGGGGAACGGTCCCCTCTAAAACTTTCTCACATATTGTCTTTCTACATTTTTCTTTACATGAATAAAATAAGTTAAACCGGGGGGAACGGTCCCCTCTAAAACTTTCTCACATATTGTCAAATAATGTTTTTATTCCCCCTCCCGTATAAGTTGTGGGCATTGAATAAGGACTCAAATGTCTTTCATGGCATTGGCGAGCAATAGTTTCGCAGTGCCAGGTCTCTGGGGTGTATCTAAGAATTTCACTTTATCTATCATGTGATGCTTGACGATTAATCCTGGGCGCTCGATTAATACATAAATACTCGAAAATATAATTTATATTTTGAATGCCTTGTTTCCATCCGATTGAAACAAAAGTTTGATATGGGATTATGGGATAATGTAGTAAAAAAAAAAAACACGTACCAAACTTCATTTACTTAAGTCATTGCTTTTTTGAGTTATTGTGCTTACATGCATGCGAAAGTAGTGACCGAAAGACGGTCAACCTTTAGATAGATTTGGTTCAAAATTTGCTAAAATTCAATACTTTAAATACCAAACCTGTGTACCAAATTTTATCTACCCAGCTTTTTAATTTTTATAATTATCATGTTCATCTGTATTTGGACAGTCAGATAGACATATTTTCTCAGAATGGATTTAAAACTTGAGAGAAATCAGGCAATTAGGAGTTAACTTTTATTTACCGAATTATTTAGCCATCAGTTTTTCAACTTTATTTTTGCACCAGTTGTTAAGTTTCTTTGCAGAATAATCATAGGAAATTCAAGAAGAAATTTTTAATTAATCGAAATATCTTAATTTAACCCTCTAAAGGGCCATTTTTTTCTAGTCATATTATGTTAAAATATTTTTAGGCTTGAAATTAGAATAAGAAAAGGGATTCATTTAGCTTATTAGATAAATTTAATTTGATTCATTAATTAATTTGGTTCATTAATAATTAAGTAACAAATCAAGACACATCATTTTGTCTGAGATAAAGAACTGAAGCATCTAAGTTTCTGACTTACTAAAAAAATGTGTCAGAACTTATGCCAACCTACATAACTTCATGCAAAGATTGATAAATTTGGTGGGAAGCATACTTCCCACGGCCCTAGAAAGGGCTAATAAATGAATAAATATTTTTAATTTCTGCTTTTAGCTTATGTTAAATACTTGTTATCTGGGTTATATTCTCTGTGTTCTTTTGAGTACCATAAAAATGAGTCATATTACGAAGATATAAGCCAGACTTAAGTGGTATGTTTAAGTACCATCAGTAAATAAAGGGTTAAGTTTATATATAAAATTTCATTTCTCTGTTTTAAAGCAATTTTGAGTTATTGTTTTTATGCACAAAAAGTACGACAGAAAATTAACTGCAAAGTTTGTTCTCAGAATATTCTGAAACATGGAAATTCGCCAAATTTGAATTCATAATTTTTGACGATTACTCTATTTTTTCTCTGTGTGTAATGAATTTGGCACAGCTTGGTCAGTATTGGCTCTTGCGCCATAAAAAACAATCAAATCTGTGTTTAGTTCATATAAGAGGAAATAAAAATTGTTTACAAAATTCTCTCTTTACAAGAATGAAACAAGTTAATTAAAAGTGCATAGTACTGATCTAAAATAACAACAAACGATTACGTGACTATTTCTGAAAAACAATAAGACAAATCGAGGTTTCCAGTGAAAGAAAATTAATAAACGTTAGAATTATTTATGAGTATACACCAGCTTACCCAGTTGACACCCTCTTAATCTCTCACTCACTCTGTCATAAACAATCAAAGCAAAACAATCCTACTTAGTTTTGCAATCGCGATCTAATCCCGGAGATCAAAATACTATCTTTTATCTCACTCAAGTCTGCAAAAGGGAAAGCAATTACCATATAAATATGACAGAACAAGTCCTCCTCTTTCATTTGCCTCAGTCGGTGTCAAGAGTCCTTTTTAATGCGAGATTAACACATCATGTTATTAAATTTTACCTTTTCTTTCTTTTTTTCTCTTCCACCCTGTAATCGGACTGTCACGTTTCTCCGAAGGCCCCATGTGGTCAAAAAGGAGGGAGGAGGGGGATATATTAAGTGCCGCGTCTGTTCTTCATTTTTGCAAAATGTTTCCTACCATTTGACAGAGGTTGGGGGATGACGTGTCAAAACCCGGGCGGAAAGTTTTGAGGATGTAGATCACAAAGCGGAAACAGTTTGCGATTTCTTTTACTGTTCGTTTCTATTATTTTTTTTTAAAGGTAGACTTCTTGCTCCATTTGCGTGGGCGAGATGTCAAATTTGTCTGACCATAGCGGAATAGAATAAGTGATATAAAAAAAATAAAAGGAAAGAATTTGATTTAAAATAAAAAATAAATAACAAGTGGGAGTCTAGCGCTGTATTATTTTTTTGGGTGAGGCCAAACCTATATTCCAATCTTCAGTTGATTGTCAACCGATGATGTACTGGAATAAATGAGTAGAAAAAGGGTTAATGTATCTATTTGGGTGACATGTAATTAAATGATTCTGTTTCAAAGATTTACAACTGAAGTGTTGTCATCATCATCATTATTATTTATTGTTTTGGATAAATAAATCAATTGAAGTTCGTTTCATGATGTTTGTAAACATCTATAGAACTCGAAAGCAACTCGCAAACATTTTAATTTATTATAAGTAATATAATAGCAATATATTTACAGACAAAATATGAAAAAAACATGAAAAGTGAAGTAAAAATTTTGAAATTAATAATAAATAGTTCAAAAGATTTGTTGATATGTACGTGATGTGAATTAAAAACGGAAACATTATCAGCTAGGGGAATAAAGACTTCGGATGAATAATAGGGGAAAA
Organism: Argiope bruennichi; assembly: GCF_947563725.1. Taxonomy (NCBI): domain Eukaryota; kingdom Metazoa; phylum Arthropoda; class Arachnida; order Araneae; family Araneidae; genus Argiope; species Argiope bruennichi. The sequence continues at coordinate 84,303,770 of NC_079157.1, read as the reverse complement.
AAGTTAAAGCGCGATAATAAATAAATGATGCAGTTTCTTAAGTCCATACAGCAAGTTGTATTTGAGATAAAATATCTCGATTCTCTAAGAGTATTAGCGATAAAAGAATTTCTTCATTTTCATTACATATTTTTGATTGATATTTTTTAAAAAATTTAAATAAGTTGTTTCAGCTAAATTGAAAATGACTGTAAAACAGCGAAGAAAATCCATCAAACCACAGATTTTATTTAACAAGTTAAGTGCGTTCGACATGTATACGACAAATATTTGCGCAATTATCAAACTAATATAATTAAAAAGAGAATTTTTTTGTATTTTGAAACAGTGTGAAAGTCTTTTTCTTTTGTACAAAAAATTTTTCTCCTCTAATGTATATATGTGAAAAATCCATTCCTGTAGAGCGTTAATATCCCCATAGACATTTATCTTTGTTATTAGTAGAAATTGAGATGAAACTTGTATTTTCTTTTCCTAAGTTCTGTATTTTTAAAATATATAGCACGAGTTTTAATACCGAGTTTTCTACCTTCTTTCACTTTTAAGCAGTAGGCGTTTTGAAGAGTATAACCTTAATTTTCCACTCGAATTTGAGAAACATAATTCTATAACTAAATTTTATTTTTGTGCTTTTGCTATTCTAAACAACAAATTCGTGTAGCTCAAATGACGTGTACACAAGAATTTTAGTAATGCCAATATCATTGGGAAACATATGGAAAACGAGAATTTTGAAGCAAAAACAGAGAAATAATTTGACTTACTGCAGCTGTATACATATTGTTGTAATAATTTAGAAATGTCAGCATTTAATGCATGTATGCATTGCAATATTATTCATCCTTTTCTAATGTCAGTACAACGATGATTTGTAGGCAAGTTCTCCCTTGCAGGATCGGTAGGTTCTAGGTTCGAAACTCAATTTCCATCAGTGTATTTGTGTCTTAGCAGCATGATGATTACAAAATATTTCTCTGATTTCAAAAAAAATTATTGTTAAAAAAAACTATTATAATTTAACATGGGGTTATTTATATAAAGAATGTTGTAAATTTTTTAATAAAATCACTTATGTCATGGCGATATTCTTGCTAAGTGTTGTATTATATTTTGGCTGTCACACTAAACACAGCATCTGAGACGCTAACTTTGAGTGCATCAATATCTTCAACTGACTTATAAACACTCTATCCTTTATGAAACTCAGTAATTAACATTGAACAATAATAGTTAAATTGAATTCGTAGAAGAGCACATTAAAAACGTTCTCTTTCGTTGCTGCCGTTTTGATGATAATCGAATTCAAAACAACTATTTCTGCATTACCCGTGGCGCTGCACTAAAAATTTTTTAAGAAGACTATTCCATAGTAAAACCTTTATAGTAATATGTTCAATGGCTCTTTTGTAGTCATTTTTTAATCAGGGAAATATCACCCTTTTAAGATCACCCTAATAATATTAAATGTTTAACCCACACAAAGTCGAATGTCTTATATCTTCCCGTTGTAATGTGAAAGCTTGGAGAGACAGAATGCCAATATAAATGTCATTTATATCATATCCAAACACTGCCAGATTGAATTTCGAGTTGCTTCATGATAGGATGTTACAGCTAACTAAAATCACTGTATAGTCTTAATATCAGATCGGGAATGTATCAGCTGATTTGAGTAGCTCTGAAGTTATCAAATCTCTTGAATCGTATAACATCGTAGAGTATCAACAGAGAAAATTTTTTGAGCATTTTTGTCAGACCTAATTATTATTCAAGTCGCTAGATGGCGATAGTCTCCATAATCTATGAAAAAAAAGTCTTTCCGAGGTTTATGTAATTATATACTACTCTGGGATTTGGTTGATGTAGTGGCGTAGCGCCTCTGGTATCAATCTGAAGTGGCATCAACAAGCAGTGGTAGACGCAGGCAACGCGCATTATGAATCTTCACCTTTAAGAAACTGGCCTATTTAATTTCATATTTTTGCATAGCCTTTTCATTATTTTTTTTTAAATTTGTAATTTTTTGAAAATACAGATGTTTTATATAGTTATTATTTTTAACAACTCAACTTTCAAGTTTGCTCTCAATATTCTGTAAGTAAACTTGTGTCTAATTACCGTTACTTTTTAGTGAACATACCTAAACAAAGTGTTATTATTATACTTTATAATTCTTAAAATTTGTATTTTTTACAAATTTATTTCTGTATTAAGCTAATAGCATTTAAACCAGCTTGTTTGTGAGAACCTACAGAGTTCAATTATTAAATATGTCTAGATGGAAAATAGTCACTGTTAAGAGGATAAAACATAATTGTATTTATGACCCTTTTTTAAGCAAAATATGTAAAAGATGTAAAATGATATCAATCATGGACGTAATCTATGTTTACTAATGCGCAAAGTAGTGAAAAAAATCTCATCTTTCCTCGGGTGCTGCTTTCACAAGACTATAATTTGTAGAAATTGTTTGGCAATACAAATTTCGACGATCACATTCTCCTGGCAAAACTATAGCTTTTTTATTGATTTTAATTCAGTTTTTAATGTAAGCAGTCCTTAAGAGACAAAAAATTTTATAAACTAAAATTAAGCAATATTCGATTGCGGTCACCTTCAAGTGAACTAGCTACATTTTTGCGCATATAAAAAAAAAATTAAAAATAATTTTAAACAAAATAAACCCATGATAAAAAAAAAATTAAGGCATTTTGAAGACTTGTATACACTATTTACCAAGCTTAATGAATTATGAGTGAATCAACTAGTTGTAAAAACAAAACAAAGCAATGGAAACTGGCTTCCAGAAACTTTTTCACTCACTCTCTCACAAATATACGTGTGAATTATTATCAAGCGCATATACCACTCAGGTTAGTTTCGAAAAAGTCTGATAGTGTGCGATCTTTCGCGATTTTTTGGTGATTAATCGCTAGTAAATGGTGTGCATTTGATATAGGTATCAATTGATTTCAGTATACAATAATATTTACCATGTATGCCCATTTGTGTGTGTTGATGTTCTATAGAATAGACAATTTGACCTACAGCTACCAAACTTGACATACATATATACTTTATAGTGCGCATGTGTGGAGAGATGTTTAGACAGTAACGTAATAAAAAAAACCATACATAATAATTTCATTTTATTTGTCGATCTTGAAAACGCTCTAAACTTCTGGGTAAATTAGTCAACATGTATTGAAAAAAATTGTAAATTTATATGTACCATAAAATGTGTGTGTGTGTGTGTGTTTTCATAATGACATTGCGCATGTTAAGAAAATCGTTTTTGGGTTTATTTATTAGTATTATGCCATTTTATATAACGGGAAAATGTGAATGTGTGTTTAGGTAAAGAACTTTTCCAGGTGGATGAATTTTGTTTCAAATTCGATTCAAATCTACAGCTTTGATATAAAAATCTTATATCGAATTTTGTCAACATTTGCAACATATGCAAAGGTACTATTGAAAAAAAATGTTTTTTTTATCTTTAGAAGAATTAATTCGTCGGTTTTCATCAAAATCTTGTTGTCAAAAATTTTTGATGACTATGTTATTTTCTGTGTGAAAGCACCATGTCCGAGAAATTATCATTAAAGTCTTAAAATACTTCAGAAGTGCTACTATTATTTGATTTCATATAATGTTTTTAATTTTATATGTGAATAAGCTTAATACCTCGCACCTCGTATCTCAAATATGCTTCCACAAAATAGCCCGTTTTGTTTAACTTATTATGACTCGACTGGAGTATACGTTTTGAAACTAAGTCTTGACGATTAAGTCCTGAAGGAAACCCTGAACGATAAAAATCCAAAAATTTGACAATGGTCTTTTGTTTCATAGGAAATAGCACATTAATATATCTAGCTCTATCTCTTGACTCTATTTCATTCCAATTTTACTTGGTTCACATTCTTAGTAATAGATTAAGAGATAGGCAGTTAATATTACGATGGATTTCTTTAAAACTCAGAGGCACATTTAAATTTGTCTTAATTAAATTATATGTTAAATTTTGGTAAATCGATCGTTCCTTTTTTGAGTTGGCCAGTCAGATTTTACATACAAATATTTTCTCTTTCAGGTACTTGGTTTAAAGTTTGCTGGATATCTGCAATTTTGAAATAAAGATTACATGTATAGTGTAATTCTTTTAACGTGTTCTGTTTTCGTATTCAAAAACAGATAAATATGTTACCAAATAAGACTTTTCGAGGATTTCGGAGATCCATCAAAATTAATTCCGTTGTTTGTTTTTTTTAAAGAATATAGCACTTTTACTTTTTGTATACAAGGTTTGAAAAGAGAAAATATTGTAATCGTCAAAAAAAAAAAAAAAAAAAAAAAAACCTTGACAAAGAAATTTGTCAAGGTTTTGACAAATTTCTACGCTTTAGACCTCACCAAATCCAAAAAATACCTTTTTTGGAATTGTGTCTATCTGTCTTTGAACACGATAACTCAAAAATGTTTTGAAGTAAACAGATGAAATTTGGTATATTATTTATATTCTAAATTTCTATCAAATTTTGAATAAAATCCATTCAGAGAAAATCCGTTCTTCCGGTTATTGAGATATATGTTAACTCGATAAGTACAGTCTGAAGAGAGTTAGATAGTTAAAATTTGATGTACAAATAAAAAATCTGGTGTAAAAATATGCGCCAAATTTGGTATTAAACTCGTCAAGGGGTTGGTCGTCTATCGGTCTGAACTTTCACAAGCATCTAAATATGACAGCTTTAAGCAATAATTAAAATAAAGGAAATTTGGTTTTTTTGATTTTTTTTTTACTATAATTTTAGTTGTGTGTCAAATTTTGATAAAAATTGGCAGGAGAAATGGCGTCAAAAGTACCCATTTGGTTTTCTGGTACTTTTGCACTATTCGTACCTATTCTCCAAATATCGCACTCTAATAAACTCTTTCGTTACTATCGTTCTGCCGTGGCATACGATTATCAATACATAAATACATTAATCGGAAAGTATACTAGAAGGTTACGAGGAGATTATTACCTTGGTCTTGTATATGAGAAAGTGTAAAGAAAGAAAACCATGTTTATGCACATTTATATAACATGAGTCAATGATCTTTTTATTAATTTTGAGTTCATTGTTACAAACAGCACTTAAAGTATGTTTAATTTGCTATTTAAAATTGAACCAATTCTAATTCATAGTTGAACAGATAGGTAGACTGACTGAATACCGTATATAGTTCTTTGAAAATGTGACACTCAACTTTTACATAACATATTGTTTATAAGCTGATGTATTATTTGTAAATACTATTTACCCGTAATTATCAAAATAATAGAAACATCTGTGAATAAGAGGCATTTAAGAAAGTGCTTCGTAAGCAGTAAAATATGTTATCTTAGCTATCAGTTTTTTAAATCTAAAAAAAGTAAAAGGATAGGATTATTAGATAGTTTTAGCGAAATTGTACACGTCTTGATTTCTTCTTCTCCTTTTTTTTTTTTTTTTTTTTTTTTGTCAAAAGCATAAAATATTAAACCGTATAAGCTTACAAAAATGCAAATTGTAGAGACCCGACTAGCTGGAGCAATTCTGACCGGAGCATCCAAGCATTTAGAATCTTCCTGAAGTACTGTGTCTAAAATCATGACAGGTCTGCAAAGCAAATTAGTGGGCGAGGGAGAAATTAAATGAAAGAGACCGAAGGGGATTGGAGCGTATTGTAATGTCTAAAAAGAAAACAAATGGCTGCTAAAATGGTCGCAGATCTCAAACAGCATCTGCATTCTCCAGTGTCAATTAGTTATGAGGTATCTTCATAAACAGAAAATTTAGACAGAGCAAAATTTTTCCAAGTTACTTGTCATAGATGTTGATGCCAAACATTGTCTATAATACTGCTATAGCCACAAAAAAAAAACCCTGATTAATAAGCGGGACGCAGTTATATGATCAGACAAATAATTTTAATAAATTTCCCCCACACCAGGATGGGTTACGCATTTAGGAGAAACTTGAATAAGCGTATGATCGTGATTGTCTCTTTCTAATTGTCGAGTATGGAAGTGGGTCCTATAGGGCAGTCATGTTGTGATTTTCCGCTGGCCCAATTGTAACCCTGAAAAGAAGAATCACTCAGGCGAAGTATAGAAAAGTTTTGGTTGATCTATGATATAAACTTTATTTTTTGCTGGAAAGGGAATTTTCCAGGATGATAATACTCCTATTCAGACAGCGGAACTTGTCTAATCGTGACTTGATGAACGCAAGGATGAAGTGAAACATCCACCCTAGACCGCACAGTTACCAGACCTCAATATAATCAAACCGTTATTATCTGTTTTAGAGAATTCAATCTAGAGTTTCAATCTATTTTCCACCGACATCTCTATGGAAACTTTCAAAATATCCCCATGAAGAATGGTACTATAATCTTCTAAACATTATTCAATACTTGTAATATTTGATTTTCAGACGAATTCAAGCTGTATTACATGCCGAAAATAGTCGAACGTCTTATTAATAAATATTTTTTATTTGTTTGCAGTGCTTCCATTATTTTGATAACCTGCAAAATGCTCACTAGAGCATGTCGTTGGACACAGATATGGCAAGTTTCAATATGGCAAGTTTCTTTTGGGACAAGGGGAATTCTAGGTGCTCCTAAGAAAGGAGCTTTTCAACACTTCGATTTGAATTTGAATCAAAAATTGATATAATTTTTAACTTTTTCTCAATGACTTGGTAAAAAATTACAAAAACTTATTTTTCCATAAATTTAAAATCGAAAGAAAACCTTTTTTTTCTATGTAATATCAATTCTATATCCATACATATTTTTATCCAATTTTGATTAATACTTTTGATATTTTCAATTAATTTTATTTCTGTGCTTTTCATTGTTTTAATAGCTGCATTTGTACGCATGTATGTTGCAGCGAGAAATCATTTTTGTGCACACGTTACCTTAGTATAAACAAAAGTCATTGCAGCAATGTATGTATATAAGTATCACGTTCCCCACCTCTTCCTAAATGAAATGGCCAGTTTCAACTAAACTTTATACACCTATTCTTTAAGACAAAGAAAGAATATCGTAAATTTTTCAAAATGCAACAGTTAAATAAATATTCAATTAATTGAAAATCAACCGAAATTTTGATGTTTTCTGCAACCATTTCAAAGCTAATTTCCTTATAAGAAATATTTTAATATTCAAAATTTCACCTTTTCAGTAATATTAATTTCCTTTCTATGCAATTTCTTCAGAGTGTTATTAATTTTTTATTAAATTTAAAGCAGATGATTTTAAAATATGGCAACCGTAAGATTCTGATCAACTTCTATCACTAAATTTTGCAATTTCTGCTTCATATATCTTTTGGAAATTTTTATTGGTTTAAAGAAATTATTTAAAGATACCTAAAAGAATTGAAAGAAAGAACTAATATCTTTCTTCAGGTGATTAATTGCAAGTGACTAAAGCCGAAAAGCAATCAGTCAAATGATGCGATATAAAAAAAGGATTGTGTGTGTTATAATAATTTATATAATCATTGAAGTTTTATACATGAAACTATTTTAATTCCGAATGACGCCAGGTATATTAATTAATAATATTATAATTATAAGTAATATATTAAAAGTAAATTCGTAACCTTAATATAAAGATCGTAATATCAAACCTAAAATATTTTTTTTTCTTACCAGAAATTTGAATCTCTTTTTTTTAATTCAATAATGTTTAGCAAAAACGGTTATATCAGAAAATATCTATTTTGAATTTCAATTTTTAATTTCTTAAATGCATTCGTTTCGGTCATTTAGATAACTAGTTGCAATGAGAACGATGAATTTTAAAAGAAAACTTTAACAATTTGAATCATTTCTCTCTTCGTTAATCAAATAAAATGAGAAATTAATTTTGAAGAACTAAAACGACTCTTCAAAACTTCACCACTCGCTTTATTAACGTTTACTAATTCATTCAAATTCTTTTTCGTATTATTTCAATTTCTAATCTATCTTAATCATTTTCCATTTTAATTCCTTTAAATTAAAATTAAATTTCCCGCACATGGCAAGCGACTTGATTAAATCCGCAAGTTTCAAAAGATATTAATTAATCTACTTTCGCCCATTTCCTTTTAACTGCAACCGTATTTCTGTTCACGTTCGAATTAGCAATTTATTTATTTCTTTGATCTGTTTTAGAAAAGCGTTGGAACATTTGCGATTTTCCGTGCACGATGGAAAAGATGATGGAATTATCGTAGCAATGAGCGTTTTGCTGAAAACTAAATCAAGAATTGTTATTTTATTCTCAAGGCTATTTTAAATATTTTTCTGCCTCTGATTATTAATTGGCATATTCGCTCTGTTGAGATTGCTTTGTTGAGAGGAGAAATTCGATTAAGTCGAGAGAGATGTTCTTACTTATTTTAAATTCTCTTCTCTGTTATGAATGAAACAGATTAACGATAAATTAAAATTGCCTCTGAACGTGAGCAGATTGAAATTGTGATTAATTAATTCTCTCTCTCTCTCTCTCTCTCGGTGTGTGCAGTTGCTTTTTAGTCCATAATTTATTGGGGTTTTTTTATTAGAAAGAAAATCTCTCTGCAATGGAATGAAATAAAATTATTTTCATTAAATGAGTTGTTGTTATGAGAAGCTCAAAAATGTTAAATATTAGTAATGTAATATATTAAACGTGTTCCTATTTTATATTCAAAATAAAGAATAATTTATCCATTTAAGACAAACAGCGGGAAATAATTATAAAAATTTTTAAAAAGTAAATGGCAGATGTATTACAAAAAAGCAAAAAATGAAATTCTAACAGCAACCACCAGGATTGTCGCCCCAAAACTCTCTCGCATATTCACTAATACAGGTGTTTTCCCAGAGGACGCCTTGCATGGCTTTGGTATACTATAATTATGAAATGCTAACTTTTTGAATGCGTGAATTTAGCATTTTTATTGAAACTAACGTGTGATCCTTAGGCTTTCTTTTTGTGATTACTCCCTTGCATGCAGTTAATTGTATTCCAAAATCGAATCTGTGCTTTAGACACATTTTTCTCAATCGATTGAAACAAAGATTTGACACAAAACTTCCCAATCGATTGAAACAAAGATTTGACACAGAACTGCAATTGTAATCACGAAATCCCGTACCTAATTTGATATATTTAAGTCAATGAGTTTTTAAATAATCGCTTTTATATGTTTCTGAAAGTATAAACTGACAGACAATCAATTATTTATTGGATTTGGCTCAAAATTTGACGGATGTCTGCATTTTAGATGTTAAATCTGTATATCGAATTTGATCCATCTAACTCTCTTCGTTTTGTAATTATCATCTTAATTTTTATTGAGACAGCAGGACAGACAGATTTTCACTGGAAGGATTTTGCACAAAATTTGATAGAAATCTACAAACTTGACCTAAACACCGTATACCGAATTTCATCCGTTTAACTCAAAGCGTCTTTGAGTTATCTTTGTCACAGACAGACGGTCATTTTTTCGAAAATGTGTTTTAGAGCTCAGGGAGATTTAAAACGCGCAGATTCGTCAAAATCTTGAGTTCGAATTTTTTTGACGATTACTATATTTCTTCTCTTCTTCCATAGAAAGTAAAAAAGACATTAGTTTAGATTATTGGAATTTAGACAAAGAATTTCTTAGATTATTTATTATTGGAATTAAAATTTCAAGGACACAGATTAAAGCATTATGGAGAAAAACTATTTCAAATATGAAACGGTGGTACATCAAGAAGAAAACCAGAAACAAATACCCTTCGTTGAAGATTTCATTACAGCTACCCAGCAAGAGATTAAACTATGGTGTTGTGTTGATTAAATTTTAATTCCATACTAATGGCGCCATCTGTCATCTGGTTAAGAATTTGAGAAAAAAAATGATTTAAAGATTCCAAAATCTTTATAATAATGAATTCTAAATTAAAAATTAAAGGATAGAAAACTGTTGAATAAGTTCTACGTTTTAGTAAATCAATAAAAATGTATCATTTAAAGCATTCCTTCGGTTTATAAAATCACTGAAATGAATAAGATTGTATCGGACTACTACTGGCGATAATGTTATTTTTGAAAAATTGTACTCTATAACTTACTAAAAAATTTCTTAATTGATTCATCAAACAGAGTCTCTGGGAGAAAACACTTTTCATTAAGTGTTTATTTGTCATTTCAACTGAAAAACTTCCGTAACTCTCCAATTCACCCATTCTTATCATAAAGAAAAGGAAGAATTCAGATAATTTCTATCACTTGTATGAATATTCCATAACAAAAATACTCCAAACCATCTCAGAAAAGAGCAACATCGGCTACTTGGGAACCATGGCTTGGATAAACCAAAGCTCACAATAAAAAAGGCACTTTAAAAACACGAAATCCTTCCCTAAACCATTTCCTTCCTCCATTGCGACTCGCTGCCATGAATATACAAAAACGGCGTGAAGTAGATGGGGTTGGGCCCTTGTTTTCGCAAGCGATATTTCGAGGGCTCTTCAGAACCGGGTTGGATAGGTGGATCGGGCCCACCAACCTTTACCGACTACTAAAGAAGTTTCAACACTGTCGAGTGTTAAAGAACGGCGATAGAACAAACAGAAGCTCTTTTATCGTTTGCTCTTTTTCCTGCCCCCCCCCCACCTGATCTCTTCGAAAAGAATTGAAGTGAATGGAACCGCATGAATGGATGGAAGTTATGAATGAAATAGTAAGAGCTTGAGTGTGAATGTGTGGCTACTAAAAACATTACATTGTGGGAGATAGACGAAAGCATAGGAGGAAAGGGGGTCTACATGGAAAGTGTAAAATGTTTATTTATCTTTTCTATATTTATTTATGGTATCCTGAAGTGCAATATTCTGGATTGTTCATGTTTAAGTACTTTAATGTCTGTCTGAAGAAGAAATGATGCATTTAACTCTTTTTTCATATCTCTTCAGCTTCTGTAGAGGGAAACTAAATTTTGTTTCATTATTTTCTTTCACATCCCTGTCCTTTTTCGTATTCATTTATTTACCAACCGCCTTTGACGATCAATTGGTTTGGTTTGAAATATCGTTGGTGTTCTTAAAATAAAATCCCTTATGTATAATTTGATCTTTATGATCTCCTCTAGAATATATATTTGAGCATCAATTTGTGCAGATCTCAAAATCGTATTATTTTAATAGCTTTAAATTTGTTTTATTCATCGTATATATGAACCATCTTAAGGTATCCGAACACGTTAAAAAGATCGGTTTTCGCTAAAAATGACATTTTTAAAAAGTTCTTTTAGTGGATATACCAAGATATATAATATATTCTTGGGCTATCCAAAGCAGGTTTACTTTTATCTCTGAGTTAATTAGAAGTCAAGATATTAATATCTTCTTAATGATCGGTATACCGGAATTGGGCATTTAAATAACTGGGAGTACCGATTTGAAGGGCCAAAAACATGTTGAAAATTTGTATAAATACAAATTTAGTTTTAAATACAGAAAAGTTTTTGCACTGCAGAATGCAAAATGTCAATGAGATTTTCAACGGTGTTTTGTGGACATCTGTAATTAAAGATGTCTTTGTTGAGCTCCGAACCCTCAGATTAGGGACATTTATGTCTAATACATTTTAATAAAGGTTTTATAGGATCATTGAATATCCTTAAGGTTATTGGTGTGTATCCTAGAGCAAATGCAATTAATGCATTTGCTGAACTCGACAAAGACAGAATAAATGAATTTAGGCGGCATTCACTGCTAAATACAAAAATTGCCAGAAAAAAATGATTAAAAAAGGGAAATTATTAAAAGCTAAGGAGGAAGAAGGTACAACCTATAAATGTGGTGAATTTTAAGTATGTACAAACATAATTTATTATTAAAACTTTATTATACTTTAAATGCATTTTTCTAAAAACTGATTTTCACTCATTTTTTGCTCACTTCGAATCAAATAACTCAGAATATACTTATCATATTACTATGAAATTTAGTGGACTAAATTAAACTAAAAGAATTAACTAAAAGAATTTAGATTGAATGAATACTTTTTTAATTTACAGCCTATTGTTTGAATAATGTCATAAATTTACTAAAAATTTCATGATAAAACTTCGACTGGCTCTAAATTTTTTATTTATTATTATAACCATACGTTTGTAGTTCATTCCCTAGAGAAAATTATGTAGTTTATTATGGTATAAGTTTTGTTCGGATAAGAGTAATAGTTTTTGTTGTAGCCAATTTGAAGTTTTTTTTAAGAATTTGCTTAAATTTATACTATTAAAGGCCAATTTAAAAAAAAGTATTAATGCTTATTTCAAATATTTACATCCTATTACTAATTTTTGATAGACCTAAACCCAGAAATATGATTAAAGTATGTCTACATTGTGTTTTTCTAAAAAAGGGCTCCGAACGTGTTCGGATACCTTAACCCTTTAAAGGGCTATTTTTTCTTGTCATATTATGTTAAAATATTTTTAGGCTTGAAATTAGAATAAGAAAAGGGATTCATTTAGCTTATTAGATAAATTTAATTTTATTCATTAATTAGGTTAAGTAATAATTAAGTAACAAATCAAGACACATCATTTTGTGTAAGATAAAGAACTGAAGCCTCTAAGTTTCTTTCTAAAAAAAATTTGTCAGAACTGATGCCAACCTACATAAATTCATACAAAGATTGATAAATTTGGTGGGAAGCATAATTACCACGGCCCTAGAAAAGGTTAATTGAATCAAGTTGAATGACATCATAGTGCTAATGAAAACGTAGAATTCAAGGTTATTGATATCGAAAATTTTACAATTTTATAATTTCACTCGCTCAGTTTTCACTAGACGCTTTTGACAACACCTGGTTCACAAGAAGAGTTAATTGCATTTAATTTAAATTAAACCTCTTATGCATAACTTCGTGTCCATGATTCCGTCAACAAACTATTATTAAACGTCAAAACGACTTACATATGTTCTTTTCATTATGTACATCAGCGGTTCTTAACCTATGGGTCGCGACCCAAAATTGGGTCGCGAAGCATATTTCTTGGGTCGCGCTGAGTCGAACCAAAAAAGTTAGTAATACACCAAATTTCAGACATTTTAGAAATGACGACTTGAATAAATATCAACAATCGAAAATGAATGTGATTAACAAGATCAAAAAATATCAGCTGATTAAAAAGCGAGAGCAAAAAAAGTACGTGTGATGATAATAACGGTGAGAACTAAATGGAGTCAATTTTATCAAATCAAGAACTCTTAACTGTAGAATTTTCCGCGAACTGTGTTTCGAATTTGGTGCGGAATACGAACATTTATTATATTATTCTGAAGTTAGATGGCTGTCCCGAGGCAAAGTTGTTCAAAGAGTATTATCATTGCGGACAGAGGTCGAATTATTTTTGAGGGAAAAAAAACACCCATTAGCATCTAAATTCTCCGAGTTGAAGTGAATTACTCAAGTTGCTTATTTTTCAGATATTTTATTTGAAATAAATAATCTAAATACGTCTATGCAAAGACGTAATCATACTATTATTGAATTAACTGAAAAAATTACATGTTTTAAAAATAAACTCAAATTATGGAGAAATAAGGTTGAAGTAAAGATACTTGCTTCATTCCCGACTCTTAATTTACTTGTTGAAGACAATAATATTGACATCACAGATTTTGAAATACAGAAAATTATTATTAATCATTTAGAAAAACTAATAGCAGACTTGGATCGATATTTCCCTGCAGACGATGTTTTCAAATATAATTGGGTTCGAATGCCATTTAATTTTGATGTAAGTGATTTGCATGAGGAATTTGTTAATATTAATTTCAAGAACAATTAATAGAAATACAAAGTGACCAAGCACTTCGATACAATTTCTACAAAAACACTGAATCTTTATGTGCTTTCTGGTTAAAATTAAAAACCGAAAAGCCAATAATTGTTAAAGAAGCCCTAAAAATATTATTACCCTTTGCAACAATATATGTGTGAGGCTGGTTTTTTGGCTCTGTGTGTAATCAAAAACAATTACCGGAACAAGTTAAATCCTGAAATAGATATAAGGTGCTCCTTGACAAGCATTCAACCGAGGTTTGAAGATCTTTCAAAATGTATTCAAGCACCAGGTTCTCATTAAAACAGTATGACTTGCATTTAAAATTTAAAAGACTTAATATATGTATTGATATTTCTTTTCTTTTTTTTTAGGAATAAGTTAAAATGTCAATTATTTTCAAAAAGTTATAAATATATTTTAATTTGGTCAATAAAAATTATTAAAAACACTTGATTATTAATTAAATTTTCCTTGGATCGAAAAGTACTTTTGTTTATCTTTATTATTAAAAAAATAAATAAAAAATTTGTAAGTTAAAAAAAATCACCATCGTAGGATTGAAGATTTTTAAAAATACGATCTAAAATAAAGCAATGAAAAAATTTTGACTTTTTCTCAAATTTGGGTCGCGGCTTAAAAAGGTTAAGAACCACTGATGTACATGAACCTTTCTATTGGAAACTAATCTTATGATATTATAAGACTATTCATGATACAATTGCTTGATTCTCTCTCTTTTTTTACTCTTTTGTAACTTCATTATTTCTATCATCATGTAAATACACAGATATTAAATAACATCTTTCTTCGTTAGCTTTCAACTATGGAAGAAAATCACGCCATTAAATATATATCGAAATATTGAAAGCATTTTGAGTTTCGAGGCAACAATATAATCTATTGTTGAAAATAAAGCAACAAATATTTTTTTAAATATTGTCTAAATTTAAAGAGAATTTGCAGGAATATTAAATTGGTTGAAAAGTTAATTTTTTAAATGATATTTTAGAAAAACTTCTTTTCCCATAATATTTTTGAAAATTATGATGTGAAAAACTTCACGCATATCTTTTAATTTTTAATTAATCAAAATTCTAATTAAAGTTTCAAAAGCGTTCTAAGTCGCACATTTCCACTTTCCAAAGCATATATGTGCCAAGTTTTATAGTTCTGGATCAGACAGTGGTCTGCAAAACACCAGCATACATACAAACGTACCTAGTCAACTTTATTATTAATAGAGATCCTATTAACATCCTCTTTATCAGTCGCAGCAAAAAAATGCGAGGCCCTTTGATAAGATCTCAGCTTCAAAAAAAGTTCCAGGCTTAAAATTTGGTTTCAAACCATCCTGTATATGACTCTGGTGGCCTCTGAATTTGCTTTCAAAGAGGCAAGAGATATGGCATGAAACTTGAAGCGGCAGTACCGAAACAGATGTTATCATCACTGACTAATGATGAAATCATTTAGCTCCATGGCACTTTCTCGTATACGTAATATGGAAAGAAAAATTGTAAAGGTCAAAAAATTCAAATTTGAGAGTTTGATGAATCACCATGTTTGAGATATCCTCAAGTCCAAAACATGCATTTTTGGAGCTATGTGTGTCTGTCTCATTTTATGCCTGTTCGTCGGTGAACATAACTCAAACTCACTTTGAACCAGGCAGTATATGACCTTTACTTCAAATTGTAGATTTCTGCCAAATTTTGAACTAAATCCTGTCATCGGAAGTATGTCTGTTCGAAAATGAGCTAACATAATAACTACAAAACGAAGGGAGCTAGAAGGTTAAAATTTGGTATGCCCGTTTAACATCTAAATTGCAGGTAAGTATCAAATTTAAACTAAAGGCTTCAAGGAATAAATTGTCTGTCGGTCTTTATTTTCAAAAGAATGTAAACACGATAACTCAAAAACACAATGGCTTGCATATATGGAATTTGGTACAAAATTTATATCCAAAACATCTATTCAGTTTGCTGGAATTTGTGTATTAACAGCATCCCAGCGATTAATCGCCAAAATCCGCACTCTGAAAGGTTCGTTCGTAACTATTTGCCAATAGCATAGGTTAAAAATGCATGTTTAAGCACTAATAAATACACGTTAAATGCATTTATCAGAACTAGTGAGAGAAAGTTAAAAAAAAAAAAAAAAAAAAAAAACTTCCATTTTGTTGGGGGGGGGGGAAGAATTCGGATGTTAGATGAGCCATCATCTTTGCCATCTGTCATTATTAAAATTCACTTGGTAGGCTCCAAAATGATCTTTGAATATGTGAGTGTTATCAGAACCAGAAAACCTAGCTATAAAAATGTTCATGTTTTTTATTATGGCTTCTCTGAGCAAGCCTCAATCGTTATTTGTAGATATATTTTTTTTAATCTAAGAACTATTTCAAATACCTACTTTCTCAACAATAATTTAATTCAATTATGCTAATATTCTACAATTTTATTGAAACTGATTCAGCTTTATAGTCTCATCTTTCTTAGTGTCTTCATGTCCTTAATATCTTCATGTGCTATATCTACAGTTTTTAAAAAACTTGAATGAATTTTATTTTTTTATTTTTTTATTTTTGTTAATATTTTTTTCAATTGCAAGAAAAAAAATGATTTTTTTTTTGTTGTTGTTGTCAGTTTCATTAATTGTACTGAATTCGAATAAACGATTCGATTTATTTTTTACTTTTATTTGACGCAGATATACTTTTGAGGCTTGAAATGTACACTTCGATCAATTAAAACGTTTTTTAATTGATCGAATGTATTAATTTAATTAATTTTAATTTTAATTAATTTTTAATTAATTAAAAATTATGCCAGATTTTGTTGTTTTCTATGATAGCTCCTGAAATAAAATGATTGTATAAAATTAATAACTATGCCACCTTAAAAATTAAAAAATCTTTTTCTCTAATACTAATTTGTCACACAAAATTTTGCAATTTTTTTAAAAAAAACATATTTTAGATAATTTCCGACAATAGATTTCAGAATTGCAATAAAATTCATACAATTTCCCTTTTTTCACCAAATTTTAAAGGTACAGTACACTCCCGATTATCCGCGGAATTGGGTGGCGCGGCCGCCGCGGATAACAAAAATCGCGGATAATCCGAAAAAAGCAAAAAACGGGTATAGCAAAAAAGAAAACAGTCATTCCAACTTTGAAAAATCGTTTTATGTACAATAAAACGTAAAATAAACCACAGTAAATGTTTAACTAACGCTTAATATTTTAGTATATCACTCAAAACTAACCTAAAATGCATTTTGTTAATGAAAACAGAAAAGTGCTTTGTGTTTACGAGAGGCGTCAAGGATACACAGAAAAATTAATACATATGTACTGTTTTAATATTGTAATGTATTATGTAATTACAAAAACATAACTGTAAAACTGCACGTTTTTGAAAAAATCAGACAAAAAAAAAAAAAAAAAAAAAACTTTGTGTGGCAGGCGCGGATAATCCGCACCGCGGATAATCGGGAGTCTACTGTACGACTTTTTCCCATTTTTGAAAGCTAGTGAATAAATACTATATGCATAGTCTACTTCAAGAACCAGGAAGTGAAATTGCAATATTGCAAAAGACAATGTACAATCTGAAGTATATAACCCACTCACTCAACTTTCTAACGATAATTTAATGTCGTAGGAGAAGGTTCATGTACACAATCATCAGAACAAATATAAGGCTATTAAAATAACACTGCATGCGTCCTGACATAGGGGTGGCACGTCTTCCCTGTGATCTGGGCGTCCCGGGTTCGAGTCCCGGTTCGGGCATGATTGTTCTGTGTTCTATCTGTGAGGTGTGTGAATGTGCCCCCCTGTAAAAATAAGTGCCATAAGTAACAACAACAACAACAAAAACAAAATAACACGCCTTTAATGTATATCACAGTTTGATGCTCAAAGTTATTTTGTTGAGAGAATCATGAACATGACGTTAAGCATATCTGAAATTAAACATAACCAATATTACCAGTGGATGGATTTGCTGGTCGCCAAAGGCGATTAGTATTTAAATAAAATAGAAGTTTGTCATAACTATAATATTTAGTATCAATAGTCAGTTTTTATTTTCTGATAGGCGTAGTATGAAAATTAATGTAATAACTAATCGCTGCGACCCTTATATTTTGACTAAATGATGTTCCTGGCGTTTCTCGGATTAAAAACCCTTCATGAATAATATTTTTAACGTAAAAATTTTTATACGAAATAGCACAATAAGTATAAAATACTTTTCAAGACATATGTATTGAAATAAATGAACTTAAAAAAAGAGGTAGAGTATCTCAAAATGTAACCCGTCAAAAGAGAACATATAAAATTTCATGTTTAAAAATAACTTGCGTTAAACTTTCTAAAGAATTAATAAAAATCGAAAGAAAAAAATCACAAAGATATAATAGCTATCATAAAAAAAGATAAAATTTTTAGTTTTAAGATGGTGTAAATGATTTCGGAATAATTTCCTCCGCGTTTTCTATGTATAAAAGGTAATATATTAATTAGTTCTTCATAGCTCGAAGTCGCTGCTACATATAATCGATCATCTGCTTCTTTTACTCGCACATTTTTTTAGTTTCCTTGTCTCCATTTCAACAATTGACTTATACCCACATTTAAGCTTTAATAAATCCTTATTCTGAAGCAATTAACAGTCCTGAAAAAAGGTTATGGCTTAAAATAAAACAGAAATCTTAAAAAATAATGATACAGTGTTTCAAAATTGATGTTAATTTTAATATTTTTAATTAAAAAAAATAATAATAGTTAAAAAATGTTATTCATAAGTAAAATTGGCCTCTTTGAAATGATAGAGTTTTGAATTTTAATGTTATATAATGAAGAATTTTTCTGAAATAAAATTTATCATGAATTTACTGTGGGAAAAAGAGGTAACTTTTTTTAAATTAATATTTATTTAATTAATTTTAGAATGCGTAAATAGCAATATTTTTTTTCCTCCAGTCTTAGTTGGTGAGAAAAATTTAATTAAATTTGAGCTCATTGTTAGGAAGAGATATGGAACATATATACTCACACACACATATGCATACATAGCAACAATAACTTTTATTTATATTGAATATCCACTCGGAATCCGAAAAATCCATTTTAAGAATGAGCGCTAATTCAAAAAAGAATAAGCTAGGTGGTTTTTGTGTAAGGTCTTCAAGCACATTAATAAGATTTTAGACGAAATTCGCTAAAGGGAAGTACTATGTGCTTATAAACATATCTAATGAACTAAATGAAAGAAATTCAGTATGCGATTTTATCCTCAGTTCTAAGTATGTATCAGAATTTGGTAGAAATGCACCAAGGAATTTATTGCCTTTCAGTTGGTCTGTTCTTGGATATATAAATACAACTAGCCGCCTTTGGCGACCAGCCGGTTCGCCAATCTTAATGTTCGTTAAAATTTTAATAATTAAATATTTTATGCAATTTCTACTTTAATAGCTTCTTCATCAAAATATTTTAAAACTTCAAATTTTGATTATCATATAATTCATTCATAATATTATAAAGGCCTTCAGTCATAACGTAATATGTATCTCTCTCATTTTCTGTTAGCACCCGTAGAATTTATGCTTTAAATTAAAGTAGAAAGAATTTATCTTCAATTAATATAATAATATTTTTTACTGAAACAAAGCTTTTTTTTATAATCGAATTACTGAAAATAGAGTCACTCAGCGTTTAAACTTTATGGGCACTAAAGAATATCTTTTTTAATTTATGTAATATCTCAAGAGTTGGCCAACAAAATTTTCTTAGATTCATTATGAGCAGATCGATTAATTAACAATGTTTAAATTTAAATGCATCAAACACTAAGAAAATAAAACGAATCGTTTAAAATAAACGGTTGAAAACAGGTTTTAAAAAAACTACTTAAAAAACGATGTACTTAAAACTATAAGCATATACAAAAAATATATAACTAACATAAATACAATTTACTTACAAAAGCATGCAACTAACCCAAAAATAATTTAAATCGTCCATTGATAACGTTGTCATGGCAACAATCAGAACAGAATGCGCATGCGTGAATTTTCTTCGCCGGTTACGTAACGCAAATACGTGATTTTTTCTACGCCAGTTGGGGTAACGCTATGCGGATTAGAAATTTTTAATTTCCTTTATTCTGTTTTATTTTAATTCAAAAGTACTTCAGAATGAATCTGAAAGATTGATTCATTAACAATGTTTAATTTTAAATGCATTAAACATTAAGAAAATAAACAGAACCGATTGAAATAATCCGCCGAAAAATTTTAACCCTAGCCTCATTACTGTTGGGAGAAAAAAAAAACTGAAGCCTTTCTCGTTTGGCGCTGGGGATAATAGAAGATTTTTTTGGCGGAAAAGTTGGCGGTGGAGAAAATGGAAGATTTTTTTGGCGGGAAAGTTAGTTTTTAATTAATAATTAAAATTCTAATTAAAAATTCGAAAAAAGAAACCCCAGGTGCACATTCCCAACCTCCAAGGTATACATGTACCAAATTTGGTAGCTGTATGTCAAACGGTCTGGCCTGTAGAGCGCCAACACACACACACACACACACACACACACACACATTGAGCTTTATTATAAGTATAGATAGATGATAGCAGTCAAGTTAAAGCGATGAATCTTTAGCACATGATTTTCAGACCAAAATGGATCCACGTCCAATCTCGGATCAGATGGGTATAGAATTAGATGTAGTGTAATAATGATTACTTTACTTCTAATAATAATCTCTACACCATATGATGAAATCTACATTAATCCTTAATCTAATAATAACCTCCACACTAAAAACACACTGATGAAAGCTACATTAATCCTTAATCTAATAATAACCTCCACACTAAAAACACACTGATGAAAGCTACATTAATCCTTAATCTAATAATAACCTCCACACTAAAAACACACTGATGAAAGTTACATTAATCATTAATCTAATAATATACACTACATGATGAAATCTGCATTAATCATTAATCTAATAATATACACTACATGAGGAAATCTACATTAATCATTAATCTAATAATATACACTACATGAGGAAATCTACATTAATCATTAATCTAATAATATACACTACATGAGGAAATCTACATTAATCATTAATCTAATAATATACACTACATGAGGAAATCTACATTAATCATTAATAATCTTTACACTACATGATGAAATCTGCATTAATCATTAATCTAATAATATACACTACATGAGGAAATCTACTTTAATCATTATAATTTTTACACTACATGATGAAATCTGCATTAATCATTAATCTAATAATATACACTACATGAGGAAATCTACATTAATCATTAATAATCTTTACACTACATGATGAAATCTGCATTAATCATTAATCTAATAATATACATTAATCATTAATAATCTTTACACTACATGATGAAATCTGCATTAATCATTAATCTAATAATATACATTAATCATTAATAATCTTTACACTACATGATGAAATCTGCATTAATCATTAATAATCTTTGCACTAAATGATGAAATCTGCCTTAATTAATCTCTACATTACATGATGAAATTAAATACGAAATGCCCCATGTGGGTTTCTGTAAGAAGAGGAGAATACACACTCGATGATGGAATTTGATTCTAAACAGTGGTTTTCGGGTATTTCATGATCTGCACGGAGTGTATACGATCTTTCTTAAGATTTTGTGGCCTTGTTTTCTATAGTTTATTGCTTCATTTTTCTATATTTTAAAATATTACCACTGAGAGGGGACCCAGCGACATAAGGTATTATTCTCTCCCCCTAGTATAAAATTGTGAACTCGAGAAAGGCCGAGAATGCCTTACATGGCATTGGCGTGTAGTTACGAAATATAAATCTCTGTCCTGAATCTTGTATCTTTACTAAATCTATAGTACAATTGTTTAGAAAAAAAAATTTTATTTTATTTGTGGCGATAAATGCTTGACATACAATTAATGTACAAGTTTCCGGAAATCAAATATGTATTTTGGTCCCCTTTTTTCAAAGATTGAAATCAAAATTTGACCTATTTGAACTACAGTTCTAGTTAAAAAGTACATATCAAATTTTTTTGCTTGAGTTCCGTGAATTGAGTTCTTCCTGACAAAAGATTCCGTGTCGAATTTGATAAAATTTTATACGTATTTACATTTTAGATTTTAAACTTAAGTGTACAAAATTTTATTCATCTCTTTATATTTTGTAATTATCAAGTTCAATTGCACTCAAACAATCGGACAGGCAGACTTCTTCAGAATGAATTTCGTTCAAAATCTGTCCATATACCAAATTTCACCAATCTAGCCCGAAGAGTTTTGGACGTAATTTTATAAATAAGCTTTTCAAACTCAGGATGATCCGAAATGTAGTGATTTGTCAAAATCTAGAGTTCGAATTTTTTACGATTGCAATTTTTGGAATAGAAATGGGCGATTAGATCTTAAGCTTGCTTATCAATCTTTGTTACTGGAAGAATGTAAGCTAGACTAGATATAGGCAAAAACTTCCTTTCACTAAAGTTTCATTGGGTGGAGCTTTAGTGAATATTGGATATTACATTACATTAAGGACGAAGAAATAATATTTTAAAATAATATTATTTAAGACGAACGTACTTTTAGAATATATTTACAGTCATCTATAGCCACTGTCACATTATATCGACACTTAGTAAATACATACACACACGCGCGCGCACGCACACTCATGTATATATATTGTGTCGGCATTTAGTAGATTTACTTATCAATGGTGCTTATCGTATAGACGTATTCATGTTATTTTAATTAAATAGTTGTGAATATAGATGTCGATTGAAGAGATGCTAAAAACAATGACTTAAAACTTTGAGGGAAGAAAACTTCGAATCTAGTATAATTCGAATAAAAAGTATACTAGAGGCAACATGAAATTAGAAATGAATGCAATTTTTTTTTTTTCATATATATTCCAAACATTTCCTTTCTGTATACTTCGTATACGAAAAAATAACCAGTAATAGTGGTCTCCCAAAAATTTTCTCGATTATTCTCTAAAAAAGATGTTATCCCAATGAACTTTCTGCATAGCATTCGTGTACAACAGTTACGGAATATTACCCTTTGGCATGAATTTAACATTTTTATTGAACTCATTGTGTCATTATTGGCAAGTTTTTCAGTGATTAATTATTGGCGTGTGGTTAATAGTTTTCGAAAATAAAATTTGGGTTTTAGAAACATTTTTCCCACTAGATTGAAGCGAAAAATTTGACACAAAACTATAATTGTTATTACAAAATATCATACCAATTTTGATATATTTAAGACATTGCATTTTTGAGCTATCGCGTTTACATGTTTCTGAAAGTTCAGACCGACAGACGGTCAACCCTTAGTTGTATTTCGTTCAAAGTTTGGTAGGTGTCTTTACTAAAAATGTTAGATCTGAGCTCTTTTCTTTTTGTAGTTGTCGTGTTATCTTATATTCGAACAGCTGGACAGACAGACTTTCTCTGAATGAATTTTGCTAAATTCGATAGAAAACTATAAATTTGGTTTTAAGCCTGTATCCCAAATTTCATCCGTATAGCTCAAAGCGTTTTTGAGTTATCTTTGTCACTGATATACAGATGGACGGACATTTTTCAAAAACGTGTTTTTGGTACTCAGGAGGTCTAAAACGTGGAGATTCGTCATAATCTCGAGTTCGAGTTTTTTAACGAACTATACTTTTTCTATACTTCATATACGAGAAAATAAAAAATACAGTAAATTTAACCGAGATGTTACACGATATAGACACCAAAATGAATGATAATAGCGCAATTTTTTGGTGAGAAATATAACAAAAAGAGATTCCAATCAAAATTTAATGCAAGGAATAATTAATAAAAAAAACAGCATTTAAGACATCTGAAGTGGACCCCAGATATCATGCCAGATGGATGCACCACTTATTACCGACACCTTTAAATTTTGCAAACAAATAGAAATATGAAAGAAAAATATATCAAAACAAAACTCCCAAATACGGCCATTCTTTTCCTCAAAGAAGGATTAGTTATATCGCAATACTGACAAAGCGTGTTCACAAGATTAGGTACATGGCATTTCAACAAATCGCTTCAATATTTCCCAGCATTAGCCAACCATATCCCCCCTCCCCGGGTCTTCCATTGTGGTGCGTTGGCGAGAAAATTGGCCGGGGGAATAAGAAAAAAGCTGCCAAGCTTTATTAAAATACATCCTTAACTCCGGGGCGTCCGTAAATAGAGATTTCAATGTAGTCCCGTTTGTGGCAGTGATAGAAAAGAGAATGAATCTAAAAAGCTGCAAAAGAGTCAAAGGTTGTTTCACGCCTTCGTTCGCCACGGGAGGGCGTTGTGTGACGTCGTGACAGCTGGATTACAAACACCTCTTCCATAATAGACGGAAGAAATCATAACAATAAAAATATTTCTTTGAAAAAAAAAAAGGTTTAGATAAGTAAGCCTTCACTTTGTAGTCAAGGTGCGGCCGGCTGCCATTTTCGCGCTTTTCTTTAGACCGGGGTCCCGTCTTTTTGTCTCGTCTTGAAAAGGCGTTCCATCCTCAGACAAAAGGAGGATGAGTTGACGCAGAAATACGCCGAATGGGAATGTACTCGTGACGAATTGCAAAAGATCTACAATTTGCTCGTGAAGAATTGTTAAGGATTTGCAATGTCCAGAAGAAGAAAAGAAAAAAATAAGTACTTAACCGTAAAAATGTGATACATTTGTAATGACTTGCCGCTTAAGATCTAACGGCGTTTTTCTGCTTGTTCGTGTAATTTACATTCATAAATACAATCAAGAGAGTTAAAGAAAAATAAGCATATTTAGAGTTATGAATAGTGCTCAGAAAAGTGCGAATATTTTGGGTTGGCATAGGAGTTGCCAGCCTTTTAAAAAGGATGGGTATGTGACATAAAATTAAAATTACTCTAACAGAATAATAAAATAAACTTAAGATTTTCAATTTAATTTTGATTTTTAACAATTCATAATCGGCTTGTCAGTAGGGAGTATTTTGAATTATAATCAAGATAAATCTACTAATAATAAATCTGGATATGTGCTCGTGTTAGTATTACGGGTCAAACCGTTTGACGTAGAGGTACAAAACTTGCCACTTCGTAACAATAGAATAAGGTAGAAATGTATATTACAAAGTATTTGTTTTTTGAAATTTTAATTAATTAAAGCAAGTGGAAGCTTGGCGTTTTCCTACTATAACTTTCAAAAATATTGCAGCATAAATATGACTTCCACACCGTATTAGAATACAAAAAAAAAAAAATCGATTTATATAAATTGTTCATTATAATTTTTCCATCTTTAATTCATTTTTAAAAATATATTAAATATATTTAACAGCAACAATGTATTCTATTTTTAAATGAAACTCGAATCGTTTTCCTCATAGCTATTTGTTCATGGTTTTTTTTTTTTTTTTTTTTCCAATGCTGTTGATTAAGATATCAAAATTCGGCTTTTTTATGTTGAATTAGTTTCAGTATAAGGAGTTGCTTGCAATAAAATCTCAGAAATTTTGCAGTACTTATACTTAAATGTTCACTTCAAAATCAAGCAAATTTAAAAAAAAATTTAAATGCATTTATTTTATGAATTATATGTACATTAGTACAAGCTATATACCCACCAAAATTTGAAAATATTTTGTTAATGAAGTCATTAAAATCTAGTTACACAAAATATTTATTTGATATTTTTAGTAATCCCCAACTTATTGCTAAAGGCGACTGGTGAGGAATTAAAAAAAAATTTAATTACGGTGCCGTGAAGGTAAATATGAAATGAAAAAAATATGTAACTGGATAGTTATGATTTAATTGCATTGTAATCTCATAAGATTGTCTCCATTAAAATGATTCGTGTTAATAATAAACAGATTGTGTGCAGGGTTTTAGTGCCTATCACATTTTGAAATACTTTGCCGAAGGAAATATGAACACCAAATTAAGATTTAATTAAAATTAAATACAATTATATTCCTGATGAATCAATTGATCGCCATAAGCAGATAGCAAATAAAAGCATTTGATATATATTTATATATAATATGTAATGATATTTTAATTCTAATTTCAATTTAATTAATTTCCAAGATTTTATTTCAATTTAGCCCATCGTAACTTCATTCTAAAATATTCTCTTATTTAGTGATCCAATTACACTTTCGGTTTAATTAATTCCTCTGTAAAAATAATGCGCCATCAGTGCTACGTATCAAGAGAAAGTGATATCTTCGGTTGCCCTTGAAAAGGTATCAAAAATCACCACATGTATTGAAAAAAAAAAATCTATGTTATATAAGACTAGTGATCATTTGATCGCCATTTTGCACTTCTTTACTTCTGCTTTTGTGGCGCACTGCGTCTTGTAAAATAATCAAGTTTGTCTTCCGGGAGAGCAGAGAGAGAATAAAACGAAATTAAAAATACAAAGTCTCTTCACTGCTTGTCAAACCTGCCCTCTGCTTCAACCAAAATAATATTACATATTATTTAGACAACAGGATTCGAATAACCTTATATATATATATATATATATATATATATATTGGCAATGAAAATTTAGGTTAGCTTTTTAATGTATAGACGATACAAATTATTTGTGGTTTGCACAAAATTTAAATAAATACATTTTACTCTGAAATAAAAAAAAAGAAAAAAAATTGTTGATAAAACATGGCGTAATATCTGATATTGAGATTAAAGTATTCCGTCCAAAGTATTGTCGAAAAAATATCTGTGTCTATAAGGATGCTAAATATCGATAATATATATTTTAAAATATATTGAAGTAAATGATTAAAAGAAATGGTACTGTAAGGGAAGATCAATAAATTATTGAACATATGTATAATTCAATTATTTTGTATAATAATTCAATCACATGCCTTATAGGTATTAGTATATTAAAGTGATATATGCTGAATTATAAATGCTCAATAAGTGTTATATGCTAAATTATAGAGGCTTAATAAGTATTATCTATACTTATATAAAGCTCAATCTCTCTCTCTCTCTCTCTCTCTCTCTCTCTGTGTGTGTGTGTGTGTGTGTGTGTGTGTGTGTGTGTGTGTGTGTGTGTGTGTGTGTGTGTGTTGCTCTACAGGCCATACCGTTCGACCTACCAAATTTGGCACATGCATACCTTCGAGGTCGGGAATATGCACCTGGTGTCCCTTTTTTGAATTTTTAATTAGAATTTTAATTATTAATTAAAAACTAACTTTACCGCCAAAAAAATCTTTTCATTTCCCCACCGCCAAATGAGTAAAGTTTTTTTTTTTTTTTCCCTCATGCTAAAGACGATAGGCTTAAGAAATTTTCGGCACATTATTTCAAAGGATTCTGTTCATTTTCTTAATGTTTGATGCATTTAAAATTAAACATTGTTAATTAATCGATCTTTCAGATTCATTTTGAAGTATTTTTGAATTAAAATAAAGCTGAATAAAGGAAATTAAAAATGTCTAATCTGCATAGCGTTACTCCAACTGGAGAAGAAAATTCACGCATTTGCGTTACCATAATTGGCATTGAAAATTCACGCATGCGCATCGAGTTCAGATTGTTGACAACTATTTTCAACGGATACGGACTTGGTTTTGAAGGCTTAGTATATTTTCGACAGATTATTTCAAACGATTCTGTTTATTTTTTTAGTGTTTGATGCATTTAAAACTAAACATTGTTAATTAATCGATCTGTTCATGATGAATCTGAGAAAGTTTTGTTGAAAATTTTTTGAGACATTATATAAATTAAGAATAATATTCTTTAATGCCCATAAGGTTTAAATACTCAGCGACTCTGTTTTCAGTACTCATATTTTTAAAAAAATACTTCGTTTCAGTAAAAAAAAATATTGTTGTTGTTTCTAATAGCACTTGCCATGGACAAGCTCACTGACGAAGTCAGCGATTTTAAGCCGAGGGTGCGTCTCTTGTTTTTAAGTAGCGCCAACAGTACGTCTTAGCTACTCACGCATCACATTCGCTTGCACAGCCCATTTTTACAGGGGGGGGGGCACATTCACACATCTCACAAATAGAACAGAGGAAGAACAACCATGCCCGAACCGGGACTCGAACCCAGGACGCCCAGATCACGGGGAAGACGCGCTACCCCTATGTCAGGACGCCGGCAAAAAAAAAAAAAAAATATTATTATAATCATTGCAGTTAATCATTTCAACTTTAATTTAAAGCATAAATTCTACGGGAGCTTACAGAAAATTATAGAGATACATATTACGTTATGGCTGAAGGCTTTTATAATATTAGGAGTGAATTATATGACTATTAAAATTTAAAGTTTTAAAATATTTTAATGAAGAAGCAATTAAAATGGGAGTTCCATAAAATATTTAATTATTAAAATTTTAACGTGCATTAAGATTGGCGAACCGGCTGGTCACCAAAGGCGGCTAGTTAAATTATAAAGCAAAAGGAGTGCAATAGATACTAATAAATGCTACGAGCTGTCTGTTTAACGAATGCGTATAAATTAATTAAAAAAATAATTTCCATCATTTTTTTTTTCTTCGTGAGGCATATGTTTCCGAGCGTTCTGCAAAGTGCATTGTAGAAATTTAATGCTCTTATAAAGAAAAAATTCTCTTTAGGAAGTACTTTGGTCAGGAACGTTTTAATTCCAAACACTTTTACTTTTTTTTGAGGGGGGGGGTATGAATAAATTACTATTATTCGACATAAAAGGAAGAATATCATAAAGAAGAAAAGAAAGAGGAAGAAGCTAAATTATCGCAGTTTAAAAAGACTCAATTAAAATGAAAATTAATTTAATTTTAATTATTTTTAATTTAATATGTTTTTAATTTTACATGCATCAATTTATATTCCAACATATTTATAACATCTTCTTAATGTGATTCGAAAATTTTAATCACAAATTCGAAACCAAAGAAAAGTATAAAAACTGATGTTCTTATCTTCGAATGTAATTGCAAGTTCGAGTAATGCTATGAAATCTTTCTTTAAAGAAGAATGTTCAAGATCTCGAATAAATATTATCCTGCTTGCCCAGTGATCTTATTAATAAGCTCTATTAACAGAATATATAATAACATAACAAGATAATATAGAACCACTTGCTAATATTTAGGTAGAGGCCCTTAGAAAACTATGTATTAAAATCTAATATACAGTAATAACTTAATTTTCTTCTATTCGACATGGCATTATTTTACGAATACACACACACGTACAACTTTTAAATGATATTAATAATGCCAACGTGCACGTGAAACTGTGGAGGCATAGCATATTTTCAGTCTGTAATGCCAACCATATAATTGAGTTTACTGAATGCACACATTCGCAGATTATTTTTTTTTTAAACCAAGGAGTAAATATGTCACTCACTAATATCCACTTGCTTTAAACAGAATTTTTTTGCGACTTTCAATTAAGAGCTAATAGGTTTTTTTCGTTCTTAATCTCATTGCCCAAAATTATTGTTTTGATAGCCGTTTGTCAATTTATTGGTGATATTCAGTTCCCACAGGCCCTAAATCGGTTAAATGAAAACAGATCTAAGCATAGAAAAAAAAATCATAACGCATCAACATTTTGATAAGGTACCCCCAAAATCCCCTCGACTCCACCATTTCGCTGCAACAGACCCCTCAGCTGTCGAGTGTCTGTTTTCTCTAACCCATGAATGTAACGCGAATATTAACAGAGAGGGGGGGAGGCAAACCCAAACAAGAGCCCCCTCCCCTCTTCTTTCTCTAGAGGAAGGCACAATGGTGAGTGGGGCCCACAACGGAATGAGGCACAAAAGACCGCCCGTAATAATGATGATTTACTCGCACTCTGTTACGCCCGTTTAGGGCACATTGATTGGTTTACTTTGTGGTGGTAGCCTCAGATGATGATGGGGGGGCTCACAGGAAAGTGGATTAGTCCATGGTTGGGTAAGTGGGCTCCCTGCAATCCTGTTAAAGGAGGCAGCCTCCTCAGGTATCGGGTGACCAAGAAAAAATGCCTCCTCTAAAGAAAACCAAGCCCCCCCCCCCTCTCCCTCTTTACCTTCTGGAGGGGGAAATGACGTGCGAAAGGTGAAAAGTTTCCAACAAGGGATATTCCACTGGAGGCAGCAGTCCGTGAATCGGTTGCAGTTATCAGCCAATAAAATTGCTTATTTGTTCACAGTAGATAAACGCTATCACCAAGTACAAAGGGAATTTTGTAGAAAAGGAAGTAGCACCTCGGCCTGGCTTGGCATACGGGGGGGGGGGGGTTAACGATTACTGTCCATAAATGATATTTATTTGGTTTCTTGGTTGTTGATGTATGGGATGTGGGATATACATTGCCGCAATATGCTGAGGATTGTGTATTGTAGGCAATTTGATTTTCAGATGAATGGTTCCCTTCGTTGAATTGCGTTAGAGTGAAAACGAACAAACAAAAACAACAGAAAAAAAACCACAGGAAATAATTTCCAGAGTAAATCTATACTAATAATAAGTAAATAATTATAAGTAGTGAATCGGTACTAATAATAAGTAAATAATAATTAGTAAATCTCTACTAATAGTGAATATTCATAAGTAGTAAATATCTAATAATAAGTAAATAATAATTAGTAAATCTCTACTAATAGTGAATATTCATAAGTAGTAAATATCTAATAATAAGTAAATAATAATTAGTAAATCTCTACTAATAGTGAATATTCATAAGTAGTAAATATCTAATAATAAGTAAATAATAATTAGTAAATCTCTACTAATAGTGAATATTCATAAGTAGTAAATATCTACTAATAGTGAATAATAATAAGTAGTAAATATCTACTAATAATAAAGATGAAAGTATGTGTTTGTATTCTACAGGCTAGCTCGTTTGAGTATCGAAATTTGGCATATGGAACTTGAAGGTACACACTTTGTATAGTGAAAATGTACAACTCGAAGTCATTTTTTTAAATTTTATTTCATTAAAAATTAAATTTAATTTTGACCTTTTTATCAAGATAACTTTCTAAAATATTATAGCACGGAAATACATTTTACACAATTTAAATTTTTTTTAAAAATTGGGTTTTATTAACATTAATTTTATAGTCGTGTAATTTTTTTCTTATTTTTAAAATATTTTTTTTTTCTGTAATTTCCAGCAATTATTTTGTTGTCTTGAAATTCAAACCGTTTTTATTGTTTCTCAAATATTGAATCACATATTTCTTTTATTGTAGAAAACTAAAGAAAAAGAATCCCGTTTAATATCTGTAAAATATGCAAGATGAACAAAAAAAGTGAAGTCACAGTACCGTGAATTTAGATTGTAGATGAACCGGTCAGTTACGTTTTCAATGGCTCTATGACGTCATGAAGTCTCCATTAAGAAATTACTTGTACATAATATACCAAACATATGTAAGATAAACAAACACAACTATAATTCTTAACAATTCGACGTGGATCATCTGGAATATTCATAGATTTATATCTAAACTATTTAAATGAAATTAAATATAACTAATATTCCCAGCGAACCAGCTGGTCACCAAAGACAACTAGTATAAAAACGTGCATGTTTGTGCAAGATCATGAGTGTCACGAATGCTTAGATTTTTATTTTCAGATATTACGGGTGAAGAAAACTGGCAAATTAAATGGCATTTTTAATTGACTGAAACTATTCTAATCGATTTAAACCCCAGAACTACAGTTTTATTATTAAAATCCGGTGTTCTTCCAAATTTCATTTATCTTATTCGTTGCGCTTTTCAGTTGCAACGTTCCCATACTTACGGAACGTACAGATCAACAGATGCTTAATCTTTGACGGATTTGATTCAAATTTGAATCGGATCTACGCTTTAGATACTAAAAATGTGTATCAAATTTGGTCAATTTAATGCTTTAAGTTTTGTAGACATTATGTTCACTTGGTGAGACAGACAGGCACACTTCCTGCTGATGAATTATGCTCCAAATTTGATAGAAATATAAAAATATAGTCTAAAAGATGAATAAAAAATTTTAATGGTCTAGCTTTATGCGTTTGAGTTAGATCCAAAATGTGCATTGAAGGGGTGAAATGTCGAGAAAGATCAAAGTATCTAACTCAAATTCTTTCGATTACAATATTTTCCTCTTAGTATATTTTGTATTAGTAAAAGTAGAAATAAATAAATAAAATCATTTACTCATTTGTAATACTATGGCGCCATTTCTAAATCAAGCGTACTAATTCATAAAATGATATCAAACTAATACAAAATATGAAATATTATCATTGAATTTGAAACAAAAGTTTCAAGCAAATGGATTAAATATTTTTTCATGTAATTTAAAAACTTATTACTTATTATTTATTTTCATTTTTAATTTAAGGATATGCTTCGCAAGTAAGCATTTCAAAAACAGTAAAATGTTAAAATTTATAATTTAAACCACAGTTTAATAACTTTTGAAAGTTTATCAAGATCAAAGAAAAAAGCTTTCATGGATATAAAATTGATGTCATTAAAAACATTTTTTTTATTTCAAATTATTATAAAAAAACAATTTTTGTTAAATTGTTAAATAGCTGATTTAGAAAAATATCCTTGTGAAAGAAATATATTAAATTTCAAGTAATTTTTTATTCTTTAAAATTCTAAGTAAAATATTGAAAAAAAAAAATATTTTTTAGTTAATACCTACTATTCAAAAAATGACTGCTTGCCGATAACATACTTATTATAGGTTCAATAACCAATCTTATAGTTTTTTTTTTTTTTTTTTTTTTGCTAGATTGCTAAATTTTGTCACGCAATTTACATACGGCATGCAAACTTAAGATCAATTTATGTTGAAAATGGAGATTAAAAATGAATGTTATTGTGCATAATATAATGAAAATATTTCTTTTTTCTGGGATATTTCTTTGCGTTGAACATTTGCCTCAAATTTACTTCTATCATTTCGCGATAAGTCAAAAAATAAATCGTAGAAATGGTTTAAAATTACGTGTTTCAATCCATGATAAATTTGATTTTATTTTCATCTGTCATTTTCTTCATTTCTTTCGAACAAAAAGGATCCATGAAATCTTATATATTTAAAACTTTTGTTTGTACTTCATAAAATAATTTAAATAAAACGGAATTGTTCTTTTATATTATCAACATCTCCACTTTTCTTTTATCAATAAGAAATTTATCTAGCATCCGGCAAGAAGTCAACCCTAAAAATATTCTAATCCGGTGAAAAAAAGTTTAAAATACTCTTTCTTTCTAATTTTCTTCCTTCAACACTGGTATAAGAAATGTGCAGTTTAGTCGAAAAATTTATAAAATAAAAGTCTAATTTATTTAAATAATAATTGTTTAACCTATAAGGAGCAAAAAGGCAGCGATGGCGGTATAAAAGACAAAACATAACGAAAGGAAAAGAAAGGAACAAAAAAATAGATATGGAAGTATGGAAGACATAACAAAATGAATCATAAAGAAAGGAAAAAGCCATTTTTGTCATAAAAATTAAATTTAGAAATGATATATTTTGTAACTATAAATATGCTTTAACAATGCATTTTGTTACTATTACTTTTGTTGCTATAACAATATATTTCGTTACTATTGCTATTACTTTTTTTATTATAACAATACATTTTGTTATTATTAATATTACTTTTGTTACTCTAACGATACATTTTGTTACTAATATCCTCATTTTGAAGGAAATAAACGGTTTGCATTGAATTGTTCCTGGACAAAGCGCAGTAAAGGCATCCTAGAAGGAGTTTAATATGCCGTCGTTAGTCAAACATCCTCACATTGAAACGGTAAGCAAAAAAGGAAATGGCTTCTCTAACGTCATCTTTGTCCCTTTTAACACAGTTCAAAATTACTTAGTACGTCTAATAATAAAAACAGCTCTCTTGTAGGTAAACTGATCTAACTAAAAAAATATCTACAAAAGTGTATTTTTGTGTTTCATATTAGGATAAAAATTTTAATGGTTTCAAAAAAGATACTTTAATAAAATATGTACATATACTTGTAATAAAATATTAAATGAATTGGGATGCCAATATTTTGATTGCGATTTGAAAAAGTTGTCAATTAGCACACATTTTTTTTCCACTATTGAGGAAAGGAAATTGAATTCAGGCGCAAATATCGCCATTTTATTTTATAATAGCCACTTTTGGCGACCAGCCGGTTCGCCAATCTTGATTCTTGTTAAAATTTTAATAATTAAATATTTTATGCAATTTCTACTTTAATAGCTTCTTCATCAAAATATTTTAAAGCTTCAAATTTTGGTAGTCATATAATTCACTCATAATATTATAAAGGCCTTCAGCCGTAACGCAATATGTATCTCTCTAATTTTCTGTTAATTCCCGTAGAATTTATGCTTTAAATTAAAGTGGAAAGGATTAATCTGCAATTAATCTAATAATATTTTTTACTGAAACAAAGCATTTTTTTTTATAATATGAGTACTGAAAACAGAGTCACTCAGCGTTTAAACTTTATGGGTACTAAAGAATATCTTTCTTAATTTATATAATATCTCAAGAACTTTTCAACAAAATTTTCTCAGATTCATCATGAACAGATCGATTCATTAACAATGTTTAGTTTTAAATACATCAAACGCTAAGAAAATAAACAGAAGCGTTTGAGATAATCGGTCGAAAACAGGTTTAAAAAAACTACTTAAAGAGCAATGTATTTAAAACTATAAGCATATACAAAAAAGATATACTAATATAAATACAATTTAATTACAAAAGCATGCAACTAACCTAAAAATAATTTAAATCAAGAAACATCCGTTGATAATATTGTCAACAATCAGAACACAATGCGCATGGGCGAATTCTCAACTCCAGTTACGGTAATGCAAATGAGTGAATTTTTCTACGCCAGTCGGGGTAACGCTATGCAGATTAGAAAATTTTAATTTCCTTTATTCTGTGTTATTTTAATTCAAAAGTACTTCAGAATGAATCTGAACGATCGATTTATTAACAATTTTTAATTTTAAATGCATAAAACCTTAAGAAAATAAACAGAATCGTTTGAAATAATCGGCCGAAAAATGTTAACCCTAGCCTCATTACTGTTGGGGGAAAAAACTGAAGCCTTACTCATTTGGCGTTGGGAAAAATGGATAAAATTTTTGATGGGAAAGTTAGTTTTTAATTAATAATTAAAATTCTAATTAAAAATTCAAAAAAAGGGACCCCAGGTGCATATTCGCCACCTCTAAGTTATACATATACTAAATTTGGTAGCTGTAGGTCAAACGGTCTGGCCTGTAGAGCGCCAACACACACACACACATTGAGCTTTATATAAGTATAGATTTGTATATATAAAATCAGGTGCTTCCAATGTGGTTAATCTATTTTTATTAAATAATAATCAATCAATATGATTAATCGGTTAATCGCTTTTTCAGGTAGTTATTTTTAGCAACCAACTGGTTAGCCGGGAATAGTGGTTACATTTGATTTCAATTAAATCTTTTATATAAAGCTTCATATCTATGATTCCATGAAATTGTCAGACAATAAAGCAGTGTTATTTTAATTATATTACATCTAATGGAAACTAATCCTCTGGCATCACAGCGATTTTAAAAACTTTAATACCCAGTTCATTTAGCTTCTAACTTTCACGGTATTGTAAACTCATTTTTTTTATTCATTTTCTAAACTACAGAAATATTAAATATAATCTTTCTCTCTCTATTTTTTTTTTTTTTTTTTTTTTTTTTTGTACTTTTAACAAAGGAAGGCAATTGCAAGATTAAATATTTGATGAACAGTTTCAATTTCAAGGTAAAAATGCAATCTATTGTTGGAAATTAAACTCAAAATATTTTTAAAATTTTTTTGAAATTTAGGAACAATTTACAAAGCTATTAAATCTCTATCATTAACAAGATAATTTTTAAAATTTTTTGAAACCGTATAAAATTTGTTTCAATTCAAGAATATAAGTCATTGCGGAAGACTGACAGTAAGCTTAACTTTTAATTCATATTCAAATTATTTGACAGTTATAGGTAAATAGAACTGGCCTGTAAAATGCCAACACACGCGTGCACTCATTTTCTCCTTTATTATTAGTAGAACTAGATTAATAATAACCAATAAATCATACCAACACTGAGAAAAAAAGCTGTAAAATCTAAAATGTTTTTTTTTTATTTAAAAAAATAAAACATTCTAATCTAAAAAAGAAGATGAAATGAGCTTTAAAAAATAAATTATTTGTCTTTATAAAATACTAGAGTGTGTTAAATACAATTTAAAGAACTCTGAATCTATGAAAAACAAGCTGATATCATGACACAAATTCATAACTAAAAAAGTTATATTTAGAAATATTTTAATAATAATTGTTTGCTTTTAAAATAAAAAAAATAAGATAAATACACATTTCTGTTATTTTAAATGTCATGTTAAACGTTAAATTCTATCGAATATAATGAAATTTTAGCTCTCAATATTAAAAGGTGGGATTGTCGACATAATGGGAAAAGTTAATTAGCAAATAACGGATTTCTACTCTATGCAGGCAGTGACAGCTTTTTCTTGATTGATTTGTTTTGAATTGCACGACTTTTATCTTTTAATATTCTAATCAACAGCAAGTGTTTTGTGTTCTGGGAATCATCGTTAAAAGCAATCCAATTTCGTTACTTTTAATATTTCAGAGATTAAATAATCAAAAAGCTTTTTTTATATCACCCACAATTCACAATTAGGGACACATATTTTTATTAAATCACTTTTCATAACTTTTAATAAACTCACAAAATGGCAGTTTGTTCTGGATAGGACTCCTTTTATCTTTTCATTTTTTTTTCTCTCTTTTTTTTGATAGGAAATTTTATTTTGTTAGGTTTGTTTGTTTTATTTTGTTGAATTACAGAATAGTGGAATCTTAATGTTAAATCAAAAATAAAGAATTGTATTGAAACAATATTGTGAATGTAAGAAAGAACTGTTTGTTTTTGACATTGAATTCCAGAACACTGGAATCTTAATGTTATATAAAAAAATAAATTATTGTGTTGAAACAATATTGTGAGTGTAAGAAAGAACAATTTGCTTTTGGCATTGGCTTCCAGAATAGTGAAATCTTAATGTTAAATCAAAAATAAATTATTGTATACTAACAATATTCTGAGTACAACAAAGACTGTTTATTTTTGATACTGAATTCTAGAACAGTGGAATCTTAATGTTAAATCAAAAATTATTATATAAATCTAGGATAGAAGTACAGAAGACAGAAAGTTGGTCTAATCTACGCGAATGATAATGAAGTTTGAAACATATATTCCCCCAGAACACATGTTATGGATACTGTATTTACCTGTCTTTAACCTAACATATACCGACAAAATTACCATTTGATTTAGATCAGATACATCTTTTCTTTTTACTTTTTTGTTGGTAACTTGATTTTGATTGTATAGTCATCTGTTTGGATTTTCTTTTTCATATTTCTTTTGATATTCTCTCCCCCCACCTTTTTCTATTGGTACCATTCTATAAAAAATAAGTTATTGCAAATTGACCAAGTTATGGAAAGATAATGGAAGCCCAAACCAACACAAATTAAAAGATAAGAACAGACAGATCCAAATTATCATTTTTACGTTGTATTTTGGAGGAATATGAATTAGCATAAGATGCATTGTGAATAAATAAATTATTATATAAATAAAATATTATTATGTGAGTGACAAAAATGGATTGAATTTACATTGAATTCAAGAATTGTGTGATCTTACTGTTCAAATAAAGAAACTAGAATATTTTTAAATCCAGGATTGCAAAGATTTAAATAGGGTCCAATCTGGGTGAACGATAATGCTATCTGAAACAAATAAAAGGTTAAAAGAAACCCGATTTCAAACAAATAACCGCCTCCCACCGCTTTGGAATTCACTATGAAAAGCAAACCGTCTTTGTTACATTGCCAAATACTACAAACAGCGAACAATAAATACAAAGCTTCCTTTTTACCATTCAGAATGCATGTTATGTGCATATGTGTTTGCTAAATCATATTTCCTTGAACACACACCGACAAAACGGTCGAACCTCCGTGAAACCGGCGTTAATGCGGTTGAAATCTCCGAATTTGGTCCACAGGTGTAGGTCAAAAGCTCACGACTGGGGGTCGGCGCTCTCCGTATTTGCTGCAAAGTTAGGGATGACAAGTTCGCAGAAAGCACCCCTTTGTGTTCTCATCAACCCCGTTTGTGCGAGTGGGCTGGACATCTACCACCCCGCTAATGGACACCCCTTTGTGGCGATTGTCTGTGAATAGAGATGTCCCGGGAAGATAGAGGAAGGTGGGGGGGGGGGTAAAATAGCCGGTGGAATAGAGGGAATTTGGAATTATGGGGCCTTTGTGTGGTATGTGGCTGAATGTCCAACTTTTAGTCGTTATGATCAGTTTTGTAAAGTTTTGTTGCTCTTGTAAAGAAATTGGCTGTCAATAAAGATGTAAATATTTTGAGGTTGGAAAGTACTTTATTTACGACTTTATTTCGAAATTATTGAAATTATCTTCTAAAAGTATCGAAAAAAAAAGGGGGGGGGTCGTTTCCGTAAAATTTCGATATTATCTGTAATATCTAGGAGATCAAGCTTCCCTCTGTATTTTTTTTTCTTTTGTAAAATCTTGTTTCTTTTCAGAAAAACTATTTAGATACGAATCACGTACTGATTACATATGAATATTTTTCAATCTTACCTCATCTCGCATCCATCAGCGCCATCTTACAAAATTTTGAGGTACCAGTAGGTTATCATCCTATGGCAACAATGCAAATACCACTACAATTTACGAGATGGCACTATATGACATTGTCAGCATGAGAGCAGATAAAAAAAAAGGGACGAATAATTATTTATATAGTTTTTTTTTTTTGTGTATGTAAAATTGGGCTTTATCAGAAAAGATACCTATATAGATAAAGTTAAAAGACAAACTTTATCGAAATATAAAATTTTATCCAGAACTTTAGTGCCGTTTCCGAGATACATAAAATAAATATATATAATGTACAAGAATTGCTTATTTAAAGTCACAAGATAAATAAAAGTGGAAATTTATAAAAATGGCATGACTTGCATGTCGTAGTATACTAATTCAAAAGAGGTAATCTTCAATTTTCCATTTATTCCATTATATACAGTACAAGGAAGACTCAAATTAAGATTTCATGACAATAAATTAATTTCTAATTATTATTAATTAAAAACATGTTTCAATCTACTATGAAGATCATTGTATCAATAGTGTTGCCCTTTCTATTGAATAAAACATTACAAATATTTCATATCCTTTCATTCATTTGTCTCTGAATTTCCATTCGGTATGTTTAATTTATTTTGTGTTAATCTTTAAAAATATTAGTAACATATGTAAGAAATAATATGTCGGATTTTTTTAAAAAATCTTTTACTGCGGTTAGTAATTTTTAGAGAAGTTGAGAGATAAAGTAATTTGATTTAACTGGTATTCTTTTAATTAAAAATAAGTTATCACTGATTCAACGAATTTTATGTGTTATATTGATTTTTAAAAATACATTTTTATCTATATGTGCATTGATATTCCATCGATTGAGTTAATTATAAAAAATGTTTTCAGTTTTCATTTTATTAGTATTTGGTTGATATATCAACTAAGCTTCAAATAAATCAGAATTGTCATGCAATATTCCATTTTTCTCTTGCTTCGCAAACATGCACACGTATTCAAAAAGCCGCATTTGGCGATTAATAACTTGTTCATTTTCAATTTTCGATATTAATATGATGAAGAGATGAGAAATTAAAACGTTGAACAATTTTGAAGTCCGGAAAGTTTAGGTAGAATTTAATTATTTTATTAACAACACGCGACTTGTGGTCTAACATTAGGAATGAATTCATTGATATCAAACACGTATACTTTCCATTAATAGCTGCACTTTTATGTCAGTTGATATTTTAATTTCATTTTAATGAATAAGATATTATGGCAAAATTTCACATTAAATAAAACAACATAATTCAAAGCAGACAGAATGACTATAAAATAACTTTAGCTGTAAAGAAATAACAGTACCTAACACTAACGAAAAAAATGAAACCTAATTTAATTTGTAGATCGTGAAAGAGGGAGGGAAATTAGCTTAAAAAATCATTCAGATTAAGCTTTGAAAAAAAAAAGGACAAAAATTCGCCAGTAAGAGAGATTTTTGGCGCTATTAGAACCATAAACGAGCCAATAATTGCAATGAACACATGGGAAATGAATTATTCAAAATTTCTGTCATAAAAATTGCATATATTAAATGAATCTCCTAAAAAAATGGCCTTTTATTGATAAACATTAAGGGACCCCGGTCCTATTTATAATATTTTCAAAATGCTGACTTTCTCCGTGCAAAATCCTGCATAAGAGACTTTTATTACATCTATTAACTTTTGTAAATCTCGTTTTCCCATAATTTCAACTACCAAAATCTGAAAATAGTTTTCATTCTGTTTTTTAGTTCCATCTGCAGTTACCTCCTAATGGAGAAAGTTATTTTATAACCACCCTGTATCACAGGCTTCTAAAACGGAAAAAGAAAGAAAAAAAATTATCTTACATTGCTACTTATTTATTTGTAATAATAAATTTGTAATTTTGTTTCTTGATTATTTGTTAGTAGTGGTATCTGTTATATTAAAATCCCCAAGTTATATATATATATATATATATATATATATATATATATATATATATATATATATATATATATATATATATATATATTTGACATTTCAGTTTGTTCATATTATAGAAGCTAAGTTATAATATGTCGCATATTTTCTCAGTACTAAACTTCCACAAGCGCGCATTGATTTACCTTAAATTCTGAGTTCTTTTAAAAGCACTATTATAACCGATTCGCTGATTAAAATTCTTGTTAATTTATATGTCGCTATCAAATGATATCAATACTGTTTCG
Organism: Argiope bruennichi; assembly: GCF_947563725.1. NCBI lineage: Eukaryota > Metazoa > Arthropoda > Arachnida > Araneae > Araneidae > Argiope > Argiope bruennichi. The sequence goes on along the minus strand of NC_079157.1, from coordinate 84,262,798 downwards.
AAGAGAAAAGTTTTTAACTTTTGTTATCGGGGGAAAAAACCATATTTGTTATATTTCTAGAATTTATTTTTACATGTGATGACAAACCAAAAAGGAAATCGAAAATTTAACTGACAATATGAAAAAATGTTGTAAAATCTGCAAAATATTGCTTGTGACCAACAAAAATAATTAGTGATAATAATAAATATATATAATAAAATATATATTCCAAATGAAACAAAGCCAAATGTTTTGGTTATCAGCAACTTAAACAATATTTCTATTGTAATATAGCTGATAATAAAATAGCCGTTTCTTTTTTCTTCGCTTTTTACAGCAAATATATGTGCATCGTTTCAAAATATAAAACGCAACTGATTTTTGTATTCACAAAATAACAACTAATGTATAAAAAATTTTTTTAAGTCAATTCCTATTTAGGTCAACCAAATTTTTTTTTATTTTAGTTATTTTTTATTAAATAATTACAATTAATATAAATATGTACATACATATGACATAATTACAATATTAAATGGCAAAATAGAGCTTGGCGACAAACTTGGCGGCATGGCGACGGATTTGGCGACTTTGGCGATAAAATAGAAGTTATTGGACAAATTTAATTAATTAATTAATTTTTTTCAAAAAAACTGTATTAACATCAAGTGTCATCCACTACAAGTTTAGAAAAAATGTATTTGAACTTGAGTGTATGAAGAAAAAAGTATTTTATTAACGATTGAAAATTTGAACAAGATTTATATAGAGAGAGTGTTAACCAATAACAGGAATTGAAAAATCCATACAAAGTGAAGTATCACAATATCGTAAAATAAAAAAAAGTACAATGTTATTTTTAATTGGCTTTAGTATCACTGAAATTGATAATACTAAGCATTTACTGTTGAAACAAATGACTAAAGATCAGTATTTTATATTGACGACTTGTTTAAATATGCGACTGTCTTGGCTTCAATTGAGGAATTAATTTCCTTTCAAATTTTAAGGGTACAATGAATGTATTTAATAAGGTTTTTTTAATGTCTGAGCTATTACTGCAAAACTTTTATAGCAATTTTTTTATATTATTCTTACGTTGTAAATATTTTACCAATGTAATAACTTTTTGATTGTTTGATAACAAATAAATAATTAGATAAATATAATATAAAACACCAAATTATGTTCCACGCACTTTGAATTATAAAATAAATCTTTTTTTTCTAAACATTTGAAATACATATTTCTGTTCTAAATACTTTTCATCCAGTACTTATTCTGTAATTACAATTTATTACTATATTCTTGAATACACATCACCTAAATTACTCTTTTTGCTTCTAATCTTAAATTTTTTTGAAAAAATTTCAAAGCATTGTTGCAATAATTATGCTCGAAACCTTCAAAAATTATTTATAAATAATTTATTTATGCATCAATTTATATTTATACAACATAGGTAAAAACATTCCAAGTTGAAAACAAAGTTATGATACTCACATGGCATTATTAAACATAGTTAACATAATAAAAATTTCATTTTTAGGAAATGTTAAAAATATACTTCAAATTAAAATAACAATGCATAATATTAATAACAAATTGTGTTTATACTTGAGAAATAATGGAGATTCGAAAAATCATTTTCCGGAGGATTATCGGTAGGTAATCTGATAATAAAAGATTTTTAAATGTTTTTTTGTCGATTTAACATTTTTTTAAAATCCACTGTACCAAAAATTATTTCATTAAAACAGTGTTATAAAAGATGACACTTCCTTAGCAAGTAACGCCAGCAAAAAATAATAGTGCTTTAGATTCACTTTTAAAAAGTTGATGAATTAAAAAAAAAAAAAAAAAAAAAAAAAAAACTATGGCTGAATGTCTATTTCTTTGTCTAAGGAAAATTTAAAAATTTACCCAACTGAAAATTTTTTACCTCTTTTTTATTTTTTATATACTTAAAACTATTTGTAAATAATGAATATGTAAAATAAAGAAAAAGTTTATACTAACGTTTAGACTGAAATAAAATGTTGATAAATCATCACGGAAAACCAACATTGTCTGTTATGGTAAGCATAGTAAGTGTATACAACGAAAAGCGAAAAAGAAATCGCACAGCGTGCGTAAACCGACGAAAAATCGGAGGTAAATGTGGCATTACAAAAAAAAAAAAAATACTATTTTTCCCAGCAGAAAAAAAGTTCACAAAGAAAAGCCTCCGAGAGGTTAGAGGCGGAGATCATTGGGGGAATGAAACGAGGGGGATAAAAAACCAATTGAAAAGGATGCCTAATCGCAGGACGCCCTCAAAATTGGCCTTCCGCTCTGCTCGAGTCTAATGAGACGTTAATTCAAAAGGATCGACTTTGCTTTTCCACTTTCCCACTCACATTGGGCGGTCCTTCCCGCCAATCAGGGAAGCCTTCCAATGGAGAAAGCTATCTTTCAACCAATGGGATGGTGAGAGGCGGAGCCACAGCACGAACACGATCGGGGATGATGTTGTTCCTCTCTAGAAACTCGTGTGATCGCAAAACGCGTTTTCCCATGATGTGCCGTAGCGATCCCTCGTTCAGCGCCCTGAAAAACGTCCTGGCTACTAATGATCAGGGGCCTTTTGGGCCCCCAGCGGTCAATCCTGCCGCCGCCCTGGCAGAGTATCAGCGGTCAATTCAGATTTACGATTATGGTCGGCTGCGATTCCATCCGTTTGGTATACCGTACAGTCTTGCTGGGGCATTTCCAGACACCGCGCAGTACTTTTCCAGTCCGTTCGTCAGGTTTGATCCCAGGGCTGCCAGATTCGCAACCGAGGAACCCAAGCCCCAGCACAGTTATATCGGGCTAATTGCCATGGCCATTCTAAGTATCCCAGAGAAAAAGATGGTGCTGTCCGATATCTACCAGTTTATCCTGGATCACTATCCTTACTTTCGGAATCGCGGTCCTGGCTGGAGGAATAGCATCCGTCACAACCTCTCACTCAATGACTGCTTCATAAAGGCTGGGCGCAGTGCAAATGGAAAAGGCCATTACTGGGCAATTCATCCTGCTAACATTGAAGACTTCAAAAAGGGCGACTTCAGACGGCGAAAGGCGCAGAGGAAGGTCCGAAAACACATGGGACTCTCCGTGCCAGACGATGATGACAGTCCTGCTCCAACACCTCCACCCAGACCACCTCTCGAGACATCGACATCACTTGTTGATCCTCAACGACATCAGAAGATGCTACAGGCACCACCTCAGAAACTAAACCTTGGACGCCAAAAGAGACAGTTTGACATGGAAAGCCTTCTAGCTCCGGATCCTGCACCTTCTTCGGGGTCGCCCCAAGGTCTAATTGAATGTGACAGCCCCCGCATGAACTCCTTCAATCCTTCTCCGGGATCGGAGAGTCCCAAAGAAGTTCTGCCTCAAGGCTATTTTCAGCAGCAACAATCTCAACAGTCACCCTCAGCAATGCGTCGTGCCATGCAACAGTGGACAGTATCTTTGCCTCTACAAAATGTTGCCGGTTTGCCCCAAAGAATGAACACGTTTGCGCCATTACCATGCTGGTCGTCGGCCGCCCAGGCAGCTTCACTACTCACTTACTCTATGTCAGGCCGGGGCGCAACTTCTGAAATTAGTCCATGCGGAGCGGCTCCTGCCCAGAATGCCCTCATTCATCGATGGCAGGATTCTGTGGGTCGGATAAGCCTCCAAAATGATAACAAAGTAATCGAACAGTGATGTTGAATTTTCACTTCAAACTGACATGTAATGGACAGATATGTTAACTATGTGGACATGGTCAAGCAGTGAACGGACATGTGAACTAATAAATCAGATACTGATTGATTGAACAAGCAAAAAAAGTTATAAGAATATATTTAGACAAGTATGTTCGTATTAATTCCAATTTCAAATGAAAAGAGGGCTGAAATATAAGCAGGTTTGTTTCTTCTTAACAATTAATTCATACCTGTAACGAACACGTAACCCTCCATTTGTGTCAAAAAATTGTTTTCCTTTTTGTCTTACGCTAAGGCAAGATAGTCAATTGAATATTTTCTGAAATACTTGAAAAAAATACTTTAAAATGAGGAACAAAAATTAATTATGTAGTTAGATTTTTTTTTTTTTTAAATTGTGTTTATGATTTTACTAACCAAGTTTAAAATAATCTTGCAAAAGAGTATGCAGTTTGAAAAATCAACATTTATTATAAATACATTACTAATGTTTTAAGTAGAATATTGATTTTCATTTTTTTTTATTACAAATGCCATATTTGATACACGTTTCTTAGAATTTCTTTAGATGTGAAGTCTTTGCTGTAAAAAATAATGAAATTAAAACAAAAAGCTTATAAAAAGCATTAGCTGTAAATTAGATTTAATTTTTTTAGATTTAACTATTATCTTTAATTGTGAAATTAAAAGTTTAAATTCCATTTGTAATAAATGGGATAGTAGAAAACTTAATTTACAATTTTAATAATAAACTATCAAGTTACTATTTCAAATTATAATTTCATATAAAAATGAAATTATTTCTTGCAACAAAATGAGTTATATACATTTTTTTATATAAAAAATATTAATGATTAAGCTTATTATAATTAGTAAAATTAATGTCTATTAATAACAATTAAAGAGCAGTAAAACAGCTTTGTAAAAATGTTAATATATGAATTAACGATATCATTTTTATTTTTTTAAATTTATAACAGGCTATATTAAGTTTCTAATAAATGCCACCTTTTTTGAAGTGAGTAAGTAATAATAATTCATCATCATAGTATAATTTTCTAAAATATTATATTCTAGTTATTTATTTATAGAAAGAAAAAAGATTCTTACATGTATAATAATATGAAAATAGAGAGACGGAAAAATTTGACAGAATGACAAGAACCTATAATAAGTTCAGATTAATAATGTTTCAGTATTTTTAATTTTGTTTTGATGAATTGTTAAATAATTAAAACATTAATTTTTAGCATATAAATTGGAAATTTATCAAATCTTCGGGAATTAACTGAATATTCCTTATTAAATTAATACTTTTTTTATTAATGTTTCTTCAGCCAAAAGCTTATTGCATAAAATTAAACAATTATGCACGTCATTAGTTTAATATAGCAATAAATAATTAATTACATATAACAATGATAATTTTTATTGAATATCATTTTTTACTTTAAGAAAATAAACTTCAACTGAAAAAAAGAAAGAAAGGGGGGAAAAAAATTTCCATATTTTTTTGAAGGTAAAAGTGCTTATTTAATTCTTTTTTTTTTCATATTATTTTTGTAATATAATTTCTAATTTTATCTTCGTAATATTTTAATGATTTCTGCTTATAATAAGTTGGTATTTCAATGCATTTTTGCATATGAAAGTTTTTATATGGTTTGAACAAAGCGCTTTTTATTCAATTTTTTATTGAACTAAGCAATATGAAACAAAACATATCTATTAAAACAATAAAGAAAATTCCAGAGAACTAATAAATCAATAAAAAGTAATCCTCTAGATCAATAAAATAAAAAAAAAAAACATTAACCTATCAACCTTAGCGTAAGAAAACCAAGACCAGAAAAATTGACTCGAAGCCTTCAACAGGTGCCAACCTTCCCGGCAAAAAATGAGACGAAGCCGCCAGAAAGGCATTCGCCTGAAACGCTTTAACTTTAACATGACTGCACAGCTGAACAGTGAGTGAACTGCTTTTCCATCATTTAAAAGGACTAATCGAAGCTGAATTGTTTTCAGAAAAAAAGAACAATTATTACATTAAGAAAAAACCTCAAGGGACAAACTGTCTATGGTCATCATCAAACTGTAAGACATTTATTTCCCTTTCTTTATTTATTATTGTAATATTCTTCTGTACAAAATTAGTTATACATATCGTCATAAAGAAATGTTCAAAATTTAGTTGTCTGTTAGATTGCATTCTTTCTTACATTTTTTTTTTTCATGTGGCAGCAGTAATAAATAATTTTATGCATTTTTTAAAAGCTGCAATCAACTCTTATTCTTTTAATTTTAGTGTTCATACATTTTTTCATCTGAAGTGTAATGCTTTGAAATTCATATAAATCTTTTAAATGAGTATAATAAAATAATGTGAAAAGAGTAAAACAAGAATTAATTCCTTGGTTAACAGGAAAAACATATCACAAATAATAATAATAAACAGTTGAAAGTTAAACGTTTTCTTTAAATTTTGATAGAAGTTTTCAAAAATAAATATAATTATACAATATTTTTTGTATGTTTCTTGTATTTAGTACAAATTTAACCCATTAGTAGCCCCGATCCCCGTTTGGGAATTCGAAATTTTACGTACAATACTCGACTCCAAAAATACATTTGGTACGCCTTACAGTTTAGAATCATTTCTATATATCAATTAGAATTGTGTGTAGAAAAAAGTGTGCATTCTATGCTTCGTTTCTTTACAGTTAGAAAACAAATTTAAAATTCTTCTGTAAGTTGAACAAAGCAGAATTATCTTATTTGAAGCATTTGGCTTGGTTTTTATATTATGATGAAATACCGTATTTAAATGTATAATTTAGAGATTATAGTAACTATATTTTATTTATTCAAATTATTATTGTTTAATTAGTTTTTTTATTGAAATTATTTTATTGATCATTTTATAATGACACCCTTTTTCAAAAATATCAAATATTTTCAAATCAAAACACAATTTGAATATAATTTTAATGTTACACAGCTTTTTCTCTCTATATATATATAACTTATCCGACCAAAAATTTCAAAATAATAATAATTGGCAGCTGATGAGCTTAAAAAATTAAAATAATGAACTGATTTATATTCACATTTTTATAAGAGTTATTATCACATTTTCATTAGATGCTTAAAATAATATTTAACGATCACATCAAAGTACTTTAAATGACAGCTGCTTTAAAATATATTAATTAGATTGACATTTTTTATACATTATATTAATTAAATTAGTATTTTATACACATTGTATCAAACATAACAATTTGAAAAGTTATAATGCAAATTTTTTATGTAAATAATGTTTGAAAAGCTTTGAGACTTATTATATTAAAAGTTTAGAGACTTATTACATTTTCAAAAAAGGTCTAGTTTTGTAAAATAAGAACTGAAGCAATTCTTGGATTTAACAATATTACTTATGTCTGAAAAAAAAATTATTCTGAGTTGGCCAGTACATTAATAAGTACACAATTATTTTGCTAATACTACTGATATACAATTATATAAAGAAAGCAACAGAAGAGATAATTGTTTGAAATTGTAATAGCATTCGATTTTATTTATAATCATTCATTACAGCATTTGTCCAATTTCCCCCCACCCCCTGCAATAAGAATTGCTCGATTTCTTCAAAAGAAGCATTTTCAGCGATTTTTTTTCTCATAAAATTTGACATTAGATTGTTTAAAATTATTTATCTGTAAGGAGAAAGCAATGTCATAGAAGAAGTAATTCCGAATTTGAAACATAAACGCTTGGCCTTTTACATAATTTTTTAAAAAATATCTAACGTCGTATAATTTTTATAGGATATCCATATTATATTTTGCTTTAAAGTACTTCTGCGAAAAAATTTCTAAGAAAAGACTAAGTTTATGAATAGTTTTTTGAACAATGAGATGCTTTTTACTACTTCAATAATTGAAGGAATAGAGACAAAAAAAATCAAACCTTTCCTTCATAGCTTTTAAAAAATTATTCAGCCCCTTAAAAAATTTTATAAGTAAAAGAAATTTGGTAATTGTTTTGTCAAATATTAACATTAGCATCATTATAAGATTAAAAGAAAAATCTTATAATTCCAATGATTTGTCATAAACGAATAAGCCCTGAATTCAACTTTCCAAATGTCAGTTTTTAATTAATCGTTTTCAATTTTAAATGTGATTTTGAGTTTTATCAAGGTTTTCACTCTAAACTTAAATTTAATATGCCTTTTATACAGATAAAAAAAAGTTGGATTTAAGTTTTATAAAAGTTTCAATAAAGAGTTCCTCAAAAATTTGTTTCATCTGATTAGGCAATCTGAGCCAAAAATCAGTTTCCAAATATTGGGTCCGTATCAACTCATTTTCTATTGTATTGCAAGATTCTAAATTGGCGTCAGTAATTTGATTCCTAAATTTTCATTTAATGAAATATGTTTTTATTAAAAATATTGATGGAATTAAAATTTATAAAATTTAAAAAAATCTTACAAAAATCAATCAGAATCATTTTTAAATCATAGTTTAGAGATATGAAATGTGAAAATTGTGATTTTCTTTCTTAGGTACCATCTAAATATCAGTGATTTGATCCTAAATTTATATTTAATGGAATATATCTTTATAAAAATAAGTAAAAAGTTGGAACTATAACTTTGTAAGATTAAAAAATCGCATGTAAGTTGGCCTGATCGGTATTAAAGCAAAGTGAGCAATCAATTAAAGTTTTCAAATGCCAATCGTTTTGCTAATCGATTCTAAATCGGTTTTTATTTTGCATTGACTAAATTTGGTGTCTAATTTTTATTCAATGGGATTCCTTTCAGGAAAGATTTCTTTCAGGAACTATTTAAATATGCTATTTCATATAAATTAAATATGAATCTTCTACCATCGCCTGGCAGAAAATGCATTTTTACAAGAAACTGTTATAGCGCGAGTTACCTTCCATTCGAAAAATGGAGAAATTTGGCTGCATCTTTTGAAATGAAATGCGGTGTGGAAGTTTTAGAAAATATGTAAAACAATTGAAATCAGCATTACGCAAATAATATCTTTAAATAAGATTATAAATCTAATTTTAACTGTTTTTCTCCTACTTCATAGTCACGTACATATCTATCTATAAAGTCTTGAAAAAAAGTCGTAAGCCGTTATTTGCCGACCTTTATTCTAGAACACAATTTTTTATGCTATTTTGTAATGCTATTTTCGAAAATGATAATAAGTAGGTAATAAAGTAATAAGTAACAAAGTAATGCGATAATAAATAAGTAGAAGAAAACTGGATATCAAGAATAAATTATTGATCTTTTCACGTACAATGACGACATAATAATCTGTTCTTACATTGAACTGTGGAGTTTCCGATACTTATAATTGACTAACATTTCAAAAATTAAGACCACTTATCCATGCTTGAAGTAGTCAATATGTCTGTACCTCACTTGCTTATATGAAATGAAATAACAATAAGTGACCTAAATAAGATTGTCATCTAATCAGGAAGTTAAGTTCTTTTGTCACGAGGTTAGTTAATAATAAAAATATGTATATATGGTTATCAATATATTTTTTTCCGGTAATGTTTTATTGAATTACTATAGTAAAGATGGCATTTTGGATAATTTATCCCTACTTATGCAAAATAAGTCGAGCATATACAGAGTTGAGTTTTATACAGAAAAATTCTGTGTAAGTCTTTACTTACACAGCATGTTTGAATTATTTCTCCTTACTCAAACAAAATCAGTTGACTTATACAAAATTTTTAAAATTATTTTTCTTGTACAGAATAAGGTGACTTGAACAGAATTTTTTAATTATTTCTCCTTACTTATAGCGAATAAGAATTACTCTAACAGATTAAGAAGAATTATTTCTCCTTGCTTATAGCGAATAAGAGAGTTACTTATACAGATTAAGAAGAATAATTAACAGAATTTTTCAATTATTCACAGAATTTTTCAATTATTTCTCCTTACTTCTTATATCGAATAAGAGAATTTCTTATACATATTAAGAAGAATAATTCTCCTTACTTTTTTTATAAGTAAGAATAATTATTACAGTGATGACATTCTTTGATATAGTAATCAGAATTGTTAAGGCTATTATTTTCCGGCTATTTGTGCTCAAGAATTATTATTTTTATTATAAAACTGCCATTTGAGATTGTAACCCATCGTTTAAAAAATTCAGTTCTAGAGTAACGATCCTATTATACAGCATAATAATCTGTTCCATGGCTGTTGGTAGTTAATTGTCTATGTTTCCTGAAATATTCCCTTTTCCGGTCTCATTTTTCATTAGATCCCATAATATTAATTCGCATTTTCTAGAACAAGCAGCGATGATATTCTTTAACTGAACGATTAGAATTTTTCAGTAACTTTTAACACAAACTTTAATTTATCTGTTTTCCGAACTTTCGTGAATTTCTTGAAATATACTAAATGCTTTTGTTGTATTTCATAATCGTAATAGGGAAAAACAATGTCTTAATGGCATTTAGTAGTATATTTTGCTCTTTGAAGAAGAGTAGTCTAAGAAGATATGTTCTAGAACAAACAACGGTGGCATTCTTTAATTTAACTTAACATACTTAATTGAAAATGTTTTCCGAAAACATTTTCAACAAAATTCCAAACTCTATATAGTGAATTTATGAAAATGATTTAAAAATGTTTTAATTATATTTTACTGTTGTTTTAGATGTAAGAAGATGTTTTAATAACAAGATTTAGTAATACATTTTGCCTTATCCTTTGAGTACCTTCGATTTATTTTAACGCTAACTAATATAAATAAAATTAATGAAATAAGAAAACATCTTGAGTTTAAATGTTTATGCCAAGTACTTTAAATCATCCATTTGTATAATTTAAAAATTTTTTAATCGTATTCAGATGGCAAATTCTGTTCATAAGTAATATATATTAGCAATTATTTCAAATTTTGTATCAATTGATTTATTTAATTCATATGATTTGAAGAAGCTAAATTTATTTCTTCCAAAATAGTGACCCTTTCTATTATCTATATTAATGATGGCGTTCATCATTTAATAGTTTTCCCTTACATAGTTAAGGAAGTGATATATATCATTAATGATTGAATGCTACACTAGACCATAGATATAGCAGTAAGAACTTAACAAATTCGAAAAAAAAAAAAAAAAAAAAAAGAATTTTTGAAGGTTTCCGTGGATAGTAAAAATAAAGAAAAAGTGCAATCTAAAATTAAAAGCGACATTTATAATATAATTTATTCTAAGATATTTCTAATCTTTAAAGGTATTATTTTTCATAGTTATTATTTATGAAATTTGTTTAGGGTAAGGTTGTCCGTAATATAGGCACTTCAGTAATACTTGATTAAACAAAGGGCTTAATTTTTTCATAAGGAAAGATAGCTGTTAAATAGTTTATATTTTGAAAAAAATTCATGTTAATATAATGCAAAAGAATTTCGAATGCTTTTAAATCTGACCATCAGAAGAAGAAAAAAGCCCCCCTACCAGAAAAAAAACCTTCCACCCCCCCGAAATTCCAGGTTTTCTATTTTTTCTTAAAAGTGGAACCATTCTATATTATGACTTTTATTGTGTCTATTTAAATAAGAATATTATATTAATCTAGAAGTCAGAAAAAAAAAAGAGCATCGTTTTGAAATAATTTAAATGTAACGAAATCAGTCTTCCAATTAAATTTTAATTTTATTACTTTTGCATTTAGCACAATTTTGCTTAAATTCTCAATACATACAAAACATATAGTTAGATGTATTTAAAACTGAGCCAAAATCAGAAATTAATTTTAGAATTTTTATTACCTATTGTTACATCGATTTGACACATCAAAGTACCCATTTCGTATAGAGAAAAGTAGTAAGTGGTGGTACTACGTAGTAAAAGTAGTAAGTACCTTCGAAGCAGCAGATGTAACCAGTTTATAGCAGTTAAAACAAAAGCGATTGCTAGAAAGTGGAATGTTCGATAAATTTCTATTGAATGATCAGATTTATTATATACGGAAAATTAATTAGTGGTCTGAGGAATACCGAGCCGTATTGCCATTCTTTTTTAGAAAATTAGGAAATGAATTAAAGTAAAAAGAGGTACGAAAATGAACGAGAAAGAAATTCATGCTTACAATCACGCAAGATAAACTTCTAATTCTTCTACTTCGTGAAATAATTCAAGGTCAAGCGTCTTATAATTTGAAATTAATCATAAGAGATACTGAAAAACAATAGATATTAAACAATTGTCAAAATAACTATAATTCAGTTTCCTTTTTGGATACAAATTATATTTTACTAAAGAATTAATTCTAAGGCAAAATTATCATTTTTAGCAAATGTCTTTTAATTTTTATTTTTATGTCATCTTTTATAAAGCATAGAAATAGAAAAATAGGAATGGAAAAACATTCATAAATCAGCGCGCTTTAGATTACTTTAAAGATATAAAGGCATAATTATGTTTCTCTATACACATGTGATACAAGTTATATTTTTTAAAAGAATTAGTTAATTCTAAGGAAAAATTATCATTTTTAGCAAATGTCTATTAATCGTTATTTTTATGTCCTCTCTTATAAAGCATAGAAATAGAAAAATAGGAATGGAAAAACATTCATAAATCAGCGCGCTTTAGATTACTTTAAAGATATAAAGGCATAATATGTTTCTCTATACACATGTGATACAAGTTATATTTTTTAAAAGAATTAATTAATTCTAAGGAAAAATTATCATTTTTAGCAAATGTCTATTAATCGTTATTTTTATGTCCTCTCTTATAAAGCATAGAAATAGAAAAATAGGAATGGAAAAACATTCATAAATCAGCGCGCTTTAGATTACTTTAAAGATATAAAGGCATAATTATGTTTCTCTATACACATGTGATACAAGTTATATTTTTTAAAAGAATTAATTAATTCTAAGGAAAAATTATCATTTTTAGCAAATGTCTATTAATCGTTATTTTTATGTCCTCTCTTATAAAGCATAGAAATAGAAAAATAGAAATGGAAAAACATTCATAAATCAGCGCGCTTTAGATTACTTTAAAGATATAAAGGCATAATATGTTTATCTATACACATGTGATACAAGTTATATTTTTTAAAAGAATTAATTAATTCTAAGGAAAAATTATCATTTTTAGCAAATGTCTATTAATCGTTATTTTTATGTCCTCTCTTATAAAGCATAGAAATAGAAAAATAGAAATGGAAAAACATTCATAAATCAGCGCGCTTTAGATTACTTTAAAGATATAAAGGCATAATTATGTTTCTCTATACACATGTGATACAAGTTATATTTTTTAAAAGAATTAATTAATTCTAAGGAAAAATTATCATTTTTAGCAAATGTCTATTAATCGTTATTTTTATGTCCTCTCTTATAAAGCTTA